>NC_084629.1:7209503-7312003 GCF_033978795.1 Nerophis ophidion
ATATATATATAAATAATAAATGGGTTGTACTTGTATAGCGCTTTTCTACCTTCAAGGTACTCAAAGCGCTTTGACACTACTTCCACATTTACCCATTCACACACACATTCACACACTGATGGAGGGAGCTGCCATGCAAGGCGCCAACTAGCACCCATCAGGAGCAAGGGTGAAGTGTCTTGCTCAAGGACACAACGGACGTGACGAGGTTGGTACTAGGCGGGGATCGAACCAGGGACCCCCGGGTCGCGCACGGCCAGTGGCAAAAACATTCATGTCATTTCCAAAACATAAAGTGCAAGATTATCAGAGACATTTTAAAACAAGCTATTAGTGCACTTTTGTGCATGATGTCACTAAGATAAGTAGTTTAAAACAAATAAAGTGCACTTTTGTGCATGATGTCACTAAGATTAGTAATTTAAAACAAATAAAGTGCATTTTTGTGCATGATGTCACACAGTATATTTCAATAACCGTCAAATAAAAACGAGCTGCATGATAGGGAATCAAATTGCTATGTGGCAGGTTACTGCGGACGTTATCTCCTCGTGTTGTTGAAATTTTTTTCATACGGTGTTGATGTGGAAATGGTCGCCTCGGCATTTTGTTGGAGTGATGTTGACATGCGGAGTTAGCACTCTTCATTTCTCGAGCAGGTGACTTTTTCAAATGATGCTAAACATTAGCAGTAATGCTACTTTTTGTAGCAACACTGTTGCCCCACCTCATCAGATGAGGTGGTTAGGGCATCTGGTCAGGATGCCACCCGAACGCCTCCCTAGGGAGGTGTTTAGGGCACGTCCAACCGGTAGGAGGCCACGGGGAAGACCCAGGACACGTTGGGAAGACTATGTCTCCCGGCTGGCCTGGGAACGCCTCGGGATCCCCCGAGAAGAGCTAGACGAAGTGGCTGGGGAGAGGGAAGTTTGGGCTTCCCTGCTTAGGCTGTTGCCCCCGCGACCCGACCTCGGATAAGCGGAAGATGATGGATGGATGGATGGATGGCACTTTTGCCCCACACTTGACAAGTTACGGTTGTCTGTTCGACACCTTCCCGCTTGAAGCCAAACCACCGCCAGACAATGGACCCCCTGCTGTTTGTACTAAAGGATCTTTGCACAGGTGACCCTATATATATATATAGATTTATTTATTAAAGGTAAATTGAGCAAATTGGCTATTTCTGGCAATTTATTTAAGTGTGTATCAAACTGGTAGCCCTTCGCATTAATCAGTACCCAAGAAGTAGCTCTTGGTTTCAAAAAGGTTGGTGACCCCTGACATAAGATGTGATGTGGATGAGAACATTTGGCCAAATGGAGAAGACTACATTCTCCTTGTCTCACATAAGGATCGTGAATGATGCACAACAGCAACCAAAATAGTGCAGTTCCCTTTTTAAATATTTTACATCACTATTCAGTTCAACTGGCATGTCACAATATTTTGTAAAAACAAAACGAAATGAAAGAAAACAGTTATGTTTTTAATTTTTTTAGTATCGTTTCGAATGCTGTCTTCAAAAGGAGCAGTTTGATGCCGGTATCGGTTATCAATCAATCAATCAATTTTTACTTATATAGCCCTAAATCACTAGTGTCTCAAAGGGCTGCACAAACCACCACGACATCCTCGGTAGGCCCACATAAGGGCAAGGAAAACTCACACCCAGTGGGACATCGGTGACAATGATGACTATGAGAACCTTGGAGAGGAGGAAAGCAATGGATGTCGAGCGGGTCTAGCATGATACTGTGAAAGTTCAATCCACAATGGATCCAACACAGTCGCGAGAGTCCAGTCCAAAGCGGATCCAACACAGCAGCGAGAGTCCCGTTCACAGCGGAGCCAGCAGGAAACCATCCCAAGCGGAGGCGGATCAGCATCGCAGAGATGTCCCCAGCCGATACACAGGCAAGCAGTACATGGCCACCGGATCGGACCGGACCCCCTCCACAAAGGAGAGTGGGACATAGAAGAAAAAGAAAAGAAACGGCAGATCAACTGGTCTAAAAAGGGAGTCTATTTAAAGGCTAGAGTATACAAATGAGTTTTAAGGTGAGACTTAAATGCTAAACCATTTTAATCCGTAGTTCTCACAGTTCTAGTTGTTCTTAAAGGTTGTGTTTATCAGCACCAAACATGATAAAAAATGTATAATTGTCTTCACTATTTTACGCCACTTTTGAAATAAGCGCTCTGACAGTCTCTTTTGAAGTTTGATGATGTTTCTCAGGCTTTGCTGCACATCTTAAATAGAGCCGAAATTATATTGGTCGGATCTGTATCTGTCGGGGTTGTAGGTCCGATCGTTTTGTTTCGCTGATTTCATGACAGCCTTCTTACACAGCAACAATAACTTTGGCACATGGAAATGGAAACAGTTTTGGAAAGTAAAACAATAAAAAATAAAAAAAATAAATCCATCCATTTTCTACCGCTTATTCCCTTTGGGTGCCTATCTCAGCTACACTCGGGCAGAAGGTGGAATACACCCTGGAAAAGTCACCACCTCATCGCAGGGCCAACACAGATAAACAGACAATATTCACACTCATATATATATATATATATATATATATATATATATATATATATATAGTTATTGTTTTAATATGCACCATTACATCACAACAAAAACAATAGTGGACCACTGCATACCTACTCTTTCTAGCAAAGATCACATTTTAATCATTTTGTATAATTACAGCATATTTAGTATCATGTGCTTTGCTATGATATGCTGTGATGTAGTGACTCTGATTTTAATTAGACATTTTAAATTGCATTTTTTGGCATTAAATATATAATTTAAGTGGGATAAAAGGAGCTCAGTTGCCACATGGGTTGGTTGTGAACACAACCTATTCCCCTTGCAGAGGGGGGCTGTCTCTTGAATTGCCATATGGAAATTTAAGGATTTACGTTCAAAGCTCACCTACACAGTCTTCTCTGAAGGAAGACAAGTAAACTTGAAATGGGGACTTTTTTAAGAAGCCAAAAACCTGTGAAGTTGGCAAGTTGTAAATCGTGAATAAAAACAGAATACAATGATTTGCAAATCCTTTTCAACCCATATTCAATTGAATGCGCTACAAAGACAATAAATTTGATGTTCAAACTCATAAACTTAATTTTTTTTGCAAATAATAATTAACTTAACTTCATGGCTGCAAAGTAAATGGGAAAGGTTATGTTCACCACTGTGTTACATCACCTTTTCTTTTAACAACACTCAATAAACCTTTGGGAACTGAGGAGACACATTTTTCAAGCTTTTCAGGTGGAATTCTTTCCCATTCTTGTTTTATGTACAGCTTAAGTTGTTCAACAGTCCGGGGTCTCCGTTGTGGTATTTTAGGCTTCATAATGCGCCACACATTTTAAATGGGAGACAGGTCTGGACTGCAGGCGGGCCAGTCTAGTACCCGCACTCTTTTACTATGAACCCACGCTGTTGTTACAAGTGACTTGGTATTGTCTTGCTGAAATAAGCAGGGGCGTTCGTGATAACGTTGCTTGGATGGCAACATATGTTGTTCCAAAACCTGAATGTACTTTTCAGCATTATTGGTGCCTTCACAGATGAGTAAGTTACCCATGCTTTGGGCACTAATGCACCCCTATACCATCACAGATGCTGGCTTTTGAACTTTGCCCCTAGAACAGTCTTGATGGTTCTTTTCCTCTTTGGTCCGGATGACACGACGTTCATCGTTTCCAAAAAACAATTTGAAATGTGGACTCGTCAGACCACAGAACACTTTTCCACTTTGCATCAGTCCATCTTAGACTATCTCGGGCCCAGAGAAGCCGGCGGCGTTTCTGGGTGTTGTTGATAAATGGCTTTGGCTTTGCATAGTAGTTTAACTTGCACTTACAGATGTAGCGACAAACTATAGTTACTGACAGTGGTTTTCTGAAGTGTTCCTGAGCCCATGTGGTGATATCCTTTACACACTGATGTAGCTTTTTGATGCAGTACCGCCTGAGGGAACGAAAGTTGGTTATATCATCGCTTATGTTCAGTGATTTCTCCAGATTCTCTGAACCTTTTGATGGTATTACGGACCATAGATGTTGAAATTCCTAAATTCCTTGCAATAGACCGTTGAGAAATGTTGTTCTTAAACTGTTTGACTCTTTGCTCACGCAGTTGTGGACAAAGGGGTGTACCTCGCCCCGTCCTTGTTTATGAATGAATGAGCATTTCACGGAAGCTGTTTTTATACCCAATCATGGCACCCACCTGTTCCCAATTTGCCTGCACACCTGTGGGATGTTGCAAATAAGTGTTTGATGAGCATTCCTCAACTTTATCAGTATTTATTGCCAGCTTTCCCAACTTCTTTGTCACATGTTGCTGGCATCATATTCTAAAGTTAATGATTATTTGCAAAAAAACTTTTTATCAGTTTGAACATCAAATATGTTGTCTTTGTAGCATATTCAACTGAATATGGGTTGAAAATGATTTGCAAATCATTGGATTCTGTTTATATTTACATCTAACACAATTTCCCAACTCATATGGAAACTGGGTTTGTAGATTCAATTGAATAAACTGCAAAGACAAAATACTTAACCTTCAAACTGGAAAACATTATTTTTTGCAAATATTAGCTCATTTGGAATTTGATGCCTGCAACAGGTTTTAAAAAAGCTGGCACAAGGGGCAAAAAAGTTGAAGAATGCTCATCAAACACTTTTTTGGAACATCCCACGGGTGAACAGGCTGATTGGGAACAGATGGGTGCCACGATTGGGTATAAAAACAGCTTCCCAAAAAATGCTCAGTCATTCACAAACAAGGATGGGGCGAAGGTCACCACTTTGTAAGCAAATTGTCGAACAGTTTAAGAACAACATTTCTCAACTAGCTATTGCAAGGAATTTAGGGAGTTCACCATCTACGGTCCGTAATATCATCAAAATGTTCAGAGAATCTGGAGAAATCACTGCACGGAAGCGATGATATCACGGACCTTTGAACCCTCAGGCGGTACTGCATGAAAAAGCGACATCAGTGTGTAAAGGATATCATCACATGGGCACAGGAACACTTCAGAAAACCACTGTCAATAACTACAGTTAAACGCTACATCTGTAAGTGCAAGTTAAAACACTACTGTGCAAAGCGAAAGCCATGCATCAACAACACCCAGAAATGCTGTCGGCTCTGCTGTGCCTGAGTTCATCTAAGATGGAATGATGCAAAGTGGAAAAGCGTTCTGTGGTCTAATGAGTCCACATTTAAAACTGTTTTTGGAAACTATGGACGTTGTGTCCCCCGGAACAAAGAGAAAAAGAACCATCTGGATTGTTATAGGCGCAACGTTCAAAAGTCAGCATCTGTGATGGTATGGGGGTGTATTAGTGCCCAAGGCATGGGTAACTCACACAACTGTGAAGGGACCATTAATGCTGAAAAGTACATACAGGTTTTGGAGCAACATATGCTGCCATCCAAGCAACGTCACCACGGACGCCCCTGCTTATTTCAGCAAGACAATGCCAACCCACGTGTTACAAGTAAAAGAGTGCAGGTACTAGACTGGCCTGCCTGTAGTCCAGACCTGTCTCCCATTGAAAATGTGTGGCGCGTTATGAAGCCTAAATGATCACAACAGAGACTTTTGAACAACTTAAGCTGTACATCAAGCAAGAATGGGAAATAATTCCACTTGAAAAGCTTCAACAATGTGTCTCCTCAGTTCCCAAACGTTTACTGAGTGTTGTTAAAAGGAAAGGCCATGTAACACAGTGGTAAAAATGCCCCTGTGCCATTAAATCCTAAATTAAGGATTATTTGTTAAAAAAAAAAAGGTTTCTCGGATTCATCATTAAATATCTTGTCTTTTGCGGTCTATTCAGTTGAATATAAGTAGGCATCCATCCATCCATCCATTTTCTACCGCTAATTCCCTTTTGGGGTGGTGGGGGGCGCTGGCGCCTATCTCAGCCACAATCGGGCGGAAGGCAGGGTACACCCTGGACAAGTTGCCACCTCATCGCAGGGCCAACACAGATAGACAACATTCACACTCACATTCACACACTAGGGACCATTTAGTGTTGCCAATCAACCTATCAAGGATTTGCAAATCGTTGTATTCTGTTTTTATTTACGATTTACACAACGTGCCAACTTCACTGTGTTTGGGTTTTGCAAATATTCAAATCCCTAATATTTGTTTTCTAGGTTTTTAGACAAGAAACAAGTGTGACTCTTAAAAAAGTGCGAAGGGGAAGCAATAGTTCATTGTTGTTAGCCAGGTAACGAGTTTGACACGGTCGTTAGCCTTGATGTTCGCAGGGAATTCAATTTGAGGTCGGTTGTCACACTCTCTTTGGTTCTTTGATATCGTTGAGACACCTAATGTGAGTTTACAAAAACCGCACTTCAGCCTACAGTGGATCGTTTGAAGTCGAACCACCCAAGTGTGGTCGTTTGAAGTTCAACCCGAAACTAAAACGCCAAACAAAAGTTGAACTTTTGAACAGCCCGAACATGTGTGATGCAGCATCGGTGTTGATATCAGTTAATGACTGACAGGCCACTTCGTATGGAATTTTAAAGCCAACTAACTCCTGACCGTGTCCTGGAACATAATGGCAGATGTTCCCACAAAGACACACTCACTCCTGTGGTGCACAGCTTAAGTCTTTGTTTTGATAGGCAGACGTTTTTTTGGTTAGAATAATAGTCAGAATTGATTAAGGATGGTTTACACATGTGTTGTACACGATAAAAAAGATCAGATAAAATACAAGAGAAAACGAGTAGATTTTAGGAATATAAATCTAAAAAACAAGCATTATTCAACTTGAAATTTTTAAATTTTTAGTTACAGAATCCTAAAAATAAGTAAGTAGCTCTTAAAACTACCGACATTTCTAGAACTCTTATTTGAATTTTTACTTTCTCAATTTGTTTCCCCGTGTTTAAACTAGAATACAAAAAAATCTAATGATTCCTGCTAAAATTAAGATCATGATGTAAAGTCAATGACTAAAAATATGTAAATAGTTCTTAAAACTAGTAAAATGTCTAAAAATACAATTCTAAATACTGGTAAGTGGGAAACAGATACACTTTTAACATTTTTAAACTAGAATAGAAGAAATATAATTATTCATGCTAAAATTAAGATTATGATATAAAGTTAATGACAAAAAATAAGTAAATAGCTCTTAAAACTAGAAACTTTTCTGGAAATTAAATTCTAAATACTGATATATATATATGGGTCCCCTTTTTATAGTCTTTGGTATGACTCGGCCGTGGTTTGAACTCGCAACCTACCGATCTCAGGGCGGACACTCTAACAATATGTAATCACAATATATATATATATATATATATATATATATATATATATATATATATATATATATATATATATATATATATATATATATAGATATATATATATATGTATATATATATATATATATATATATATATATATATATATATATATATATATGTATATATATATATATATATATATATATATTTATAATTTTTTTTTTATAGTCTTTGGTATGACTCGGCTGGGGTTTGAACTCGCAACCTACCGATCTCAGGGCGGACACTCTAACCATATGTAATGACAATATACATATATATATATATATATATATATATATATATATATATATATAAAATATATATATATATATATATATATATATATATACTATAAAAAGGGGACCCATTACCTCCCTGCTTGGCACTCAGCATCGAGGGTTGGAATTAGGGATTAAATCGCCAAAAACTATTCCCGGGTGCGGCGCCACTGCTACCTACTGAACAAGGGGATGGGTCAAATGCAGAGGACAAATTTCACCACACCTAGTGTGTGTGTGACAATCATTGGTACTTTAACTTTAATAACACATAGATCTTCCACGTCCCTTTGTGGTTTGTGCCGTCGATACCCCCCCGGTAAACATAATACTTTTGAATGGGATTGTGCTAAAAATTTCTTCTCTAGGATTTGTAAAATATTTCTGATTCTGATGATAAGGAATGAATAATTTTTGATACGGGAAAAAAATAAAAAATGAAACGAGAAAAACTCGCACAATAGAACATGATTGTTTAAATAAGTGTGTGCACTGCATTCTGAATGTTCTGCGTCATTGGGCTAAACTGCAGCTGGTACATTTCGATGTAACATTGTCTTCTATTGTATTACGAAACTAGCTTGATCCGAATCTAAATGACCAGCCTTTGATTTATGTTTGTTGTTTTTTTTACCCCGTGCCATTACATACAGTATAATGTGACTTAGATCAAGAGAACAGTTCAAAATGCATTCCACATCAAAGAGACGTCCTAAAAACCCAGCTTTGATTTGGCAAAGGCACACCTTCCACGTATCGGAGTGCCCGGCTTTGAAGCGTGCACACCCCTGATTACGCTCCTCTGCCATTTGTTTCTCCATTTTTCTTCCACAGAGAAATGCAATTCTTTTTTTTTCTTTTTTTTTTTTCCCTTTCCTTCGCAGATAGACAAGAGCAGACCGATAAGCGAGGCAGGAAGATGCTGCGCTCATTTCCATGGCAGCCATCAGTACTGAAGAGGAGCTGCCAGATGATACTGATGAAGAGATGTGCGTGCTTAGGAGGTCCGGGAAATCACACCGAGGTATCGTGTGATTGTTCCTTTCAAACTCCCTCTAAGTAATCGTGTCACACATTTTTTTTTTTTTTTTCCGGGGGCCGAAGCTTGTATTTTATCCCTCCTAAATTAATGGTGTTATTTTTTTAAACACCGGCTTCAATGGTCACATGTCTTGCAGTGCATTAATAAATAATCAGGGATGCTTTGGGGGCATACATCACAGCTTAGATCTATTACTTATTTTGATTAAAAGTGGAGGACGACGGCTGATGACGAAACCGGGATGCTTTCATCCCATTGTTCCCGCCATTGGCTTGCTTTCTCCTTTTTCTTCATCTCTTATCGGAAGAAAATAAAACCGGGCTGAATCTCAGCGTCGCGCCCGGACTTCACATTAAACTAGAAGAGGCGAATTCCTGAAGGAATTGCGTGTGAATGCTCCATTGTTGAAGTTGAAGTGAAATGCTCACAGAATGTACAAACCCTCTTTCCATACATACTTGCCAACCCTCCCGGATTTTCCGGGAGTCTTTGGAAATTCAGCACCTCTCCCGAAAACCCCTCGGGACAAATTCTTTCCCTAAAATCTAAATTCACGCCCCCTCCAGCTCCATGCGGACCCAAGTGACATGTCGACAGCCTGTTTTCACGTCCGCTTTCCCACAAAATAATCAGACTGCCTGCCCAGTGACGTTATAACTGTAGAATGATCGAGGGCGAGTTCTTGGTTTCTTATGTGGGTTTATTGTTAGGCACAACACACAACAACAGCAGTCACGTTTTCGTCTACCGTAAAGCACTTAGTCTGCCGTAAACAGCAATGTTGTGACACTCTTAAACAGGACGATTCTGCCATCTATTGTGCATGCATATGTGACAATAACATCTACGGCTTTTAGAGCAGTGGTTCTCAACCTTTTTTCAGAAATGTACCCCCTGTGAACATTTTTTTTAATTCAAGTACCCCCTAATCAGAGCAAAGCATTTTTGGTTGAAAAAAAAAAAAGATACAAAAGTAAAATACAGCACTATGTCCTCAGTTTCTGATTCATTAAATTGTATAACAGTGCAAAATATTGCTCGTTTGTAGTGGTCTTTCTTGAACTATTTGGAAAAATGATATAAAAATAATAAAAAAATAGTTGAAAAAATAAACAAGTGATTTAGTTATAGATAAAGATTTCTACACATACTGCGATTAGGTGGCGACTTGTCCAGGGTGTACACCGCCTTCCGCCCGATTGTAGCTGAGATAGGCACCAGCGCCCCCCGCAGCCCCAAAGGGAATAAGCAATAGCAAATGGATGAATGGATAGCTGTAAATATACTCCTCTCCTTTTACCAAGCCCCCAACAACGCCCCTCGCCCAACCCCCGACCACAAAACCTTCCACCCCACCTCCCGAAATCTGAGATCTCAAGGTTGGCAAGTATGTTTCCATATGAGTTGGGAAATTGTGTTGGATGTAAATACAAACGGAATACAATGATTTGCGGCATTTCTGGACGTTGTTGATAAATGGCTTTCGCTTTGCATGGTAGAGCTTTAACTTGCACTTACAGATGTAGCGACAAACTGTATTTAGTGACAGTGGTTTTCTGAAGCTTTCCTGAGCCACTGTGGTGATATCCTTTAGAGATTGATGTCGGTTTTTGATACAGTGTTGTCTGAGGGATCAATGGTCACGGTCATTTAATGTTGGTTGGTTTCTGGCCATGCCGCTCACGTGGAGTGATTTCTCCAGATTCTCTGAACCTTTTGATGATATTATGGACCATAGATGTTGAAATCCCCAAATTTTTTGCAATTCCACTTTGAGAAACATTGTTCTTAAACTGTTTGACTATTTGCTCACGCCCCATCCTTTCTTGTGAACGACTGAGCATTTTTTGGTGAACTATTTTTATACCCAATCATGGCACCCACCTGTTCCCAATTAGCTTGCAGACCTGTGGGATGTTCCAAATAAGTGTTTGATGAGCATTCCTCAACTTTATCAGTATTTATTGCCACCTTTCCAAGGCCCGCATTGCTGGCATCAAATTTAAAAGTTGATGATTTGCAAAAAAAAAAAAAAAAAAAAGTTTATCAGTTTGAACATCAAATATGTTGTCTTTGTAGCATATTCAACTGAATATGGGTTGAAAATAGTTTGCAAATCATTGTATTCCGTTTATATTTACATCAAACTAAATTTCCCAACTCGTACGGAAACAGGGTTTGTAGTAAGAATGTAAGAACAGTTTGAATGTTGGCATGTTGAAGAGCTGACGCCGAATTGAAATGCTAACTCGGAAAAGTGTTAGTTTGAATGACCGGGATGAGTGGAATTTGTTGATGTTGGAGTGGTTTGAAAAGGTTGAAAAATGTGGGAATTGTGCAACTTGGGAAAACATCCCATTCATTTTAATGGGAAGTTCCTGGAAATTTGGGAATTTTGGGAAAGCAAAATTTTTGGAAAATGATTAGGAGCATGAATGTCTTGAATGAGCTGAATTGGTCGGTGTTGGAATTGTTTATATCGGGCAAGAAATGTTGAAGGACTGAATAGTATTTGGGAATTTAGGGAAAATCCGGTAATTTTTTTTTAACTTGGAAAAAGGGTAGTTTGAATTTCTAGAACGGCGGAATGTGTTGAAGGTGGAATGCTTTGAATGGGTTGAAGAATGTGGGAATCGCGGAAGTTTGAAAAACGGCCATTTCAATTTGAATTCGGGAAAATGGGTATTTCCCTAAAAATTGTGAGTTTAGGGAAAAGCGTTTTTTTTTTTTAAAAATGATAAAAAACTTTAATGGTGTAAATTAATTTAAATGGTTGTTGTAATGTTTCAAATCGGTCGAGATATTTTATAGTAGTAAGATGTTGAATTAAGAATTGGTAACACGGAATTCCTGGAATTTCGGTAAATGCGGGAATTTTTCCAGTCCAAAAAACAACTTTGTTTTTTCTCCTTAAGGGGAATGTTTAGATGATGGAACGGTTGAAGTGGGTTGAAAAATGTGGAAGGGGTAGTCGGCAGAAAAAAGGTTGGATATAGGGCTTTGGAAAATCAGGAATTCTGGGAAATCCTGGAATTATTTTTAGAAATTAAAAAAAGTGTAGTTTGAATTTCCAGGATGGTGGAATGTGCTGAAGGTGTAATGGTTTGAATAGGTTGAAATATGTGGAAATGGTGGATGTCAAATTCATTTCGAAAGGGAAAAACGTCCCCGGAAAACCTAGAATTCTGGGAAATCGTGGAGTTGTTTTTAACTTGGAAAAAAGGGTAGTTTTAATTTCCGGGATGGTGGAATGTGTTGAAGGTGGAATCGTTTGAATAGGTTGAAATATGTGGAAATGGTGGATGGCCAATTCCTTTTGAATGGAGAAAAATGTACCGGAAAACAAGAAATTCTGGGAAATCCTGGAATTTTTTTGAACTTGAAAAAAGTTTAATTTGAATTTCCAGTATGGCGGAGTGTGTTGAAGGTGGAATGCTTTGAATAGGTTGAAATATGTGGAAATGGTGGATGGCCAATTCATTTTGAATGGGATAAATGTCCCGAAAAAACCTGGAATTCTGGGAAATCCTGGAATTTTCTTAAACTTGGAAAAACGTTAGTTTGAATTTCCAGTATGGTGGAATGTTTTGAAGGTGGAATGCTTTGAATAGGTTGAAATATGTGGAAATGGTGGATGGCCAATTCATTTTAAATTTAAAAAATATCCCGGAAAACCTGGGATTCTCCGAAATCCTGGATTTTTTTTTAATTAGAAAAAGAGTAATTTGAATTTTCAGGATGGCGGAATGTAGTGAAGTTGGAATGGTTTTAATAGGTTGAATTATGTGGAAATGGTGGAGTGCCGATTCATTTTGAATGGGAAAATAGTCCCGGAAAACCTGGAATTCTGGGAAATCCTGGAATTTTCTTGAACTTGGAAAACGGGTAGTTTGAATTTCCGGTATGGTGCAATGTGTTGAAGGTGGAATGGATGGCCGATTCATTTTCAAAGGGAAAAATGTCCCGGAAAAACTGTAATTCTGGGAAATCCTGGAATTTTTTGGAACTTAGAAAAAGGATAGTTTTAATTTCCAGGATGGTGGAATGTGTTGACGTTGGAATGGTTTGAATAGGTTGAAATATGTGGAAATGGTGGATGGCCAATTCCTTTTGAATGGGGAAAAATGTCCTGGAAATCTAGGAAATCCTGGAATTTTCTTGAACTTGGAAAAAGGGGAGTTTGAATTTCCAGGATGGTGGAATTTGTGGAAGGTGGAATGTTTGAATAGGTTGAAATATGTGGAAATGGTGGATGGCCAATTCATTTTGAAAGGGAATAATGTCCCGGAAAACCTGGATTTCTGGGAAATCCTGGAATTTTATTGAATTTGGAAAAAGGGTAGTTTGAATTTCCAGGATGGTTGAATTTGTTGAAGATGGGATGATTTGAATAGGTTGAAATATGAAGAAATGGTGGATGGCCAATTAATTTTGAATGGGGGAAAATGTCCCGGGAAACCTGGATTTCTGGGAAATCCTGGAATTTTTTTTGAAATTGGAAAAAGGGCAGTTTGAATTTCCAGTATGGTGGAATTTGTTGAAGGTGGAATGGTTTGATTAGGTTAAAATATGAGGAAATGGTGGATGGCCGATTCATTTTGAATGGAGAAAAATGTACCGGAAAACAAATTCTGGGAAATCCTGGAATTGTTTTAAACTTGAAAAAAGGTTCATTTGAATTTCCAGTATGGTGGAATGTGTCGAAGGTGTAATGGTTTGAATAGGTTGAAATATGTGAGAATGGTGGAAGACCAATTCATTTCGAAAGGGAAAAATATCCCGGAAAAACTGTAATTTTGGGAAATCCTGTAATTTTTTTTCTAACTTGAAAAAAACGGTAGTTTTAATTTCCGGGATGGTGGAAAGTGTTGAAGGTGGCATGGTTTGAATAGGTTGAAATATGTGGAAATAGTGGATGGCCAATTAATTTTGAAAGGAGAAAAATTTACCGGAAAACATGAAATCCTGGAATTTTTTTTTACTTGAAAAGAGGTTAATTTGAATTTCCAGGATGGTAGAATGTGTTGAAGTTGGAATGCTTTGAATAGGTTGAAATATGTGGAAATGGTAGATGGCCAATTAATTTTGAGTGGGGAAAAATGTCCCAGAAAACCTGGAATTCTGGGAAATCATGGAATTTTTTTGAACTTGGAAAAAGGGTGGTTTGAATTTCCAGGATGGTGGAATGTTTTGAAGGTGGAACGGTTTGAATAGGTTGAAATATGAGGAAATGGTGGATGGCCAATTCATTTTGAATGGTTAAAAATGTCCCGGAAATCCTGGAATTTTCTTGAACTTGGAAAAAGGGTAGTTTGAATTTCCAGTAGGGTGGAATTGGTTGAAGGTGGAATGGTTTGAATAGGTTGAAATATGAGGAAATGGTGGATGGCCAATTCATTTTGAATGGAGAAGAATGTACCGGAAAACATGAAATTCTGGGAAATCCTGGAATTTTTTTGAACTTGAAAAAAGGTTCATTTGAATTTCTAGTATGGTGGAATGTGTTGAAGGTGGAATGCTTTGAATAGGTTGAAATATGTGGAAATGGTGGATGGCCAATTCATTTTAAATTTAAAAAATATCCCGTAAAACCTGGAATTTTACGAAATCCTGGATTTTTTTTAACTTGGAAAAAGAGTCATTTGAATTTCCAGGATGGCGGAATATAGTGAAGTTGGAATGGTTTTAATAGGTTGAATTATGTGGAAATGGTGGAGTGCCGATTCATTTTGAATGGGAAAATAGTCCTGGAAAACCTGGATTTCTGGGAAATCCTGGAATTTTTTTGACCTTGGAAAATGGGTAGTTTGAATTTCCAGTATGATGCAATGTGTTGAAGGTGGAACAGTTTGAATAGGTTGAAATATGAGGAAATGGTGGATGGCCGATTTATTTTCAATGGGGAAAAATGTTCTGGAAAATTTGGAATTATGGAAAATCCTGGAATTTTTTTTTAACTTGGAAAAAAGGGTCGTTTGAATTTCCAGGATGGTGGAATGTGTTGAAGGTGGAATGGTTTGAATATGTTGAAATATGAGGAAATTGTGGATGGCCAATTAATTTTGAAAGGAGAAAAATGTACCGGAAAACATGAAATTCTGGGAAATCCTGGAATTTTTTTAAACGTGAAAAAAGGTTAATTTGAATTTCCAGTATGGTGGAATGTGTTGAAGGTGGAATGCTTTGAATAGGTTGAAATATGTGGAAATGGTGAATGGCCAATTCATTTTGAAAGGGAAAAATGTCCCGGAAAAACTGTAATTTTGGGAAATTCTGTAATTTTTTTTTAACTTGGAAAAAGGGTAGTTTGAATTTCCAGGATGGTGGAAAGTGTTGAAGGTGGAAGGGTTTGAATAGGTTGAAATATGTGAAAGTGGTGGAAGACCAATTCATTTCGAAAGGGAAAAATGTCCCGGAAAACCTGGAATTATGGGAAATCGTGGAATTTTTTTGAACTTGAAAAAATGGTAGTTTGAATTTCCAGGATGGTGGAATGTGTTGAAGGTGGAATGGTTTGAATATGTTGAAATATGAGGAAATTGTGGATGGCCAATTAATTTTGAAAGGAGAAAAATGTACCGGAAAACATGAAATTCTGGGAAATCCTGGAATTTTTTTAAACGTGAAAAAAGGTTAATTTGAATTTCCAGTATGGTGGAATGTGTTGAAGGTGGAATGCTTTGAATAGGTTGAAATATATGGAAATGGTGGATAGCCAATTCATTTTGAGAGGGAAAAATGTCCCGGAAAAACTGTAATTTTGGGAAATCTTGGAATTTTTTTTAACTTGGAAAAAATGTTACTTTTGATTCCCGGGATGGTGGAATGTGTTGAAGGTGTAATGGTTTGAATAGGTTGAAATATGTGAGAATGGTGGAAGACCAATTAATTTCGAAAAGGAAAAATGTCCCGGAAAAACTGTAAATTTGGGAAATTCTGTAATATTTTTTTAACTTGGAAAAAGGGTAGTTTGAATTTCCAGGATGGTGGAAAGTGTTGAAGGTGGAAGGGTTTGAATAGGTTGAAATATGTGAAAATGGTGGATGGCCAATTTTTTTTGAATGGGGAATAATGTCCCAGAAAACCTGGAATTTTGGGAAATCGTGGAATTTATTTGAACTTGAAAAAATGGTAGTTTGAATTTCCAGGATGGTGGAAAGTGATGAAGGTGGAATGCTTTGAATAGGTTGAAATATGTGGAAATGGTGGATGGCCAATTCATTTTGAGAGGGAAAAATGTCCCGGAAAAACTGTAATTTTGGGAAATCTTGGAATTTTTTTTAACTTGGAAAAAATGTTAGTTTTAATTCCCAGGATGGTGGAATGTGTTGAAGGTGTAATGGTTTGAATAGGTTGAAATATGTGAGAATGGTGGAAGACCAATTAATTTCGAAAGGGAAAAATGTCCCAGAAAAACTGTAAATTTGGGAAATTCTGTAATATTTTTTTAACTTGGAAAAAGGGTAGTTTGAATTTCCAGGATGGTGGAAAGTGTTGAAGGTGGAAGGGTTTGAATAGGTTGAAATATGTGAAAATGGTGGAAGACCAATTCATTTCGAAAGGGAAAAATGTCCCGGAAAACCTGGAATTATGGGAAATCGTGGAATTTTTTTGAACTTTAAAAAAAGGTAGTTTGAATTTCCAGGATGGTGGAAAGTGTTGAAGGTGGAATGCCTTTAATAGGTTGAAATATGTGGAAATGGTGGATGGCCAATTAATTTTTGAATGGGGAAAAATGTCCCGGAAAACATGAAATTCTGGGAAATGTGGGATTTTTTTGGAATACGTCCAGGGAAATCCCACAATTCCCGAATGGGTTGAACAGTTTGAAGTTGGAACGGTTTGAATCGGGTGAAAAATGTGGAAGGTTGAACGCGCCAAAATCTGGAGAAGAATAATAATAATAAGAAATAGCTGAATTTTGGTGTAGAAAACCATATGTGTGAATGCTTTGAAGCATTCAAACAATAAGAATGAAAGTCTATCACATCGTATTTGGGTAAATGGGGGGGGGAGAAAACAAAGAGGGTGCACGCCCATTATAAATAGAATGAGAGAAGGCCTAGCAACATACCCACAGTGCATCTGGCGCCTGCGAGAGGGAATAAATATTCAGGGTGCATGATGGTGGAAGCTTCACTCCAGGTGCATATATTACCTGTATCAAAGCAGCCGGCAGACTGCAGGCATGGCAAAGGTAAAAGATATGAAAGCAATACTACTTAACCCACCAGCTTTTTTTTGTGTTGGCAGCCAAAGTTGTTTTTTTTTGCAATGTCTCTATTTTCGGCAGCGCTGTTTTGTCAAAACCTATAAAACGGGGGCTTTCATAACTCATGAAATGTGCATAAGAGTGTGCGAAAAAGACACATGGAGTCGGATGGGGCCGTCATGAAAATCTTTCATCTGCATCGCGAGGCGTCGCCGTTCCGCATAATCCCGTGGGAATTTAGGAGGGAATCGTAAAATGTTGATAGCCGGACCAGTTTGCTCTTTCTCACCCATTGGAGTTATGGTAGTACTGGGATAATGAGGTTTTATGTCAACATTAGGGCTGTAACGATTTGTTTCAGCAACGATATGATTCGAGTGGTTACGGATACGAATCAGGGACATCATTTTTTTTTTTTTTTTTTTTTTTTTTTTTTTTTAGAAGGATACCATCTATAGCAGGGGTGTCAAAGTCAAATACAGAGTGGGCCAAAATTTTAAACTGAACAAAGCCGCGGGCCAAGGGTTGAACAAATTAACTTTTTAAACAAGTTTTGCATTGAATATTGAACAAACAAGGCTTATATAACTTAATAGTGACATGCAAAATCCAGTTTCAAATAATAATAATGAAAAATATCAATGGCATATCAAATAAAATTTAAATACAAATTGAGTGCCTCTTTTCTATCTGAGGTAAATATCAAAATAAAATTGGTCCACAGGCTAATAATACATTTGAAAATAAAATAACAATAATGAATGAATCAAACATTCAAGCCTTGAAGTAACAAGAGAAAGTGCATGAATAAATTGTTACTTATTGCTCAGTTTGCTACACTGATTTGCTTGAACAATGAATATGGAACAAGCAATAATTATATAACTTAATAGTGCAAAATCAACATTCAAAAAACAAACGAAAAAAAAAATTGTCAAAAAAATACAATTTAAATAAAACATTTATGCCTCTTTTCTATTTGCAGCCTTCTGGAGTAAATATCACTATATTTTTCCACAGGCTAATAAATCTTAAAATAAAAATGGCAGTCAGTGCTGCAAGGGCTTCTGGGTATTTTTTCTGTTGTGTTTATGTTGTGTAACGGTGCGGATGTTCTCCCGAAATGTGTTAGTCATCCTTGTATGGTGTGGGTTCACAGTGTGGCGCATATTTGTAACAGTGTTAAAGTTGTTTGACCCTCAGTCTGACCTGTATGGCTGTTGAGCAAGTATGCGTGGCATTCACTTAAGTGTGTGTACAAGTCTTATACATCATGTGACTTGGCCGGCACGCTGTTTGTATGGAGGAAAAGTGGACGTGACAACATATTGTAGACAACGCTAAAGGCAGTGCCTTTATAGAAAAAACAAAACAAAAAAAAACTGTTTATTTGTACTGTGCAGGTTTGAAATAAATATTTAAATTCAAATAGTACCGGCAAGCCAGCTCTAATGTTAATTTGATATTGCCTCAAGGGCCAAATGAAATTGTACCCGCGGGCCAGAGTTTGACACCCAAGATCTATAGACTTAGACTTGGACTTAGACAAACTTTAATGATCCACAATGGAAATTGCTCCAGAAAGTTACAAAGGATGGAAAGGATAATGCAGGTATAAAGTAGACAAAAAAATGTACCGTAGTAGCAATAATAAAATATAACATATACAGACGTGATCAAAAGTGTACGTACACTTATAAAGAACATAATGTCATGGCTGTCTTGAGTTCTCAATCATTTCTACAACTCTTATTTTTTTTGTAATAGAGTGATTGGAGCACACACTTGTTGGTCAGCAAAGTTAATATTTGTTTATATGTCCCTTGGCAAGTTTCACAGCAATAAGGAGCTTTTGGTAGCCATCCACACGCTTATGGTTGAATTTTTTGACCGCTCCTCTTGACAAAATTGGTGCAGTTTAGCTAAATTTGTTGATTTTCGTACATGGACTTGTTTCTTCAGCATTGTCCACACGTTTAAGTCAGGACTTAATTTTAGCCTGATTTAGCCATTCCTTTACCACTGTTTACGTGTGTGGAGAGGCGGGGCGGCGAGGAGGCGGAGAATGCAGCGGAGAGGCGGGACATGGCAGGAAGTGACGCCGCAGTTGAATGCAGGTGCGTGGATCGGGCACCGGGGTCCCAATTACATTTCTCCTCACGCTGCATAAATGGGGAGAAGGAGGAGAGCCCGCAGCAGCAACGGAAAAGCAAGCACGCCAAAGAGCAGACGCGGACGTCGACGACGGTGGCTGAAAAGCGGACCGTGAGCGAGCAGCGGAGAGGAGCAGCTGAAAAGCCATCCGACCAAAAGACAAAGCTTGTGTTATTGAAAATAAACAAGAGTCAAACCTGCAAAGCAAGATGTCGTTCCTTGACGAATGCAAGCAACTGTCACATTTTGCTTTGCTTTGCTCCGCCTCTCCACAACGTGTGTTTAGGGTCATTGACCTGGTCGAACACCCAACTGCACCCAAGACACAACCTCAGGGCTGATTTTAGGTTGTCCTGAAGAATTTGGAGGTAATCCTCCTTTTTGACTGTCCCATTTACTCTCTGTAAAGCATTAGTTCCATTGGCAGCAAAACAAGACCAGAGCCTAATACTACCACCACCATGCTTGACGGGAGGTATGGTGTTCCTTGGATTAAAGGCCTCATTTTTTCTCTTTCAAACATATTGCTGGGTATTGTGGCCCAACAGATTTTTGTTTCATCTGACATCACATGGCTTAGTTTCCTGCAAAACACTACTAAGCTTTTAGTTTCTGTTATAAAAATTGACACGCAAATACGGAGGATTGGACCAACAATCGCAGTATTTATTACTGGGACTTAACATGACGTTAGTTTATTTGGACAACCGGGTCTTTGTGGTTATATTTAGGCATAGAAACCACAAAAGGACATAAATGAATGTGACGTCCTTACTTTACGTTTAGTTCTGCTCTAAAATGCTCTAAAAGTGCTTAAAATTATAATTTCCCCTCGGGGATTAATAAAGTATGTCTGATTCTGATTCTGAGTCTGAAAACATATACAGCCGTGGTCAAAAGATAAGACCTTCTGGAGGAAAGTTCTATGGTCGGATGAAACAAAAATTGAGCTGTTTGGCCACAATACCCAGCAATATGTTTGGAGGAGAAAAGGAGAGGCCTTTAATCCCAGGAACACCATACCTCCCGTCAAGCATGGTGGTGGTAGTATTATGCTCTGGGCCTGTTTTGCCACCAATGGAACTGGTGCTTTACAGAAAGTAAATGGGACAATGCAAAACGAGCATTACCTTCAAATTCTCCAGGATTACCTAAAATCATCAGCTCGGAGGTTGGGTCTTGGGTGCAGTTGGGTGTTCCAACAGGACAATGACCCCAAACACACATCAAAAGTGGTGAAGGAATGGCTAAATCAGGCTGGAAATAAGATTTTGTAATGGCCTTTCCAAAGTGCTGACTTAAACGTGCGGACAATGCTGAAGAAACAAGTCCATGTCAGAAAACCAACACATTTAGCTGAACTGCACCAATTTTGTCAAGAGGAGTGGTCAAAAATTCACTACCAAAAGCACCGTATTGCAGTGAAACTTGTAACCTAGCAGATTTGGTCACATTTTCAGTAGACCCATAATAAATTCATAAGAGAACCAAACTTCCTGATTTTTTTTTTTTGGGTGACCAACAAGTATGTGCTCCTATCACAAAAAATAGGCATTATAGAAATAATGGCAAACTCAAGACAGCCATGACATTATGTTCTTTACAAGTGTATGTAAACTTTTGACCACAACTGTACATATATAGAGAATAACCTCAATTGCGCCATAGATTGTTTTTCAAATAAATCTAATGATCGAGCAAACATTTTACAAAGTGATTGCTGCAGACACAAGCATTATATTCCACAAAATGATGAAAGTGATATTTTCAAGAGCTATTTCCTTCAACACTTTCTTTTTTTTCCCCTGACTTTATTACCTTTATGAACCACTTCTTTTGGGACTCTATGAACGCTCTTTCCTATATCTCTATTTGAACGAGTGGAACAGCCAAGGACAGAAAAGCAATACGGTATTTTTTGCACAAACTCTACACTTACTCTTACTTGTTTGAAGGCTACGGTCAAGCTGCTTCAAAATACGTCGCATTTACTCTCCAAGTTGTGATATTTGTAAGGCTTGGATGGCAATGAAATTCATTAAAAACATATTCACCTGCCGTCATGAATCAGAAGCCTAAAAAAAGGCCACAGATAACTTGGTCACACATTACAAACCTTCTGTCCATTAATTCTCACATTTATGTGAGAATTATCTTTAAAATCAGTGCACATTTACAAGGAGTCCAGGAAACATTTTATATTTTTTGTATAACCGCCTGTGTATATTATCTGCTACTTTCATGGACACCATTGAGTCAATAATTCCATGTTCAATCCTTAAATAAGGTTTAAAAACAAGACTTCATGTCACGCATTTCTTATGACAGCGTTTTTGTGTGGAGTTTTTGAAAAACCTTTTCAAATTCCCCAAAATGATTCCCGAGCGCGGCCATCACTGCTGCTCACTGCTCCCCTCACCTCCCAGGGGGTGAAACGGGGGGATAGGTCAAATGCGAGGGCGAGTGTCATGATCCGCTACTTGGATCATGTCATATTCTGTTTGTGCTCTGTCTTTGTGTTCTGTTATTTGACTTCCTTAGTTCCTGGTGGCACTTCCTGTTTTGCTCCGTTGCCATAGTTACACATTAGTGTCACCTGCCTTTTGTTTTTGACGCGCACCTGCCTCGTAATGACTCTCCTTATTTAAGCCTGCCTTTTTCGTTACTCGCTCTCGCATTCTAATTTCTGTTCAATGCAACAGGTGATGACGCTGATTCCCGATTGTGGTAAAGACTATTTTTGTACTTGTCAGCTTCCACGCTATTCCTTTGTTTATTCCCTAGCTCACATGCTAGCGCCTTTAGTTCCTTCTAGCTCCCATGCTAGTTCTGTTTGTTTTGTCTTTAGTGCCTTGTGCAAGTGTTTCTGTTCTTAGTTTCTTTTGTTAGTGTAAATAAATCTTAATTTCCTACCTTCATGCTGTGTCCATATCCGACTGCATCCTTGAGAGAACAAACTCACAGCACGATGCCGGCTAAGCGTCACAGCGATTTCACCACACCTAGTGTGTGTGTGACTATCAGTGGTACTTTAACTTCAACTTTTAAAAAGCTTTGTTTTTCAGGACAAAAACCTTTGTTTACAGGTAAACTGCATGTGAATAATTGGATTTGTTGTTTTGTTTCATTATATTTCGCGATGCAAGTGATCAATGTTTAATGTTCCAGAAAAAAGTGACAAAGCTTTAAGTGGTTTGAAATTTTTGCAAAAGACTTCTGTGGCTACGCAGCATAAACACACAAGCACTGGTTATCATTTGGAATGGGGACCAAGTTTTCGATCAGTACTCGTGGGGACCACCCTTTCAACAGGTTGTGGAGGCATAAAAAAAAATGAGGTACAATGGCCACTGCCCAGTTAGCTCATACACGTCTTTAAATCTCTGGATTGATGAAGTAATGGGCTGATCATCCTTACTGGGGACCCTGGGGAAAAAGAGTTAATATGGTTCATGGGCACCACATTTAAATAACTTTGCATGATTCACACAAATTTGTACATGAGTAATGAGGACCATTTAAAAAAAAAAAAAAAAAAAAGTTCAAATTAAATATGACATGATCCTCAGAATACAGCATCACAGCTTTCCTCTTTTAGGAAGTTTCACCACTTCAATGTATAAGCAAATCTCTCACACTCAAACCAACCAGTAAACATGTTTTATGGGCCAAAGCTTAAAAAACACTTAGGCATCTTCAGAATGGATCTGACTATCATTTAAAAAGATTCCCCTTTAAGTGACCTGTTTTTTGGTCCCCATACTGTCGGAAGTCCCCCTAAAGGTGTGTAAACAGAGTGATGTCCCCATTAAGTCGGAACTGCCAGAACACACACACACACAACTTGTAAACAGAAATGCATTTGCTTTGCATCTTGTCAATTTTGCTGCATTAAAATGTAATTTGCTTGACTTTTGTTACAAGTTCAAAACGATCGCACTGCTAATTCCCTTTAGCCTGTCAAATGGCTCATCCGTTTAGTGTTAGCATTAAGTTAGCGGCATGAGAGCCAAACTTTGCATTGTTTTTTTTAGTCTGTGCAAACTGAAATGTTGATTGAACATGATTACTTCATGTGTAATTATTCACGTACTTTCCTTTGTGTCCGGGGGTCAGCAACCCGCGGCTCTCGAGCCTCCCGCGACCCCAAAGGGAATAAGCGGTAGAAAATGGATGGAAGGATATATATATACAGTGGGGCAAAAAAGTATTTAGTCAGCCACCGATTGTGCAAGTTCTCCCACTTAAAATTATGACAGAGGTCTGTAATTTTCATAATAGGTACACTTCATCTGTGAGAGACAGAATGTGAAAAATAATCCAGGAATTCATATTGTAGGAATTTTAAAGATTTTATTTGTAAATTATGGTGGAAAATAAGTATTTGGTCAACCATTCAAAGCTCTTGATAAATGGCCCCATTCATTCTTTCCTTAACACGGATCAGCCGTCCTGTCCCATTAGCAGAAAAAAAGACCCAAAGCATGATGTTTCCATCCCCGTGCTTCACAGTAGGTGTGGTGTTCTTGGGATGCAACTCAGTATTCTTCTTCCTCCAAATATGACGAGTTGAGTTTATACCAAAAATTTCTATTTTGGTTTCATCTGACCACATGACATTCTACCAATCCTCTGTTGTATCATCCATGTATCCTTTTTCGTATAAACTCAACTCGTCGTGTTTGTAATAAGAAGAATACTGAGTTGCATCCCATGAACACCACACCTACTGTGAAGCATGAGGGTGGAAACATCATGCTTTGGGGCTGTTTTTCTGCTAAGGGGACAGGACGATTGATCCGTGTTATGGAAAGAATGAATGGGGCCATGTATCGTGAGATTTTGAGCCAAAACCTCCTTCCATCAGTGAGGGCTTTGAATGGTTGACCAAATATTTATTTTCCACCACAATTTACAAATAAATTCTTTAAAATTCCTACAATGTGAATTCCTCGATTTTTTTTTTTTTCACATTCTGTCTCTCACGGTTGAAGTGTACCTATGATGAAAACTACAGACCTCTGTCATCATTTTAAGTGGGAGAACTTGCACAATCGGTGGCTGACTAAATACTTTTCGCCCCACAGTAGATAGATAAATAGTACTTTATTGATTTCTTCAGTAGAGTTCCCTCAGGAAAATTAAAAGTTATAAAAGTTATTAAAAATTGTAAACATAATATACATTTTTAAAAAACGAAATATGCTGTGATGCCAAAAAATATCAACGTCATCATAGTAGCATCGACTATATACGCACCTGTACTTGGTATCATTACAGTGGATGTTAGGTGTAGATCCACCAATGGCGTTTGTTTACATTTTTGCCCCACTGTATGTATATATATATATATATATATATGTATATATTATACCGTATTTCCTTGAATTGCGCCTGCCTTGAATTACTGCCGGGTCAAACTCGCTTCCCAAAAATAATTAGCGCATGCTTAGTATTACCTACCTGTTCAAACTCGTGACGTCATCATTTTCAAAAGGGAATGGGCTGATTTCAATACCGGTCATTTGAAATCGCATAAAGGGAAGAAGATTAAGAGCTATTCAGTAGGATTTAAGGTCCAAGCTTACATCACACTCAAATTTATACTGCATACCTTTGGTAAGTGCCGGAGTGAGAAGAAGTTTTAAAATAATTAGCGCATGCTTACTTTTACCGCATGCCTTTGGTAAGCGCCGGAGTGAGAAGAGGTTTTAAATTAGTTAGCGCCCTGGCGGCAATTCAAGGAAATACGTTATATGTATATACCCTGTATTTATTAAATCACATGACCTTTTCAACCTCCTACAAAGTAAAGCGGCCCCCGTTATTAATTGCCGTGCGCCACCACTCGACATGGCCCTTATCTTACAGGCGCCGCACCGGGCGGCCGCCACGTACAGTAAATATTGTGTCGACGTGCATGTGCAAGACATCTCTTTCAATATCTCGCTGTATGATTGAACCTGCGCTCAATCACTTTCAAGAAATGTGCTGCAAAAAAAATAAAAAAATGGTGATTGAATTTACACCTCCCACGGAGACAAGCGAGGTCTGCCATAATTCCCCACAGCGCGCGCACATGGACAGGGGAGGGATTCACACTCCCTCTTTTTCTCTCACTCTCTCGCTCTCTGGCGGCCACAAGAGCGTTTTTTTGCCCGTGCCCTCTGGAGCCCGCCGCGTGCAGGCAGTTCATAGCGATGTAAATGGTGTGGAAAGTAACGCATTGGGGCTCGATGACCAGAGCCGTTCTCCTCCAAGGCTCGTACAAGCAAATGAAAGCCATCGCCTCCTCACTCCAGCCCGCCGTTATCCTTTATCTCACCTGCGAGGCTCGCTCTCATATTTGCTGTTTGTCTGCGCTACAGCTAAATATACCAATCCCGAGCAGGTCGGGCGGGTCGCAAAAAAAAAAAAAAAGCTTGGCAATCATTTGTGATTACACTCTTGGCGGTCATTTCAGTCCTAATTAAACTTGAATATTACTATTTTTAGTTGTAAACCAAACCGATAATAACTTACAGGCACTTTAAGGGGCAGGCGCCGGAAATACACTATAATGCCAAAAGTATTTGGCCACCCATCCTAATGATCAGAATCAGGTGTCCTAATCACGTAACCCTGGCCACAGGTGTATAAAATCAAACACTTAGGCATGAAAACTGTTGCTACAAACATTTGTGAAAGAATGGGCCGCTTTCAGTGATTTCCAGCGTGGAACTGTCATAGGATGCCACCTGTGCAACAAAATCCAGTCGTGAAATTTCCTCGCTCCTAAATGTTCCAAAGTCAACTGTCGGCTTTATTATAAGAAAATGGAAGAATTTGGGAACAACAGCAACTCAGCCACAAAGTGGTAGGCCACGTAAACTGACAGAGAGGGGTCAGCGGATGCTGAAGCGCATAGTGCAAAGAGCTCCAAACTTCATGTGACCTTCCAATTAGCCCACGTACAGTACGCAGGGAGTTTCATGGAATGGGTTTCCATGGCCGGGCGGCTGCATCTAAGCCATACATCATTGAGTCAAATGCAAAGTGTGGGATGGAGTGGTCCCCAACTTTTTTGTAGCTGCGGACCGGTCAACGCTTGAAAATTTGTCCCACGGACCGGGGGGGGGGGGTTTCATAAAGAAATACAATCATGTGTCCTTACGGACTGTATCCCTGCAGACTGTATTTATCTATATTGATATATAATGTATATATTGTGTTTTTTATGTTGATTTAGTAATTTTTAGTAAACTTTTTTTTTTTTTTTTTTTTAATATTTCTTGTGCGACCCGGTGGTTGGGGACCACTGGTGTAAAGCACGTCGCCACTGGACTCTAGAGCAGTGGGGATTCGTTCTCTGGCGTGATGAATCACGCTTCTCCATCCTGCAATCTGATGGACGAGTCTGGGTTTGGAGATTTCCAGGAGAACGGTATATTTCGGATTGCGTTGTGATGAGTGTGGAATTTGGTGGAGGAGGAATTATGTTGTGGAGTTGTTTTTTTTCAGGAGTTAGAAGTTAGTTGCTCCAGGATACCAAACCATTTTGGACAATTCCATGCTCCCAACCTTGTGGGAACAGTTTGGGGCGGGCCCCTTCCCTTTTCCAACATGACTGTGCACCAGTAAAGCAAGGTCCATAAGGACATGGATGACAGAGTCTAGTGTGGATGAACTATAAAATGGGACCCATTACCTCCCTGCTTTGTACCCAGCATCAAGGGTTGAAATTGGGGGTTAAATCACCAAAAATGATTCCCGGGCGCGGCACGGCTGCTGCCCACTGATCCCCTCACCTCCCAGGGGGTGATCAAGAGTGATGGGTCAAATGCAGAGAATAATTTCGCCACATGTACTGTGTGTGTGACACTCATTGGTACTTTAGCTTTAAGTTTAACTTGACTGGCCTGCACAGAGTCCTGACCTGAACCCGATAGAACACCTTTGGGATGAATTAAAACAGAGACTGAGAGCCAGGCCTTCTCGACAAACATCAGTCTGTGACCTACCAGTGAATGGTCGAAAATTCCTATAAACACACTCCGCAACCTTGTGGACAGCCTTCCCAGATGAGTTGAAGCTGTAGTAGCTGCAAAAGGTGGACCTGTTGCGATCCGTTACTCGGATCTTCACATGTCATTGTTTATTTTTCCATCTGTGTTTCTCTCCGTCTATTCCGCTTACTTCCCGTTTAGTCCGTCACCATGGTTACTCATCAGTTCACCTGCTACTCACGGCCCCGCACACCTGCTACAGATAATCACCTTCACTTTATAAGCCTTCCTCTTTTGTTTGTTCAGCCTGGGTCCATAGCTTGCTTTCACGCAACGTAACGTCAAGTATGTTTTTCTCGCTAAGCCTCCTTGTCATCTTTAGCTCACATGCTAATCATCTTTGTTTTTACTTTTGTGCCTTCGTGCCAAGTCTTAGTTCTTTATATCTCCTAGCTCTCATGCTAGCGTCTTTTGTTTTCCTTTTTATTAGCTCCAGTGTTTCTGTTCAGAGCTCCCCTTTTGTTAATAAATTTGTTAGATCCTACCTTTGTTGTGTTCTTCGTTTTGACGCATACACGAGGGAATCGTTACAGGACCAACATCATATTGAACCCTATGGGTTAGGAATGGGATGGCCTTTCAAGTTCATATGTGAGTCAATGCAGGTGGCCAACTACTTTTGGCTATGTAGTGTACCTGTGGCTGTCTATGCCGCTTTCTTGTCCCTGTCATGTTTAGTCGAGGCATGCACGAAGCGTGATCAAAAGACGCACACTTTGCAATGCATATGAGGTTTTTTTTGTTTTTTTTGATAGCGAAATGAGGTGCGGCGTGTTTGAACATTCCATCCTCACGCGGCGGAGACCTTTTTATCCTCTCTATAGCACGCCTTTACCTTTCACTCTGCAATACAAGCTCAGGGCGTCTGACTTGCAAAGCCAGCAGCCGCAGCCCAAAAAAAAAAAAAAAAAAAAGCGGCGCGGATTTACCACCTGCATGTTAAATGTTTGTCTACCTTGGCCGTGCCCAGAGCCAGGGGAGGCTGCACTTAAACGCCGGCGAGGCCCAGCACATAAAATATAAACAACGTGCGCCGCAGGAGCGCGCAGAGGCATCTTGACGACGTCGGGAAGAGTCCACTCACCCTGCTCAAAAGGCTGCCCATTAACTGATGTGGCTTTCATCTTGAGGGCCTCCCTGGCAGACGTGTCACACTGGGAGCCTCTATTAGTATCCTGGTCACTATCAGCCTGGTCGCTATCACCATGGCCACTGTCTCGCAGGCTCGCTCGCTCTGCATCCTTAAATGTAGAGCTGCGGCAAGACAAAAGAGGAGAACAGGAGAAGGAAGAGGGGGGGAAAAAAAACAAAAAACGTAAGTTGCCATTCTCTGTGCGAGCGCCGTTGTTTGATAGCCGGGCGAGCTTGATACTGGGATGAAGGAGCTCAAAAGACGCGGTCAGAGAGTGTATGCATGCCAGCTCTTACCTTTGAACAAACGGCTGCCTGCTGCCAGCATAATTGGGCTCCGAGGGGAAGTTTTCAGTCTGGAAATGACAAGAAAAGTGTTGTTTTTTTTATTAAAACAAAACAAAACCTGAGGGCTTCTTCACACTGTTTTTGATAACCTCTCTTGCACGGAAAACTCTGTAAAAAAAAGAAAAAAAGGGGGAATCAAAGTTGCAACGGAATGCCCGGAAAATACGCCAGACTGTGTTTACTTTCGCTCAGCTCGGTCAAATAACATTATTTCTTAAGGTCCATCCATCCATCCATCTTCTTCCGCTTATCCGAGGTTGGGTCGCGGGGGCAGCAGCCTAAGCAGGGAAGCCCAGACTTTCCTCTCCCCAGCCACTTTGTCCAGCTCCTCCCGGGGGATCCCGAGGCGTTCCCAGGCCAGCCGGGAGACATAGTCCTCCCAACGTGTCCTGGGTCTTTCCTGTGGCCTTCAACCGGTTGGACATGCCCTAAACACCTCCCGAGGAAGGCATTCGGGTGGCATCCTGACCACATACCCGAACCACCTCATCTGGTTCCTCTCGATGTGAAGGAACAGGGGCTTTACTTTGAGCTCCTCCCGGATGACAGAGATTCTCACCCTATCTCTAAGGCGGAGGAAACTCATTTCGGCCGCTTGTACTTGTGATCTTATCCTTTCGGTCATGACCCAAAGCTCATGACCATAGGTGAGGATGGGAACGTAGCTCAACCGGTAAATTGAGAACTTTGCCTTCCGGCGCAGCTCCTTCTTCACCACAACGGATCGATACAACGTCTGCATTTATTAAGGTCCGACGTGTAAATAAGTCCTCAGACCACGCCGATTGCCCCCAACATTTTTGGGGGAAATGAAGGCCGCAAGTCCACCCCAGCATAGGCGCCGATAACGTGGGTGCTTCGGGGGCCGTAGCACCCACCAGTGACGTGCGGTCAGAGGCAGGGAAGGCAGTGCCTCACCTGTGATCAGTGGGGCAAAAAAGTATTTAGTCAGCCACCGATTGTGCAAGTTCTCCCACTTAAAATGATGACAGAGGTCTGTAATTTTCATCATAGGTACACTTCAACTGTGAGAGACAGATCTACGACAGATCTACGAATACATTCTTTAAAATTCCTACAATGTGAATTCCTGGATTTTTTTTTACATTCTGTCTCTCACAGTTGAAGTGTACCTATGATGAAAATGACAGACCTCTGTCATCATTCTAAGTGGGAGAACTTTCACAATCAGTGGCTGACTAAATACTTTTTTCCCCCACTGTATATAATGATAAAATAATTGTAATTGTTAGTTTTTAATTTTCATTTAGCTTCACCAATTTGGATAATTTTTCCTTCAAAATCGCTGAATTTTCGCAATCTCTCGTTAACTTCTGTCTGCCGTGCGGTCAGAGCGCATTCTTGTCTGGTGTGTTGCTGAGCGTTCAAAACGGCAGAGAAAAAAGTCCGAGGTGAGGCAAACAGTTCTCGTGCCTCACGATAGGGGTGCTCAGGATCAGAGACATACGGTGGCACAAGCGATTCAAGTGCCGCAGTTTTATGTGTTGGTTTAGCCATCAAAACAGCAGAGAAAAAAGTCTGAGGTGAGGCAAACAGTTCTTGTGCCTCACGATAGGGGCGCTCATGATCAGAGACATACGGTGGCGTAAGCGAGTCAAATGCCCCAGCGAGTAAAATATTTTGTGTGTTGGTTGAGCCATCAAAGGGGCGGAATAGCTCGGTTGGTAGAGTGGCCGTGCCAGCAACTTGAGGGTTGCAGGTTCGATCCCCGCTTCCGCCATCCTAGTTACTGCCGTTGTGTCCTTGGGCGAGATACTTTACCCATCTGCTCCCAGTGCCAACCACACTGGTTTAAATGTAACTTAGATATTGGGTTTCACTATGTAAAGCGCTTTGAGTCACTTGAGAAAAGCGCTATATAAATATAATTCACTTCACTTCACAAAACAGCAGAGAAAAAAGTCTGAGGTGAGGCAAACAGTTCTCGTGCCTCACGATAGGGGCGCTCATGATCAGAGACGTATGGTGGCGTAAGCGAATCAAGTGCCGCAGCGAGTAACATGTTGTGTGTGTTGGTTGAGCAATCAAAACAACAGAGAAAAAAGTCTGAGTTGAGGCAAACAGTTCTCGTGCCTCACGATAGAGGCGCTCATGATCCCAGACATACGGTGGCATCAGCGAGTAAGTGCCGCAGCGACTTATTTTTTTTCCCACTCGTGCACCCCGACTTTCAACATGGATGACTACATTTCCGCACTTAAACAGTTTTCTAAAGTGGACTTTCAAGCGAAGCAGGCGATAATGATTTGTTACAATCAGCAGGACAGAAAGTTACTCGCTCTTTCCAAACGGACTTTTTTAAACCTGTGGAACTGTGTGGACTCAAATGGGATTTTGTGACCGAAATAATTTGCAAAGAAGCCTCACCTAACATGAGCGGTCGGCGGCTCATATTTAAAGCTGGAATGCGCTAAAAACGTTTGGGATGACGAAGACAGACTTGGCTTTGGATGAACAGCGGCGACTCAAAATCAGTGTCCACAATGTTAAGGTAAAATAGAACCGAGAGATTTTAAAAGACGTCATCAATGCGACCTGCTTCCTCGCCAAACAGCAGCTCGCATTTCGTGGAAATGATGAGAGTAGGAGCTCTGCTAATCGCGGCAACTACGTTGAACTTTTACAAGACTGAAGGAAGTGAAGGAGGACTTTTACCAGAAATTGACGGATATTTTTATCCAGAAGGACCGGTGCCTGGACTTCATTTATAAGTAAAGGTGAGACGTGTCATGATCCGTGGTCTGGATCATGTTTAGTTTAGTTATTTTCTGTTAGTTTGGACTCTCTTTGTTGTTTGTGTACCTTTTGTGAGTTAGTTTGGTCACCATGGTAACGTATTAATTTCACCTGCTGTGGGTTCCAGACGCACACCTGTTTTTGTTCATGACTTTCTTATTTAAACCTGCCTTGTCCCGTCAGTCGGTCTTGGTCCCTTGTTTGCGGTCTGCAACTGTTTCGTCGGTATTTACTAGATTTCTTGTTACCTGATCCTGTGCTAGTGTTAGCATTAGCTTCCGTGCTTTCGCCACACGTTTCTTTTCGTCTGTTTTTGTACCAGTGTTTTTGTTATTAAATCATTCTTACCTTTACGTTGTTGTCCGGAGTGTCTATGTTTGCGTTGGAGGAACGATCCCGCATTAAAATGCGACCCACACGAGACAAGACGGCGATGACATTAGTTTTGTTTCGTTTTTTATAGGGGTGGGCAAATTAATGCGTTAATTACGAGTTAACTCATCAATCTATTAACGCCGACAATTATTTTATCGCACATTTGCGTATGTTGTTTACATGCTTTTATTTTGTTAACGCCTTTTCTTAACAAGGTGGCGTCGCCCGGACGGGCTTCGGCTTCGAGGGGCTCTTGCTAAAGATGGAACATTTGGCAAAAATACCGGACAATTCTGCAAATTTCATGGCTGGCTTACAGCGTGGTCATTCCGGGATCACTTACGACCGCCAGACAATTCTGGATGTGGATAGATCGGGCCGTTTTGGACTGAATGACGCGTGCTTGCTAGACCGGCTAGCTAGCATGGGAATACTTTGCCGGCTACATCCAGCGGCCTGTGAAGCAGCGGAGTATATGTGTTGTCTGTCTATTTATGAATAATGCTGACGAGGCGTGTTGGCTGAGTTCTTAACGTTTACTTTCAGAGCGTGCATATCACAACATACAAGATGTTGTCATGGCGACACAACCTATACCGCGCATGCTCGTCACTCCTGTTGCATGCTGGGTAGGGTTGTTCTTTTTTCCCCTGGCTCATAACATCACAATATAGTACCATGTATATGATGCGTTCAGTTTATCAAAGCACCAAGCAAACAATCGAAAAATTCCCATCATATCAATTCCTAGATATGGTCATAATTATTTTAAGTGCACTACGCAGAATAAACACAACATTATTAATATTGCTACTACGGATAATTTGATCAAAAATTCCCCAAAAAACCGCCCACTACCTATAATATAGGTTTTTTTAAACATAAGATCCCTGATAAAAAAAAAGTTTCTGCTGTTACCTCAGAAATTGCCTGTTCAGATGTTATGATTGTGGCTCAGAGATTTGTATGTAGATTATATTTATTTTCCATAACAAACAGGATAACTTAAATACCCTGGTAGTGGCAATGAGCTTAAATGTTTATATTTACATTTTTTGAGTTGATTATCATCAAATATGCTATTTAACTGCTACTGTTTAACAAGGACTGATTTAAATTGTGTTTGCACAACAAATGTTTTGGCGCTTTTGTTCATGTGGGAGAATATTCCAATAAAGGTGCATACATTATTGGGCCTTGCGTATAGAATGCAGTTAATCGCGATTAATCGGAGAAATAGTGCGATTAACTTCGAATACAATTTTTAATCGTTGCCCAGCCCTAGTTTTTTAATGAGATGCACATTTTGTGGGCGACGGTTTGTATGTGTAAAGAATGCAGAAATGAAACATAACCCGTAAACTGCTGCCAATCAAATGGCAAATAATCTGTGCAGAGCGCATACTGTATATTTGTAAATCTGATTCTGACTACGTCAGTGCCTCACCAGCTAGAAACTTCCCCGCACGTCACTGGCACTCACGTGGGAAGCACTGCAAAAAAGTCAGTGTTCAAAAACAAGAAAACAAAAATACAAAAATTAGGGGTATTCTATTTGAACTAAGCAACATCATCTGCCAATAGAACAAGAAAATTTAGCTTGTCAAGACTTTCCAAAAACAAGTAAAAATAGCAAACCTCAATGAATCCAAAAATACCTTAAAGGGGAACATTATCACCAGACATATACCTTGATGTTTCAGAAAAAAGACAAAGTGTTTAAAAACGAGTATGCAAGTTGGACAAATGAGATGCCAAATCCAACCACTTTCATGCGGTATTGGACAGAAAGGAGGACTTTTTTTTCTCCTCCATTTGAAAATGCGGACGTTATCAGCACCACTGTCTGATTCCAATCAATGCAAGTCATCAGAATCAGGTAATACACCAACTTATATTCTTGTCTTCATGAAAGAAAGGAATCTATGTGTGTTAAACATGCTTGTATTATCATTAAACATCATTAACTTGTTTACAAAAATGTCTCTTTCATAAATAAATAAATATAAATTATAAATAGGAATGAGGTAGATCTCCTCGACTTGGTCAATTGAAAAGTAGCTCGCCTGCAGAAAAAGTGTGAGCGCCCCTGCAATAGACGATGCAAGGCATTAGTGAGGTTAGAACATGTAACTCCCTCCAAATAGCAAAGACACAATGGCTTTCTTGAACTGATTTATTTGAAGGCTTCCTTTCCCTTCAAATTCCCCGTGAAAACTGTAATAAATAAATCACGTTACAAACGTAAAAATAATAACATGCACAGCATGTGGATCAAACATTTTACCAAATAAAATACCAACAAATGACAAACAAATACCTCGTTGGTAGCTTCCTTACATCCGTCGACAGACCAAACGAGACACTTCAAAATAAAAGTATGCCCACGCACTGTTTCAAAGAGTGCTGCTCGTTTTTCGTATTTGGGTAACAACTTTTAACTATTTATAAATGGTTGATTTCTATAGGATAGTAAGGTAAAGTGTTGTAGCTGACAAGTTTGGGCTACCTTGCTTCTGCAGCCTTCATCGGAGGTGTCACCTGATGTTAGCGTCACGTTGTCTGTGATGTGTTATATGGATCGTACCATCAAGTATAGTCAGGTACAACACTTTACCTACTAGCCTGTATAAATCAACCATTTATAAATACACATCAGTAGGCTGAAAAAACGATCTTCAACATAACATTTAACGATGTATAATGTAGCGGCTGGCTACGGGGTGTTAGCCAATGACTTTGGCTGGGGGGCGGGACTTCCGGGAAAGATAGGGAAGTGACGTTGTCGACAGGAAGTGAGAGTTCGAGTTGTCCCGGGAAAAGCGTTAGAGACATGAGAGCTGTTGTGTGGTTGTATTACATCTTGTGCAATAAAGACAAGTTGTATGAGCCTACATTCCTGGGATTAATACAATATATATTTCCGAAATGGTTCAACCGCCACCCGCCCGAATGTATTTAAAATCTATTTTTTCGTCATGTCGCCCACCCGACCCGCGGTCTATCCGCAGACTCCGCGGTTGTGACCACAAACCGCGCATCTCTACCAGACATTCAATCCTAGTACACAGCTCATGAAAAATATCATTTTTTTGTTATTGTCATTGCAAGTGGGCTTAAACACTTTTATTTGAAAATAATCTCATGAAAATGACTGCTGTCATTTGATTATAATAATAAAATATTTAACTTATTTAGTCAGGTTTGGGACAGGTGTGCTGCTGTCTGACGTGGCTCACATGTGCTCCCCTGAATGCTCAAGGAGTTTTTGTGTTTGGTCATCCATATGGAAAATTAGAGAGAATATTGTTTGGGGGTATCCATAATACGCCGACAGGGAGAAGTTTTTATTTACACGATGAGTCGGGTGTGTCTTGACCGCCACGGCGGAGGCTCCGCCGAACCCCTGAGGCCAACTCACCGAGGGTTCGGTCGAACCCAGGTTAAGAACCAGTGTCTTAATGGACAGGCAACAAGGCAACCGCTTGTTACTCTCGGGGTCTCCTAGCCACTCAGGCAAATCATATTGTCTTGAACTATTTCCCTTAGGGACATATTTGCCAACCTTGAGACCTCCGATTTCGGGAGGTGGGGGGTGGGGTGGGAGGCGTGTTTGGGGTGGGGTGTGTTTGGGGGCTAGAAGTATTTCATATATATATAAATAAAATAAATACTTGAATTTCAGTGTTCATTTATTTACACATATACACACAAATAACAGTCATCTACTCATTGTTGAGATAAGGGTTGAATTTTCCATCCTTGTTCTATTCTCTGTCACTATTTGCATTTGCTGCATCAGCTGCTTTAATGTCTTTAATGTCCTTTGTGTTCTTTGATGTTGGATGTTTCCCTCTTACACACATGTAAGAGGGATGTGTACTATGGCTATGAGTTGTTCTTTTCCTCTGGCCTCAGTCTGCACCCCCACTCTAGGGCCTAGGCTAAGACCGATTTTTTTATTTTTTTATTTTCTTTTAATCTTCTATCCCCCCCCCCCCCCCCCCCCCCTTGTTTACCTGTATGTCACCTTTTTTGTAAGGGGCGCTGGAAGTCGGCAGACCCGTCAGCGATCCTGTTCTGTCTCCCTGTAATGTTTGTCTGATCTTGAATGGGATTGTGCTGAAAATTGTAATTTTCCTGAAGGAACTCTCCTGACGGAATAAATAAAGTACTATCTATCTATCTATCTATCTATCTATCTATCTATCTATCTATCTATCTATCTATCTATCTATCTATCTATCTATCTATCTATCTATCTATCTATCTATCTATCTATCTATCTATCTATCTATCTATCTATCTATCTATCTATCTATCTATCTATCTATCTATCTATCTATCTATCTATCTATCTATCCATCTATCTATCTATATATCTATCTATCTATCTATCTATTTATCTAAACATATGCATGTACAGTAGATGGCAGTATTGTCCTGTTTAAGAGTGTCACAACATTGCTTTTTAAGGCAGACGAACTGCTTTACGGTAGATGAAAATGTGACTGCTGTTGTTGTGTGTTGTTACCGCGCTGGGAGGACGTTAATGAAACTGCCTAACAATAAACCCACGTAAGAAACCAAGAACTCGCCCTCCATCATTCTACAGTTATAACGTCGTTGGGCAGACACGCTATTTATATTGCGGGAAAGCGGACGTGAAAACAGGCTGTCCTGACTCAGGTCCGCATGGAGCTGGAGGGGGCGTGGCCTCCAGCTCCTCCTGGTTTTCGGGAGAGGCGCTGAATTTCGGGAGTCTCCCTGGCCAAAAAAATTTTAATTGTAATTTTGAAGAATTCATCTGAATGTGCATGAACTATTTCTGTTCAAAATAGTTTTAAATGTTACATATTATAAATGTTTGATTATTAACTGTCAGTTTACTGTTCTGTGCCATTGTTTCATTGAAAATAAAACAGCAAAGTCCATTTGGTTGTTTTTTTCATGCTTGAAATAAGAAATGATTACGTTAAAAAAGTAGTTTTGTACTTGTGAGTGTTGATGACACAGCTTTGCAACAGTTGATATTCTAGTGAGTTTTTCTTTGCCCTTATGTGGGCTCTACCGAGGATGTTGTTGTGGTTTGTGCAACCCTTTGAGACACTTGTGATTTAGGGCTATATGCTGTAAATAAACCTTGATTGATTGATTGATTGATTGATAGTTTCAAGCGTGTTTTACTCAATATAAGTCATAAAATCTCAGCAACAAGCTGTAATATCTTACTGAGATCATTTAGGACCAAATTCCTTAAAACAAGTAAAAGACTCCAACATAAATTCTGCTTAGTGAGAAGAATTATCTTATTTTATCAGACGGAAAATAAACAAATATCACCATTATTTGAGATATTTAATCTTACTTAGATTTCAGTTTTTGCAGTGTTGATGGCAAATTCTTTCTCACCACCAAGCTAAAACTGCGCATGCTCAAGCCCCTTCCACACTAAGATTATCCAGGGTAAATCCCACCTAACATTATCCTTTTCCACACTCACACACACTGGTCGTTTAAGACCCCCGTCCCCACCCTACATCTACCAGTGCAACGTAACCTAGAACTCCATTGCACCCTGGTGTCTGTGTCGTCAACTCCCCTCCCTCTTAACATAACATCCACCCCGTCCGCCGGCGCAACGTGACCTAGTACGCATGCGCGGAAAATACACACGTCATAGTCACCTTCAGTGTCGCTTTGTGTGCAAGTTCTTAAATGTAACTTAACAGAACAATATCCAGTGTTGTGGTATTTCAAATAACCGGAATCCAGTGTGCTGTGGGGCCCTATTGTAGTGAATCCCACTTGAGCCTTCATAAATTAATCAAATCTTTAATAAACACCTGAAAGTACACAAAGTGACAAAGAACATTTTATATCAATCAAACTACACTGCAAAAACTGAAATCTAAGTAAGATTAAATATCTCAAATAAGGGTGATATTTGCTTATTTTATGTCTGATAAGATAATTATTCTCACTAAGCAGATTTTATGTTAATGTTTTTCTTGTTTAAAGGGTTTTGGTCATAACTGATCTCCGTAAGATATTACAGGTTGTAGCTGAGATGTCATGACCTATATTGAGTAAAACATGCTTGAAACTAGAATAGCAACTGTTGCAAAGCTGTGTCAACAACACCCACAAGTATAAAAGTACTTTTTTAAAGTAATAATTGATTTCTTTATGTCAAGATAATGGCATTAGCGTTTACTTAATTTAGGAATATTTTTCAACTTATTGAGCAAAAAGGTCTCATGTTTTTTTTCTACCAAGAAAAGTGCTCTTGTTATTAGTGAGAATATACTTATTTTAAGGTATTTTTGAGTCATTGAGGTTAGCTAATTTTACTTGTTTTGGAAAGTCTTGACAGGCCAAATTTTCTTGTTCTATTGGCGGATAATTTTGCTTAGTTCAAGTAAACTACGCCTCATTTTTTTATTTTTTTATTTCTTGTTTTTGAAGACTGACTTTTGCAGTGTAGCAAAAAGGTCTCATATTTTTTTTCTACCAAGAAAAGTGCACTTGTTATTAGTGAGAATATACTTATTTTAAGGTATTTTTGAGTCATTGAGGTTAGCTAATTTTACTTGTTTTGGAAAGTCTTGACAGGCCGAATTTTCTTGTTCTATTGGCGGATAATTTTGCTTAGTTCAAGTAAACTACGCCTCATTTTTTTATTTTTTTATTTCTTGTTTTTGAAGACTGACTTTTTGCAGTGTAGGGATCTCGATATCTGGTCAGGACACTCACTCTTTTGCTTTCACCTTTATTGTCCATTGGTTTTTGGTGACTTTATATACTCTGGACCTAGACGTTGAGTCCGCGACATATTTGGCGGACAATAACTGATACAGTCTGCTTTGCCAGTCCAGTAGAATTCACCGTTTTCCGTAGTCTTCCCTCGTCGGCCAGGTAATACAAAGCACATGCTACACCCACAGGAACCTGCATTCTCATTGACTCTCCTTCGAAAAACGGACAAAGTTTATCGGTAAGTAGACTCACAGCTGACCTGGACATTGGAAAGTTCTCTTGCCGTCTGAGAAATGTTGTATCCCAGATAGCTGCAATCGCTTTCTCTTAAGGTATTCATGTGTGATTTCCACAAGCGTCTGTACAGACGGAAGTAGAAACACAGGCATGTCTGGATGACTCGCCTCCAAAATTCCAGTGGTTACCTCCGAGTTACGAAACCGCTTTGTTATGAAGCTGGCTGTGGCGCGTTCTTTCTGACGTCACTTCCTGTGTGGGGCGTGGTCTTTCTGGCGTCACTTCCTCTCCGAACTCAGTTTGCTAACGATCGATGCAAAGCGAAGAGTTGGAGATTCAAGAAATACACGGCACACTTACCCGTGTAAAAAATTGTCAGAGGAGGGGAACCTCAAACGATAGTTTAGTGTGGCTGAAACGGGGCTTCGGCTAAATGATAATTTTTTCAAAGGTTTAGTGTAGACATGGGCTCAGAAAAGTAGCGTCAGATTTACCGCCCATCCCAGCACCCACTGGCAGAAATATAAAATCCCAGTCCCTGCATTGTGGATCACCCCTTTTACACAGAGGCTGTAGCCCGGGGGTCACCAACCTTTTTGAAACCAAGAGCTACTTCTTGGGTACTGATTAATGCGAAGGGCTACCAGTTTGATACACACTTAAATAAATTGCCAGAAATAGCCAATTTGCTCAATTTACCTTTAATGAATAGATCTATATATATATAAAAAAATGGGTATTTCTGTCATAAAGTCGTACATTTTTTCCTTATACGGAAGGTTTTTTGTATTGAATAAATGATGAAAAAAACACTTAATTGAACGTTTTAAAAGAGGAGAAAACACATACAAATTGAGGATTAAATTTTGAAACATAGTTTATCTTCAATTTCGACTCTTTGAAAATCAAAATTCAACCAAAAAAAATGAAGAGAAAAACTAGCTAATTCGAATCTTTTTGAAAAAAATTTAAAAAATAATTTATGGAACATCATTAGTAATTTTTCCTGATTACGATTAATTTTAGAATTTTGATGACATGTTTTAAATAGGTTGAAATCCAATCTACACGTTGTTATAATATATAACACATTGGACCAAGCTATATTTCTAACAAAGACAAATCATTATTTCTTCTAGATTTTCCAGAACAAAAATTTTAAAAGAAATTCAAAAGACTTAGAAATACGTTTTAAATTTGATTCTACAGATTTTCTAGATTTGCCAGAATATATATTTTTTTAATTTTAATCATAATAAGTTTGAAGAAATATTTCACAAATATTCTTCGTCAAAAAAACAGAAGCTAAAATGAAGAATTATATCAAAAATGTATTTATTATTCTTTGCAAAAAAAAAAAAAAATACTTGAACATTGATTTAAATTGTCAGGAAAGAAGAGGAAGGAATTTAAAAAGTAAAAAAAAAAGTATATGTGTTTAAAAATCCTAAAATAATTTTTAAGGTTGTATTTTTCCTCTAAAATTATCTTTCTGAAAGTTATAAGAAGCAAAGTAAAAAAAAAAAAAATAATTTATTCAAACAAGTGAACACCAGGTCTTTAAAATATTTTCTTGGATTTTCAAATTCTATTTGAGTTTTGTCTCTCTTAGAATTAAAAATGTCGAGCAAAGTGAGACCATCTTGCTAGTAAATAAATAACATTTAAAAAATAGAGGCAGCTCACTGGTAAGTGCTGCTATTTCAGCTATTTTTAGAACAGGTCAGCGGGCGACTCATCTGGTCCTTACGGGCCACCTTGTGCCCGCGGGCACCACGTTGGTGACCCCTGCTGTAGCCGATCCTCGACCCCTGACCGAGCCCAACAGAGTAGGCGTGGTCGGTAGAGGAAGCCGTTAAGGCCAAGAGGAGAACAGAGCAGATCTACACCGTACACCTGGAGATTTATGGAGTATTCTAATAAAAGAAACGTACTATAGCGCCCCACTGGGATCCAATATCATTTTAAAAGCCCCTAAATGAGCATGATAGGCCTACTTTAACAGGCTGTGTGAAAAAGGTGTAAATTGAAGCGACGTCCACCCTTCTTGCTCGTTTGATGTTCTTTATATACGGCACTGACATGGAGTAAGGGTAGAAAGGAGATAACCTGGACATTTTAGTAAGAGAGCCGTAAGTACTTTACAGGGGAACTATGATGATGTTCCTCTTTTCTGACATTTAAAGGGGTTCTATTAATATTTGATTCTACAAACCCCGTTTCCATATGAGTTGGGAAATTGTGCTAGATGTAAATATAAATGGAATACAATGATTTGCAAATTCTTTTCAACCCATATTCAATTTAATGCATTACAAAGACAAGATATTTGATGTTCAAACTCATAAACTTTATTTTTTTTTTGCAAATAATAACCTAGAATTTCATGGCTGCAACACACGCCAAAGTAGTTGGGAAAGGGCATGTTCACCACTGTGTTACATCACCTTTTCTTTTAACAACACTCAATAAACGTTTGGGAACTGAGGAAACTAATTGTTGAAGCTTTGAAAGTGGAATTCTTTCCCATTCTTGTTTTATGTAGAGCTTCAGTCGTTCAACAGTGCGGGGTCTTTGCTGTCGTATTTTACGATTCATAATGCGCCACACATTTTCCATGGGAAACAGGTCTGGACTGCAGGCGGGCCAGGAAAGTACCCGCACTCTTTTTTTTACGAAGCCACGCTGTTGTAACACGTGCTGAATGTGGCTTGGCATTGTCTTGCTGAAATAAGCAGGGGCGTTCATTAAAAAGACGGCACTTAGGTGGCAGCATATGTTGTTCCAAAACCTGTATGTACCTTTCAGCATTAATGGTGCCTTCACAGATGTGTAAGTTACCCATGCCTTGGGCACTAATGCACCCCCATACCATCACAGATGCTGGCTTTTGAACTTTGCGTCGATAACAGTCTGGATGGTTCGCTTCCCCTGATGTCGAATATTTCCAAAAACAATTTGAAATGTGAACTCGTCAGACCACAGAACACTTTTCCACTTTGCATCAGTCCATCTTAGCTTATCTCAGGCGCAGAGCAGCCGGCGGCGTTTCTGGATGTTGTTGATAAATGGCTTTCGCTTTGCATAGTAGAGCTTTAACTTGCACTTACAGATGTAGCGACAAACTATTTAGTGACAGTGGTTTTTCTCAGCCCATGTGGTGATATCCTTTAGAGATTGATGTCGGTTTTTGATACAGTGCTGTCTGAGGGATCGAAGGTCACGGTCATTCAATGTTGGTTTCCGGCCATGCCGCTTACGTGGCGTGATTTCTCCACATTCTCTGAACCTTTTGATGATATTATTCACCGAAAATGTTGAAATCCCTAAATTGTTGTTTTTCTTAAACTGTTTTACTATTTGCTCACGCAGTTGTGGACAAAGGGGTGTACCTCGCCCCATCCTTTCTTGTGGAAGACTGAGCATTTTTTGGGAAGCTGTTTTTATACCCAATCATGGCACCCACCTGTTCCAAATTAGCCTGCACACCTGTGGGATGTTCCAAATAAGTGTTTCATGTGCATTGCTCAACTTTATCAGTATTTATTACCACCTTTCCCAACGTCTTTGTCACCTGTTGCTAGCTTCAAATTCTAAAGTTAATGATTATTTGCAAAAAAAAAAATGTTTATCAGTTTGAACATCAGATATGTTGTCTTTGTAGCATATTCAACTGAATATGGGTTGAAAAGGATTTGCAAATCATTGTATTCCGTTTATATTTACATCTAACACAATTTCCCAACTCATATAGAAACGGGGTTTGTACATTCAAAACACTTTCTTGTCGTCTGCATGATATGTAACCTTTTTTTTGGTCGAGATTTTGCATAGATTATGCTTTTTGTGGTCGGTCTTACTATGTGCCTCCACTTTGACTGCATCTTCTCCCCGTCATTCATGTTGAAACTTTTAGCCCTTCCATAGGGAGTCTACTGACAGATATAAGTTAGAACTACCATATTTTTTGGACTATAAGTCACAGTTTTTTTCATAGTTTGGCCGGGGGTGCGACTTATACTCGGGAGCGACTTATGTGTGAAATTATTCACACATTACCGTAAAATATCAAATAATATTATTTAGCTCATTCACGTATGAGACTAGACCAGGGGTCACCAACGCGGTGCCCGCGGGCACGAGGTAGCCCGTAAGGACCAGATGAGTCGCCCGCTGGCCTGTTCTAAAAATAGCTCAAATAGCAGCACTTACCAGTGAGCTGCCTCTATTTTTTAAATTGTATTTATTTACTAGCAAGCTGGTCTCGCTTTGCTTGACATTTTTAATTCAAGAGAGACAAAACTCAAATAGAATTTGAAAATCCAAGAACATATTTTAAAGACTTGGTGTTCACTTGTTTAAATACATTCATTTATTTTTTTAATTTGCTTCTTATAACTTTCAGGAAGACAATTTCAGAGAAAAAATACAACCTTAAAAATTATTTTAGGATTTTTAAACACATATACCTTTTTACCTGTTCAGTTCCTTCCTCTTCTTTCCTGACAATTTAAATCAATGTTCAAGTAATTTTGTTTTATTTTTTATTGTTAAGAATAATAAATACATTTTAATTTAATTCTTCATTTTAGCTTCTGTTTTTTCGACGAAGAATATTTGTGAAATATTACTTCAAACTTATTATGATTGAAATAAAATAAAAAAAATATTCTGGCAAATCTAGAAAATCTTTAGAATCAAATTTAAATCTTATTTCAAATTACTACTGGAAAATCTAGAAGAAATAATGATTTGTCTTTGTTCGAAATATAGCTTGGTCCAATTTGTTGTATATTCTAACAAAGTGCAGATTGGATTTTAACCTATTTAAAACATGTCATTAAAAATATATATTTATCGTGAGAAATCCTTAGGATGACCAGTGTTTCCACAAAGATAAATATCATTAATTATTAATAATAACAGAGTTAAAGTTAAATTGAGTAAATTGGCTATTTCTGGCAATTTATTTAAGTGTGTATCAAACTGGTAGCCCTTCGCATTAATCAGTACCCAAGAAGTAACTCTTGCTTTCAAAAAGGTTGGTGACCCCTGGACTAGACGTATAAGATTTCATGGGATTTATCGATTAGGAGTGACAGATATTTTGGTAAAGGTATAGCATGTTCTATATGTTATAGATATTTGAATGACTCTTACCATAATATGTCACGTTAACATAGCAGGCACCTTCTCCGTTGGTTATTTATGCCTCATATAAAGTACACTTATTCAGCCTGTTGTTCACTATTCTTTATTTATTTTAAATTGCCTTTCAAATGTCTATTCTTGGTGTTGGGTTTTATCAAATACAATTCTACCAAAAATGCGACTTATACTCCAGTGCGACTTATATATGTTTTTTTCCTTCTTTATTATGCAATTTCGGCAGGTGCGACTTATACTCTGAAGCGACTTATACTCCGAAAGATATGGTATACGCTACTTTGTTTTAGAAATGGCAACACAAGCCAGTCAGCCTCATGACAAAAAGATAGCGAAATCGGAGTTTATTGAAAACAGTGAAATTTAATCCATGTGTGGATAATCTGCTGACAACACCCATGAGTTAGAACAGGGGTGTCAAACGTAGGGCCCGCGGGATGAGTTTGCCAAGTATAAAAATCAACCTGAAATTTTTCAATGAAAAAAACTGCTGTTCTAAATGTGTCCACTGGATGGCGCAATAGCAATTGTTAGTATCTTTGTAGATGGTGCTACATATGTATAAAATAAATCACACGATGCTAGTACAGGGGTCACCAACCTTTTTGAAACCAGGAGCTACTTCTTGGGTAGTGATTAAAGCGAAGGGCTACCAGTTTGATACATACCGGGCCGCAGAATAATTTTTTAATTCATTTTTATATATATATAAAAAATAAAATAAAATAAAACAATAAAAATTAAAATTATTTTTTTTTATTAAATCAACATAAAAAACACAATATACACTTACAATTAGTGCGCCAACCACAAAAACCTCCCTTTTTCATCATGACAAAAACATCCCTTTTTCATGAAAAAGAAAAAAAAAAAAAGGATCCCCACCCCCCCACCGGGCCGCGGGACAAATTATTGAGCGTTGACCGGTCCGCAGATACAAAACGGTTGGGGACCACTGGTCTAGTGGTTAGAGTGTCCGCCCTGCGATCGGTAGGTTGTGAGTTCAAACCCCGTCCGAGTCACACCAAAGACTATAAAAATGGGACCCATTACCTCCCTGCTTGGCACTCAGCATCAAGGGTTGGAATTGGGGGTTAAATCACCAAAAATGATTCCCGGGCGCGGCCACTGATGCTGCTCACTGCTCCCCTCACCTCCCAGGGGGTGAACAAGGGGATGGGTCGAATGCAGAGAATAATTCCGCCACACCTCGTGTGTGTGTGACAATCATTGGTAATTTAACTTTAACTTTAATTCCCGAGAGCGGCCGCCACTGCCGCTCACTGCTCCCCTCATATTCCGGGGGGGGGGGGATCATGGGGGTGGGTCACATACAGAGGGTAATTTCACCACACCTAGTGTGTGTGTGACTATTGTTCAGACTTTAACTTTAATACTTTAGTAGAGGGCGGGGTGTGGTTTCATTTGCAATGTGACAGCGACATCACAAACGAACAAATCGCAGACCCAAACAGAAAGTGGATTAAAAATATGACTGTGGAGCAAAATGTACAGGTTAAATGTTTTAAATGTACTGTAGATTAAAGGCCTACAGAAACCCACTACTATCCACCTCGCAGTCTGATAGTTTATACATCAATGATGAAATATTAACATTGCAACACATGCCAATACGGCCTTTTTAGTTTACTAAATTGCAGTTTTAAATTTCCCGCTGAGTTTCTGTCAGAGTTATTAGTTGTTGATGAACCCCAAAATGCAGAGACGGAGGCACGCATAGATTATGAAAACATGATTTAATTAAAAATAAACAAGAACAAACAAAAAGCACGCACGTGGGCGGAATAACAAACTAAGGGAGCTAGCACTGGAAGCTAGAAAACAAAAAGGAACTTTAGCATGGAAGCTAGTGGATAGCAAACAGAAAAACTGGAAATAACTAATGCTAACTGAAACAGCTTACTGCTACGACAACCAGGACAAAATGTAGGTAGTAGCTGTAACAAAACGACACGACAAGAGTGATATGTGGCAATGACAATACAATGATCCAGCAACTGACACAAGACAAAGCAGGTACAAATAGGAGCAGGCTGATTGGCAACGGGTGTGGCCAGGTGCCAATCAGCCGCAGCTGAGGAGGAACACAGCACTCAGGGAACAAGACAGGAAACTGACAAAATAAGAGCACAAGACAGGAACTAAAGACAGGAGATACTAAACACAGACAAATGCAGAGGAAAAAACTAAAACATAGACAAACTGTCAGGGGAAAGCCTGACAGTGTCTTGTTGAAAACGTCACCGAATGATGACGCGTGCGCGTGACGTCACGGACTGTCAGGAAATGTTAGCGCAGCGCCATTTGCGGCTAAAAGTCGTCTCTTTTCATCGCGCAATTAAACAGTATTCTGGACATCTGTGTTGCTGAATCTTTTGCAATTTGTTCAATTAATAATGGAGACGTCAAAGAAGAAAGATGTAGGTGGGAAGCTTTAGCCTTTAGCCACACAAACACACTATGGATCGGAGCGGTTAAGCGAACATGGTTACCGACCACATGTCAACTGGCAGGTTTCGGTGAGAAAATGGTGGTATAAAGTCGCCTCTTACCGGAGATCTGTGGAGTTTGCGCCGTCCTTGTATCTGCCGTGACTTCCCTCATACACTGGCCTCAAGACACTCGTGGACACACCCCTCCCACTATCAGGTACTATTTAACTCACTAAAACACTAGCAACACAATAGAAAGATGAGGGATTTCCCAGAATTATCCTAGTAAATGTGACTAAAAACATCTGAATCCGTCCCAATGCAATCGCCTTTTTTTTTCTTTCTAGTCCTTTGCTATCAATATCATCATCCACGAATCTTTCATCCTCGCTCAAATTAATGAGGAAATTGTCGTTTTGTCGGTCCGAATAGCTCTTGCTGCTGGAGGCTCACATTATAAACAATGTGAGGATGTGAGGAGCCCTCACACCGATGACATCATCATCTGCGACTTCCGGTAAAGGCAAGGCTTATTTATTAGCGACCAAAAGTTGCGAACTTTATCGTGGATGTTCTCTACTAAGTCCTTTCAGCAAAAATATGGCAATATCGCGAAATGATCAAGTATGACAGATAGAATGGACCTGCTATCCCCGTTTAAATTAGAAAATCTCATTTCAGTAGGCCTTTAAAATCACAATAAGTCCTCATCCATCAGGAAGTTTTTCATTATAATGTGACACGTTTTAATGTTGGCTTTTCGAGACTTTTGAAAAATAAACATGGGCTCAAAGCAGAAATTTAAACATTTACTTAACGCCTGGGTGAAAACACACTGCAAAAACTGAAATCGAAGTAAGATTAAATATCTCAAATAAGGGTGATATTTGCTTATTTTCTGTCTGATACAACATTTCTTCTCACTAAGCATATTTTATGTTAGAATGTAGTACTTGTTTTAAGGGTTTTGGTCCTAAACGATCTCAGTAAGATATTACAGCTTGTTGCTGAGATTTTATGACCTATATTGAGTAAAACATGCTTGAAACTAGAACATCAAGTATTGCAAAGTTGTGTCATTAACACTCAGAAGTATAAAACAAATTTTTAAAGTAATCATTTCTTACGTCAAGCATGAAAAAAGAAAAATGATGCCGAGCGCATATCATTATGTCAAGATAATAACACTAAGCATTTACTTAATTTGAGAATATTTTTCAACATATTGAGCAAAAAAGTCTCTTTTTTTTTTTACCAAGAAAAGTGCACTTGTTATTAGTGAGAATATACTTATTTTAAGGTATTTTGGGGTTCATTGAAGTTAGCTAATTTTACTTGTTTTGGAAAGTCTTGACAAGCTGAATTTTCTTGTTCTATTGGCAGATAACTTTGCTGAGTTCAAATAAAATACCCCTCATTTTTGTATTTTTTTTTCCTCTTTTTTAAACACTTACTTTTTGCAGTGGACACACGCAGTGATAAAGTTAAAATTACCACTGATAGTCTCACACACACACACACACACACACACACACACACAAACACACACACACACACACACACACACACACACACAAGGTGTGGTGAAATTACCAATCCAACCCACTTTCTTTGTATCGCACATTTAAACAACAACACCATTTCCAAAGGGCTGCATAACAATATTAAAAACAATATTCAAATATTATCCTTAGCTCCACCAATGACTGAATAAAAACAGAAAAATAAGTAAATATACAACCAATATAAAAACAATATAAAAAATAAGTACATTTAAAAACGATTTGAAAGGGTAAGACCAATTAAAACAATCAATAAAAATCTAAATTTAAAAACACAGAGGACCACACAAGTGTGTGAATTATTTTTATATAGCGCTTTTCTCTAGTGACTCAACGCGCTTTACATAGTGAAACCCAATATCTAAGTTACATTTAAACCAGTGTGGGTGGCACTGGGAGCAGGTGGGTAAAGTGTCTTGCCCAAGGACACAACGGCAGTGACTAGGATGGCGGAAGCGGGGATCGAACCTGCAACCCTCAGGTTGCTGACACGGCCGCTCTACCAACCGAGCTATACCGCCCCAACCCACGCAGAGAATAAAAGTGGGTCTTAAAACGAGACTTGAATTACTACACTGTGGGAGCAGTTCGAACATGGATGCTTCTCGGCGGAGGACATTACCCTCTGCATTTGACCCGTCCCCTTGTTCCTCCCCTTGGGAGGTGAGGGGAGCAGTGAGCAGCAGCAGTGGCCACGCTCGGGAGTCATTTTTGGTGATTCAACCCCCAATTCCAACCCTTGATGCTGAGTGCCAAGCAGGGCAGTAATGGGTCCCACTTTTATAGTCTTTGGTATGACTAGGGGTGTAACGCTACGTGTATTTCGGTGCGAAGGTGTACCGAACGAGTTTCTAAGCTAAAGTCTTAACACGCTGCTTTGCGTCTTCCGCCTCTGTCTCAGCAGTCAGCATTGTCCCACCCACACAACCATCTGATTGGTTACTTATATAGCGGTAACAGCCAATCAGCAGTGCGTATTCAGAGAGAATGTAGTAATAAATGCTTCAGCGTCGAGCGGATAGGTGTTTAGCAGGTGAGCATAAGGCAGCGTACTCTCCCCAAATGATGATAAACACCTCCCAGTCAACTACTACTAACATCACTATGAGCCCGTTGACCTTCTAGAATCTTAAACCCCTCGCAGTTGTGGCTTGAGGTGAAGGCTAATTAGCTTTTAGCGTCACGTTAGCTCATTTTGCGGTCCGTGTGTGTGTTTTACGGACAGAAAAGCTTTGAATGGCAGCGTCCCTGCTATCACATGTTGATAAAAAATATAAAATTTGCATAATAAAAATCAACTACAGGCTTCCCAAATCCTGTGATAAATCAAGCATGATGAGTTTACTTGAAACTGTTTAATGTTGCCTAATAAGACAGTCCGAGAGAGTATGGGGTATCGGACTGTCTTATTATGGCAGTCCGATCCCTGTACGATCAGTGCCAGAGCTTGGTCCGCATTGCCGGCAGTAAGTCGGACACGTTTCCAGTGAGGGTTGGACTCCGCCAAGGCTGTCCTTTGTCACCGATTCTGTTCATAACTTTTATGGACAGAATTTCTAGGCGCAGTCAAGGCTTTGAGGGGATCCGGTTTGGTGGATGCAGGATTAGGTCTCTGTCTTTTGCAGATGATGTGGTCCTGATGGCTTCAACTGGCCAGGATCTTCAGCTCTCACTGGATTGGTTCGCAGCCGAGTGTGAAGCGACCAGGATGAGAATCAGCACCTCCAAGTCCGAGTCCGTGATTGTCGCCCGGAAAAGGGTGGAGTGCCATATCTGGGTTGGGGAGGAGACCCTGCCCCAAGTGGAGGAGTTCAAGTACCTAGGAGTCTTGGGGGAAGAGTGGATCGTGAGATCGACAGGCGGATCGGTGCGGCGTCTTCAGTAATGCGGACGTTGTACCGATCCGTTGTGGTGAAGAAGGAGCTGAGCCGGAAGGCAAGGCTCTCAATTTACCGGTCGATCTACGTTCCCATCCTCACCTATGGTCATGAGCTTTGGGTCATGACCGAAAGGATAAGATCACGGGTACAAGCGGCCGAAATGAGTTTCCTCCGCCGGGTGGCGAGGCTCTCCCTTAGAGATAGGGGGAGAAGCTCTGCCATCCGGGAGGAACTCAAAGTAAAGCCGCTGCTCCTCCACATCGAGAGGAGCCAGATGAGGTGGTTTGGGCATCTGGTCAGGATGCCACCCGAACGCCTCCCGAGGGAGGTGTTTAGGGCACGTCCAACCGGTAGGAGGCCACGGGGAAGACCCAGGACACGTTAGGAAGACTATGTCTCCCGGCTGGCCTGGGAACGCCTCGGGATCCCCCGGGAAGAGCTGGACGAAGTCGCTGGGGAGAGGGAAGTCTGGGCTTCCCTGCTTAGGCTGCTTCCCCCGCGACCCGACCTCGGATAAGCGGAAGAAGATGGATGGATGTTTAATGTTGCACTTTTTATATGTCATTTTATTTAATCCGAGCAACATTTTGAGGCAGTTTAATGTTGATTAACGTGGGCAGAATAAAGGATAAAGCCATTGTTTAAACATTTGGTAAATAAATAACCCCAAAAGGTATATTTTGTTGTTTCCTTACTGTACTGAAAATGAACCAAACCGTGACCTCTAAACCGAAGTACGTACTGAACTGAAATACTTGTGTACCGTTACACCTCTAGGAATGACTCTTCCCGGGTTTCAACTCGCGACCTACCGATATCAGGGTGGACACTTACCACAAGGCCAGTGAGTAGGCTAATTATTTAATAATATTTACCGTAGTAATTTGCCAAATTGACGTACGTTCGGTTACAGATCTGATGAGGCCGATTGGCTTGCGTAAAAGCTACAGCATCACCTGGCAAAGAGACGGGGTAGAAATCAAAACACCGCCATTGCGACCATATGTGCCTCTTTGGCAGGGCAAAGGAAGGAAGGCATTAGCCGCTTTCATTAGTGCCCTTTTCCTTCATCTTGAGAATAATGTGTTTGTGTTGATCACACCCACGTACCACGCCGACTGGTGACAGCGCCAGGCCTTGTCATCTGCGTTGCCATCTCCAAATGTGAGACTGACCCAGATATTTACATCGTGTTCGGTGCATGCTACACGCCCGGGCTGGCCAATTAGCACGTTAGCTGGCGAGGCTCGTATGGACCCCGTCAAGGGCAGCCTTGTGCCAACTTCGGTTGCGGCTGGGCGGATCTGACCCATATTTGGAAGAGAGAGGGAGTGGGGGGGGGGAGCGATTGTCAGGGTTACGCCATGTGCATCTTGCTGTCTGGCGCGCACCGGTTAGGTAATACGATAGGACAAGCTGCTCAAACACCTGTCCGCTCCAACATTTCAGGCCAGGTTTTATTTTCTCTCCATAGCTGCGGATCTGCTGAGGGGGTGGGGGGGTCACAGCAGGCCTTGTTCAAGACTCGCAGTGTTTGCCTTTACCACACACAGAGACGGAGAGAGCACTTCCTCATTACCTGGCCCTGCGGCTCTGGCGCTTTAGCGAAAGAACAAACGTGGATAAAACGTTAACCTTATTAGTAGAATGCCACCAAGTAGATCCTAAAACGAACTTGTCGTAGCATGCTTCATTTGCAGAAAGCGCTTGCCTTAAGCGAGGAACCAAAGGTGATAATGATGTCAGTTTTTTGTTTTTTTTTACCCACAGAGCTCCACAGCTAAGGGATAAGCACAAATAGAGAGCAAGTAAATAACAAGGGGAGGATGTCTTACCTGGATGACTGACATCCTGTTTGCAGGAGTGTCTGTGCTCAGCCCGGCAAAGCTGGAGTGGCAGCCCGCTCTGGGTACCGTCAGACTGTTGGGGGTGGTTTTCAGGTACATGACCTCGGACCTGGGCAGCGTGAGCGGCAGGGGGGTCTGGTAGTCGAAGCATATGGGAGAAGTGATGAGCGAGGGGCTGCTCACCACGTTCATGCGGCTGGCCGAATCTCTCTCCTCCATCTCGCTTTGCACCAGCATGATGTCACTCTTGTTGATCCGCTTCTTTTTGCCCTTCCCCGTCGGAGGGTTGGAGTACTCGGCCATGCGGCAGTTATAATTCCCGATCTCCTTATCTTGATGCTTGTACTTGACAGCGATGGCGGTCATGACTGCTAAGAGCATGACAGAGATAATGCAGAGGGTAATGATGAGGGGCAGGGATACGTCCCAGTGTTGCTGCTCGCCGCTCACGCCGGAGCCCCCGCCACCTGTCACTGTTTCCGTGTTTGCTTTTATGACTAGCTTTGCCACGGCGGATAACGGCGGTTTGCCGTGGTCCGTTACCTTAACCACCAACTCCACCACAGGTGACATCTCTTCCCAAAGAGCATGGGTGGTTCGGACCTCGCCCCCGATCGGATCCATCTCAAACAGGTGGTCTTCGTTGCCCTCCGTAATCTCGTAGGTCAAATGTCCGCTTTCTCCGTGATCGTGGTCGACCGCTTTCACCGTAGCCACAATGTAGCCTATACCGACGTTTCGAGGCACTGGGATTTCCGCCGTATCATTTTGCAGAAGAGGCAAAATAATCACGGGGAGATTGTCGTTGACGTCAAGGATGTTGACCCTGACGGTGGAGGTGCTCTCCATGTGAGGGGAGCCTCCGTCTTTAGCCTGAACTTTGAACTCAAAGGACTTCGTCTGCTCGTAGTTAAAAGAGCGTGACGCGTATATGGCTCCATTGGTGGGGTTAACAGACACGTACGTATAGACAGACACGTCGCCTATGTGCGACGGCATAATGGAGTAGGTCACCGTTCCGTTACGGCCTACATCTGGGTCGTGGGCCAGAACGGAGCCTAAGTACTCCCCTGGGATGTTATTTTCAGGCACCTGTAGCACATAAAGGGCCTTTGTAAAGCGGGGCGCATTGTCATTCTCGTCCAAGATTTTCACAGTGAAGGACTTGGTGTAGTTCAAAGAGGGGATACCGTTGTCTCTGGCCACAATGGTGACATTATATTCATCCTTCGATTCCCGGTCCAAAGGTCTGTCGGTGAGCAGCGTGTAGAAATTGTCATTGTTCTCCTGCAGTCTGAAGGGAACATTTCCCAGCACGCGGCACTGGAGCTGACCGTTTCGGCCAGAATCTTTATCCGTCACTCTCACCAAGGCGATGACAGATTCGGAGGGCGCCGCCTCGCTGATTGCCCCCTGCCGCACTGAAACAAAACTAATTATTGGCGAGTTGTCATTTTTGTCCAGTACTTTGACAGTAATTTTACAATGGCCCGGTATGGGGTTGGGACCGAGATCTTTCGCCTGCACATCAAACTCGATGATTGGATTCTGCTCATAGTCAATTTCCCCTTGGACCTTGATGACACCAGAGTTGGGGTCTATGGCAAACAGATCTTGTATTCGCTCAGACGCATATCCTGTAAAGGAGTAAACCACCTGGCCGTTGCTTCCTTCATCATGGTCAGTGGCGTTTAAATCAATGAGTACTTTTCCAGGCGGGGAATTCTCCGGGAGTTCCAGCACATAGGAGGATTTCTCAAAAATAGGGCTATTGTCGTTGGAATCAGTCACCCTGACGTTTATTTGCATGGAGCCCGATCTCGGATACTCCCCCCCATCAATTGCAGTGAGGAGGAGGGTGTGATGGCTCTGGTCCTCCCGATCCAGAGGTCTCTGAACCACCAGCTCTGGATAAATAGTTCCATCCCCCCTTACTTTTAAATCCAATGAAAATGTATTGTAATCATCTCTGGTGACCTGATAAGTCTTTATCCCGTTCTCCCCGGTATCCAAGTCATGTGCAATAGTCAGCGGGAAGCGCGTGCCCGCGGCTGCGTTCTCTGAGATATCAATGTTAACGTGATCGGAGGGGAAACTGGGAGAATTGTCATTTATGTCCTGTATGTCGATCTTTATCATGCATATCTCCTTGTCGTTGGCAAACACCTCCATGGAGAGCTGGCACTTTGGGTTCCGCCTGCATAAGGTCTCCCGATCGATCCTTTGTTTGGTGAAAATAAGTCCACTCTCCGGGTCAACGTCCACCAGGTGTGGTGCGGAATTTTCCAGGACTCGAAAGTTCGATTTTTTCCCTCTCTCCAGGGTCCCATAGCTGCCATCTTTTGCAATATTACCTATGATTGTGCCGGGTCCTTGCTCCTCCGGGACAGAGTAACTGAGGTTTTTCAATGTCAGGGCTTTAACCCACAGCAGAAGGAATATGGGAACAGAGAGACGCATCCCTTCAGCTTGATAGGCAGTACAGGCACACAGGAAAGAAGGGAGGAAAGAAAAAAAAAATCTTGACTTTCAACCTGTTGATTATTCGGCAAAACCTTTAGAGCACTAAATCCAAAGCAGGAATGTGGCCGCAGGACTAATTGGATGGCAAATCGATTTGTGGACCCCCTTTAATGGGCATTAGCTCTCTCACATGCCGCTCTGCGATGATGAACTCTTTCTGTAAACAAAGATGACCGCCCGACGACACCCCGTGCATGAATTAAAGATCAAATTCAACATCGGAATGCTTTGTTTTCCCTCCCCGGAGGGGGGGGTGTGGTGGGCTCCCGCAATGAATAATCGATGAGAATAAAGTATTAATATTCCCCTCTGCGTCCAAGGTTAAAGCATGGTGAAGGTTAAGAGTGTGGCTTTCAAGACGGGAAAAAAGAGAGGGGAAAAGGTGGGAAAAAGCGGCGCATTGCCCTCATGCGACATCTACACCCTGCAAAGCTCCAAATCGCACCATCGCTCCGTGTTACCGTTCATTGTGACTTTTGTCTCCGGTGCGGCACACTGTTGCATATGTGGTGGGGGGGTGGGGGGGGAGCTGATGGTCTCTGCTCCTCCAGGAAAGTGTGCATGGAGCCCGGGCTGCAGCGGCTGGCTTCTACCCCCTTTCCTCCCCGCTCTCTCTCTCTCTCTCTCTCTCTCTCCGGCGCAACCTTTTGTGTGTTCCTGCCCTTCCTCCGCCGAGGAGCATCCACAGCGGCCACTTCTCTTCTTTTTTTGGGGGGGGGGGGGTGTCCACTAATCAGTCCGCTAATCCCATAATCCAGTCCGATTCGAAGGCGCTCCTCTTTGCATCCATCAGCGGCCAGCCTTATCTGTTGCACGGCGGAGAGAAAATAAGGTGCGAGATGATTGAAGATAATCAGAATGAGTCCGCGTCTCCTCTTCAACTGTTGAAAGCTGCCTCGCTCGCTCCCCCTCCTTCCTCCTCCTGTTCCTCCCTTTGCCGCACACTCCCGCGCGTATACGTGCGCGCACTTTAGTGCTCCTTTCGCAGCCAAATGAGTGAGCGGTGACAGATCTCGCCTTCTAGGTGGAGCGGCGGATGGCATGGAGGAAGGCTGTACTAATGCTACGTGATGCATTTACTGATGTGCGCGCAGTGTCAGTGCATGGGCAGGGAATGAAAGGGGGGGGGGGGAAGAGAAAGAACACGCCGGTGGTGCTGCTGGTGGATGTTGCCTCCAAACACACAAAGGTGTGCACAGGAGGGATCAGGGACTAGATCAATGAACGCAACACGCGGTCACTCCAGTGAAGAGCTGGATCAGATGTGAAATTAAAATGGATCAAATTAAATCCCACCCTTCAAAATACCCCTCTCTCTTTCTCTCGCTCTCTCTCTCTCTGTGTGATGCAGTGCAGCAAATCACAATATTGAACACCTTGTTGCATTTCTGACAACGGAGCTTTATCATCTTTGAAAACCAACATTTTTTGCTTTAGATCAGGGGTGTCGAAGTGATTTTAGATCGGGGGCCACGTGGAGAAAAAAAAAAATCTACTCTCAAGTGGGCCGGGCTGGTAAAATAGCATATAAGTCTCACCTTAAAACTCATTTGTATACTCTAGCCTTTAAATAGACTCCCTTTTTAGACCAGTTGATCTGCCGTTTCTTTTCTTTTTCTTCTATGTCCCACTCTCCCTTGTGGAGCGGGTCCGGTCCGATCCGGTGGCCATGTACTGCTTGCCTGTGTATCGGCTGGGGACATCTCTGCGCTGCTGATCCGCCTCCGCTTGGGATGGTTTCCTGCTGGCTCCGCTATGACGGGACTCTCGCTGCTGTGTTGATCCGCTTTGGACTGGACTCTCGCGACTGTGTTGGATCCATTATGGATTGACTTTCACAGTATCATGTTAGACCCGCTCGATATCCATTGCTTTCCTCCTCTCCAAGGTTCTCATAGTCATCATTGTCACCGACGTCCCACTGGGTCATTATTGTCGCCGATGTCCCACTGGAGTGTGAGTTTCCTTGCCCTATGTGGCCTACCGAGGATGTCATAGTGGTTTGTGCAGCCCTTTGAGACACTAGTGATTTAGGGCTATATAAGTAAACATTGATTGATTGATTGATAAACTTAAGGATAAATCAATCAATGTTTATTTATATAGCCCCAAATCACAAATGTCTCAAAGGACTGCACAAATCATTACGACTACAACATCCTCGGAAGAACCCACAAAAGGGCAAGGAAAACTCACACCCAGTGGGCAGGGAGAATCCACAAGGGAGGGGGGGACATAGGAGAAAGAAAAGAAGCGGCAGATCAACTGATCTAAAAAGGAGGTCTATTTAAAGGCTAGAGTATACAGATGAGTTTTAAGGTGAGACTTAATGCTTCTACTGAGGTGGCATCTCAAACTGTTACCGGGAGGGCATTCCAGAGTACTGGAGCCCGAACGGAAAACGCTCTATAGCCCGCAGACTTTTTTTGGGCTCTAGGAATTACTAATAAGCCGGAGTCCTTTGAACGCAGATTTCTTGCCGGGACATATGGTACAATACAATCGGCAAGATAAGATGGAGCTAGACCGTGTAGTATTTTATACGTAAGTAGTAAAACCTTAAAGTCACATCTTAAGTGCACAGGAAGCCAGTGCAGGTGAGCCAGTACAGGTATATATGTATGTATATATGTATATAAAGGTATATACAGTACAGGCGTAATGTGATCAAACTTTCTTGTTCTTGTCAAAAGTCTAGCAGCCGCATTTTGTACCAACTGTAATCTTTTAATGCTAGACATGGGGAGACCGAAAATAATACGTTACAGTAGTCGAGGCGAGACGTAACAAACGCATGGATAATGATCTCAGCGTCTTTAGTGGACAGAATTGAGCGAATTTTAGCGATGTTACGGAGATGAAAGAAGGCCGTTTTAGTAACGCTTTTGATGTGTGCCTCAAAGGAGAGAGTTGGGTCGAAGATAATACCCAGATTCTTTACCGTGTCGCCTTGTTTTATTATTTGGTTGTCAAATGTTAGAGTTGTATTATTAAATAGAGTTCGGTGTCTAGCAGGACCGATAATCAGCATTTCCGTTTTTTTGGCGTTAAGTTGCAAAAAGTTAGCGGACATCCATTGTTTAATTTCATTAAGACACGCCTCCAGCTGACTACAATCCGGCGTGTTGGTCAGCTTTAGGGGCATGTAGAGTTGGGTGTCATCAGCATAACAGTGAAATCTAATACCGTATTTGCGTATGACGTCACCCAGCGGCAGCATGTAGATGCTGAAGAGTACAGGGCCAAGGACCGAACCCTGGGGAACTCCACACGTTACCTTAACATAGTCCGAGGTCACACTGTTATGGGAGACGCACTGCATCCTATCAGTAAGATAAAGACAACTTCTGTCATGATCCGTCGCCCGGATCATGTTTTTATTAGTAGTTCACCTTCACGGTGGCAGAGGGGTTAGTGCGTCTGCCTCACTATACGAAGGTCCTAAGTCAGGGGTGTCAAACTCAAATACAGAGTGGGCCAAAATTTTAAACTGAACAAAGCCGCGGGCCAAGGTTCAATCAATCAATCAATCAATCAATATTTACTTATATAACCCTAAACCACCAATGTCTCAAAGGGCTGCACAAACCACAACACAAACGACTACCACATCCTCGGTAGGCCCACATAAGGGCAAGGAAAACTCACACCCAGTGGGACGTCGGTGACAATGATGACTAAGAGAACCTTGAAGAGGACGAAAGCAATGGATGTTGAGGGGGTCTAACATGATACTGTGAAAGTACAATCCATAATGGATCCAACACAGGCGCGAGAGTCCAGTCCAAAGCGGATCCAACACAGGTTGAACAAATTAACCTTTTAGTAGGGAACTAAACAAGTTTTGCATTAATATTGAACAAGCGAGACTTATATAACTTTATAGTGACATGCAAAATCGAGTTTCAAATAATACTAATAATTCAAAAATAGCATTGATTGATTGATTGATTGATACTTTTATTAGTAGATTGCACAGTACAGTACATATTCCGTACAATTGACCACTAAATGGTAACACCCGAATAAGTTTTTCAACTTGTTTAAGTCGGGGTCCACGTTAATCAATTCATGGTATATCATGGCATATCAAATCAAATTTAAATAGAAATTGAATGCCTCTTTTCTATTTGCAGCCTTCTCAGGTAAATATCAAAATAAACTTTTCCCACAGGCTAATAATACATTTTTATATTGTAGCGTCCAGGAAGAGGTAGTACTGCAAGGGGTTCTGTGTATTTGTTCTGTTGCGTTTATGTTGTTACAGTGCGGATGTTCTCCCCGAAATTTGCTTGTCGTTCTCGTTTAGTGTTGGTTCACAGTGTGGCGCATATTTGTAAATGATGAATGTAAATGGGTTGTACTTGTATAGCGCTTTTCTACCTTCAAGGTACTCAAAGCGCTTTGACACTACTTCCACATTTACCCATTCACACACACATTCACACACTGATGGAGGGAGCTGCCATGCAAGGCACCAACCAGCACCCATCAGGAGCAAGGGTGAAGTGTCTTGCTCAGGACACAACAGACGTGACGAGGTTGGTACTAGGAGGGATTTGAACCAGGCCCCCTCGGGTTGCGCACGGCCACTCTCCCACTGCGCCACGCCGTCCCTTAACAGTAACAGTCTTAAAGTTGTTTATACGGCCACCCTCAGTGTGACCTGTATGGCTGTTGACCAAGCTTGCATTGCATTAGCATGTGTGTAAAAGCCACATATATCATGTGACAAGGCCGGCACGCTGTTTCTACGTAGGAAAAGCGGACGTGACGAAAGGTTTTAGAGGACGCTTGGGGCAGTGCCTTTAAGGCACGCCCCCAATATTGTTGTCCAGGTGGGAATCGGGAGAAATTTGGGAGAGTGGTTGCCCCCTGTGATTTTCGTGAGGGGCACGGAAATTTGGGAGTCTCCTTGGAAAATCGGGGGGTTGGCAAGTATGAGTATTAGCGGTGAATGCGGTGTTACAGCGGCAATGCCGCTGTATGATACCGGTGGGCCAGCTCTAATGTTAATTTGATATTGCTTCAAGGGCCAAATGAAAATATACAGCGGGCCAAATTTGGCCCGCGGGCCAGAATTTGACACCCATGTCCTAAGTAGTCAGGGTTCAATCCCGGGCTCGGGATCTTTCTGTGTGGAGTTTGCATGTCCTCCCCGTGAATGCGTGGGTTCCCTCCGGGTACTCCGGCTTCCTCCCACTTCCAAAGACATGCACCTGGGGATAGGTTGATTGGCAACACTAAATTGGCCCTAGTGTGTGAATGTGAGTGTGAATGTTGTCTGTCTATCTGTGTTGGCCCTGCGATGAGGTGGCGACTTGTCCAGGGTGTACCCCGCAGCTGAGATAGGCACCAGTGCCCCCCGCGATCCCAAAGGGAATAATCTGTGGGAAATGGATGGATGTTTAGTTTTTGACTCCCTTATTTCCTGTTTTGATTTAGTTGCCATGGATGCAAATTAGTATCACCCGCCTCTGATTAGAGTTCAGGATGCTCACCTGCTGCCGGGCACTAATCAGAGAGCTATTTATTCACATTGCTCGCCACACACTGTCTGGCTTCATTGTTTGCTACAAACCCCGCTTCCATATGAGTTGGAAAATTGTGTTGGATGTAAATATAAACGGAATACAATGATTTGCAAATCCTTTTCAACTCATATTCAGTTGAATGCACTACAAAGACAAGATAGTTGATGTTTTTGCAAATAATAATTAACGTAGAAATTCATGGCTGCAACACGTGCCAAAGTAGTTGGGAAAGGGCATGTTCATCACTGTCTTACATCACCTTTTCTTTTAAAAACACTCTATAAACGTTTGGGAACTGAGGAAACTAATTGTTGAAGCTTTGAAAGTGGAATTCTTTCACATTCTTGTTTTATGTAGAGCTTCAGTCGTTCAACAGTCCGGGGTCTCCGCAGTCGTATTTTACGCTTCATAATGCGCCACACATTTTCGATGGGAGACAGGTCTGGACTGCAGGCGGGCCAGGAAAGTACCCGCACTCTTTTTTTTTACGAAGCCACGCTGTTGTAACACGATACCGAATGTGACATGGCATTGTCTTGCTGAAATAAGCAGGGGCGTCCATGAAAAAGACGGCGCTTAGATGGCGGCCTTTGTTGTTCCAAAACCTGTATGTACCTTTCAACATTAATGGTGCCTTCACAGATGTGTAAGTTACCCATGCTTTGGGTACTAATTAACCCCCATACCATCACAGATGCTGGCTTTTGAACTTTGCGTCTATAACAATCCGGATGGTTATTTTCCTCTTTGTTCCGGAGGACACCACGCTCACAGTTTCTAAATATAGTTTAAAATGTGGACTCGTCATACCACAGGACACTTTTCCACTGTGCATCAGTCAGTCTTAGATGAGCTCGGGCCCAGCGAAGCCAGCGGCGTTCCTGGGTGTTGTTGATAAATGGCTTTTGCTTTGCATAGCAGAACTTTGCGTCGATAACAGTCTGGATGGTTCGCTTCCCCTTTGGTCCGGCTGACACGATGTCAAATATTTCCAAAAACAATTTGAAATGTGGACTCGTCAGACCATAGAACACTTTTCCACTTTGCATCAGTCCATCTTAGATGTTCTTCTGCTTTGTCCCCTTGTGTGTGCAGTTTTTTATTAAAATCCGTAAATGTTGTAACATGATTGGGCAGGCAAGCTGTTTATATAGTGGGAAAGCGGACGTGAAAACAGGCTGTCCCCACTCAGGTCCGCATGGAGCTGGAGGACACGCCCCCTCCAGGTCCGCTGAATTTCGGGAGATTTTCGGGAGAAAATTTCTTCCGGGAGGTTTTCGGGAGAGGTGCTGAATTTCGGGAGTCTCCCGGAAAATCCGGGAGGGTTGGCAAGTATGACCGGAAAATAAATAAATTGATCCGCGCCAAAAGGAAATAAGCCCCCCCCCCTGCTGTTCTAAATGTGTCCACTAGATGTCAAAATAGCAATTATTTATATCTTTGTAGATCAGGCCTGGGCAAATTAAGGCTCGGGGGCCACATGCGACTTGTTAAGCTTTTTTAACCCGGCCCGCCTGACATTCCCAAATAATTTTTTTAGATCTTTAAGATGGAAAGTGTAGCTGCCATTGTGATGTTTTCTAATGACCGTAAGTCTTGAACTACACAAAGTATTTGAATGGTTGGAATCTGCACTTTTGAATGATATACCAGTTACTATGGTCATCTAATTAGTTACTATGGTCGTCTAATTAGTTACTATGGTCGTCTAATTAGTTACTATGGTCGTCTAATTAGTTACTATGGTCGTCTAATTAGTTACTATGGTCGTCTAATTAGTTACTATGGTCATCTAATTAGTTACTATGGTCGTCTAATTAGTTACTATGGTCGTCTAATTAGTTACTATGGTCATCTAATTAGTTACTATGGTCGTCTAATTAGTTACTATGGTCGTCTAATTAGTTACTATGGTCGTCTAATTAGTTACTATGGTCGTCTAATTAGTTACTATGGTCATCTAATTAGTTACTATGGTCGTCTAATTAGTTACTATGGTCGTCTAATTAGTTACTATGGTCATCTAATTAGTTACTATGGTCGTCTAATTAGTTACTATGGTCGTCTAATTAGTTACTATGGTCATCTAATTAGTTACTATGGTCGTCTAATTAGTTACTATGGTCGTCTAATTAGTTACTATGGTCGTCTAATTAGTTACTATGGTCGTCTAATTAGTTACTATGGTCGTCTAATTAGTTACTATGGTCATCTAATTAGTTACTATGGTCGTCTAATTAGTTACTCTGGTCGTCTAATTAGTTACTATGGTCGTCTAATTAGTTACTATGGTCGTCTAATTAGTTACTATGGTCATCTAATTAGTTACTATGGTCGTCTAATTAGTTACTATGGTCGTCTAATTAGTTACTATGGTCGTCTAATTAGTTACTATGGTCGTCTAATTAGTTACTATGGTCGTCTAATTAGTTACTATGGTCGTCTAATTAGTTACTATGGTCGTCTAATTAGTTACTCTGGTCGTCTAATTAGTTACTATGGTCGTCTAATTAGTTACTATGGTCATGTAGGTCACAGCAGCTCAGACGAGGCACCAAGCAGTGTGGGCGGGAAGCGTTTCCACAGACGCGGAAGGGGATTTTCAAAACAAAGTTCTAAAGCTTAGTGATATATAGAATAGAATAGAAAGTACTTTGTTGATCCCTGGGGGGAATTCAGCTAATATCAGATTGTAGGTGGGTTCATTGTGTACCTTTCATGTTCACATTTCACAGTTTTTTGCATTTTTGTTGCGTTTCACTTGATTGTAAAATATGTCGATCGAAAGCGCGCGTGACATTTACATTTTGTCAATATTTAGTGTTTTATCGTTCATAGATAAATGTTAAATTCCATTGCGTTTTTTACGGCAGTCTGTCATAACGTTTTTTAGCATTCAATCAGACATTATTGTGAGGTTTTGTCTTAGTGTTCGTAAAAATAGATATATACTGGCCCCCAGACAATTTTTCTTTCTCTAAATGTGGCCACCGAGTCAAAATAATTGCCCAAGCATGCTGTAGATGATGCTATATTTGTTAAAAAAAACAACAACAAAAACCGACATGTAAGTGTACCAGTCGATGAAAATGAGCAAACTACATAAATAACATCCTGTAGTTTGATTTTTATATTACTTTTTTTATCTTCTTAGATTGAAAATTACCACCAATGAGTTGACTGATGAACAGTATCACATAATTTATTAAAAAAGTTTAAATACCGTTAAATATAGAATAGTATTAACTGTGACATGTAAGTGTAAAAAACAACAACATAATGATTAGTACATTTTCAGAATATGCTTGTTCTGTTTTTAAACAAAAAAAAAACAATCTGAATTTGTCTTTATTTTTAAGTTATCCTGCCGTGATTTTACCAGTCCGGCCCACTTGGGAGTAGATTCTTCTCCACGTGGCCAATCTAAAATGAGTTTGACACAATGCATGGACACTGTAAAAATAAAATAAATAAAAAAATAAATAAAACTGTTTGAGATATCAGACTAATTTAGTGCATGGAAACATCTTGACTGTGATAACGGCTCAAGTCACGTCATCACAATATTTAATTCAGTGATTCTTTGGCGTACCACTAGGTGGAGCCAAAGCCCCGTGTTGTGGTCCCTCAAACCCAAGTCATTATGTCGGAGTTCACCTGTCAGCAATTTCGCACTCTTCCATCATGACAAAAACAGTTCCGTGTAAAATATTGTCGAGTCAAATAAACATGTATGTTTTTATTTCAGACATCAGAGCCAGTGGGAACTCATGAAACCGGAATATTATTCGTAACATTCCCCTGCCTTTTCGGCCGATCGCTTACATTTAATGTTTACTTAAGTACGTCCACCTCATTGTGACATCACACTGTAGCTATTGTAAAAAAAAATGATCAAAAAAGACTAAATTGCGTACAAACTCAGACATAAGTGCATGAACCTTCTAGTGGGGTCCTGATACCAATATTTTAAAGTTAAAAAGTTAAAGTACTAATGATTGTCACACACACACACCAGGTGTGGCGAAATTATTCACCCATCACCCTAGATCAGTGGTCCCCAACCACCGGGCCGCAGAATAATTTTTTATTAAAAAACAAAAAAACAAATTACACTTACAAATAGTGCACAAAGCACAAAAAACTCCCCTTTTCATGACAAAAACGTCCCTTTTTCATGACAAAAAAGAAAAAAAGAAAATAAAAAAGGACCCCCCCTGGGAGGTGAGGGGAGCAGTGAGCAGCAGCAGAAGCCGCGCCCGGTAATAATTTTTTGGTGATTTAAATAAATGATAAATGGGTTGTACTTGTATAGCGCTTTTCTACCTTCAAGGTACTCAAAGCGCTTTGACACTACTTCCACATTCACACACTGATGGAGGGAGCTGCCATGCAAGGCGCTAACCGGCACCCATCAGGAGCAAGGGTGAAGTGTCTTGCTCAGGACACAACGGACGTGACTAGATTGGTACTAGGTGGGGATTGAACCAGGGACCCTCGGGTTGCGTATGGTTACTCTCCCACTGCGCCACGCCGTCCATTTAACTCCCAATTCCGACCCTTGATGTACCGGTACCGGATCCACATTTCGATACTTTTCAGAACTTTTAAAAAAAATTGCTTTATTAGCTTTATTTTAACAGAAACTCTTAGGGTACATTAAACATATGTTTCTTATTATAAGTTTGTCCTTAACCTTCCTCTTGTGTTAGCTGTCTGTTACCATCTCTTATGTTAACGGGTCGGTTTTGACCCATGTTTTAAATCAGCTGTAAAATACACTAAAAACAATTATCTATCATCCATTTTTTTTCTCATCTCTTGGTTACCTTCTTAGGCTTCCTTATCCTTGAAAATATTGGTTTTAATATTTTTGGTTTGGGCCATTGGGCCTTTTTTTGTCAGTATACCCCTCGATTTCAATTTTTAAAAATGGTAAAACGAACCTCAAGAGAATCATATAAATAAAAAAAAAGGTTGTTGTGTTACCTAACTATTACTAAGGGGTATTAGAACACATCTCTTAAATAAATGTGTTTTGTTTATTTTTTTATTTTAAGAATTTTAACTATAGTAACATCTATGGTGTTACGGGTCAATTTCGACCCATATATATTTACTTCAAGAAAAAGGCTAAAAAGTATTTTTTTCAGCAACAGAAATCCAAAATCAAACAAACAACCAATCAAGCAAATGAAACCAAGAGAAATAGATTACTAGTTCCAAAACTAATAAAAAAACAAAATCAGAGTGGCAAAAAGTGACACTTTTAGTGTCCATCTTTTGTTTGTTTTTGTACAGGATAACAAGGTCAAATGAGAATCCACTAAAGCTCACATGATTGGGAGAGGAGCTCGCTGTCAGTGTGTTCAGTTTTGGCTCTTATCTTTGCTTTATCATCTTATTTTTATAACCGGGTCGAAACCGACCCTAACAACACCAAGGGCATAATTTCTACCAGAGCATTTTATAATTTAGTGAAAAAAATTAAAATGTTTTATTTTGTTGACAAAGAGGTTCCTGACAAAGTCAAAAAGCTTTGATGCAAAAAAATTAATGTATGTGGTGTTTTTATGCATTTAAAAAGTAAAACGGGTCGGTGCCGACCCTAACACAAGACGAAGGTTAAATAAAATAGTGAACATACAAGACAACTTGTCTTTTAGTAGTAAGTAAGAAAACAAAGGCTCCTAATTTAGCTGCTGACATATGCAGTAACCCAAAGTGTCATTTATCATTCCATTATTTTGTCAAAATTATGAGGGACATGTCAGGCTTGCCCCTGACAGTTTGTCTGTTTTAGTTTTTTTCCTCTGCATTTGTCTGTTTCCCGTGTTTAGTATTTCCTGTCTTTTAGTTCCTGTCAAGTGCTCTTAATTTGTCAGCTTCCTGTCTTGTTCCCTGAGTGCTGTGTTCCTCCTCAGTGTGTTTAGTATTTCCTGTCTTTTAGTTCCTGTCAAGTGCTCTTATTTTGTCAGCTTCCTGTCTTGTTCCCTGAGTGCTGTGTTCCTCCTCAGTGTGTTTAGTATTTCCTGTCCTTAGTTCCTGTCTAGTGCTCTTATTTTGTCAGCTTCCTGTCTTGTTCGTGAGTGCTGTGTTCCTCCTCAGTGTGTTTAGTATTTCCTGTCCTTAGTTCCTGTCTAGTGCTCTTATTTTGTCAGCTTCCTGTCTTGTTCGTGAGTGCTGTGTTCCCCTTCAGCTTCGGCTGATTGGCATCTGGCCACACCTGTTGCCAATCAGCCAGCTCCTATTTGTACCTCCTTTGTCTTGTGTCGGTTGCTGGATCATTGTATTGTATTGCATCGTCGTTGCCACATGTCACTCTTGTCGTGCTACCTGTCGTGTCATTTTGTTACAGCTACTACCTGTCGTGCTACATGTCACTCTTGTCGTGCTACCTGTCATGTCATTTTGTTACAGCTACTACCTGTCGTGCTACATGTCACTCTTGCCGTGCTACCTGTCGTGTCATTTTGTTACAGCTACTACCTGTCGTGCTACAGGTCACTCTTGCCGTGCTACCTGTCGTGTCATTTTGTTACAGCTACTACCTGTCGTGCTACATGTCACTCTTGTCGTGCTACCCGTCGTGTCATTTTGTTACAGCTACTACCTGTCGTGCTACATGTCACTCTTGTCGTGCTACCTGTCGTGTCATTTTGTTACAGCTACTACCTGTCGTGCTACATGTCACTCTTGTCGTGCTACCTGTCGTGTCATTTTGTTACAGCTACTACCTGTCGTGCTACAGGTCACTCTTGCCGTGCTACCTGTCGTGTCATTTTGTTACAGCTACTACCTGTCGTGCTACATGTCACTCTTGTCGTGCTACCCGTCGTGTCATTTTGTTACAGCTACTACCTGTCGTGCTACATGTCACTCTTGCCGTGCTACCTGTCGTGTCATTTTGTTACAGCTACTACCTGTCGTGCTACATGTCACTCTTGTCGTGCTACCTGTCGTGTCATTTTGTTACAGCTACTACCTGTCGTGCTACATGTCACTCTTGCCGTGCTACCTGTCGTGTCATTTTGTTACAGCTACTACCTGTCGTGCTACATGTCACTCTTGTCGTGCTACCCGTCGTGTCATTTTGTTACAGCTACTACCTGTCGTGCTACATGTCACTCTTGTCGTGCTACCTGTCGTGTCATTTTGTTACAGCTACTACCTGTCGTGCTACATGTCACTCTTGTCGTGCTACCTGTCGTGTCATTTTGTTACAGCTACTACCTGTCGTGCTACATGTCACTCTTGTCGTGCTACCTGTCGTGTCATTTTGTTACAGCTACTACCTGTCGTGCTACATGTCACTCTTGTCGTGCTACCTGTCGTGTCATTTTGTTACAGCTACTACCTGTCGTGCTACATGTCACTCTTGTCGTGCTACCTGTCGTGTCATTTTGTTACAGCTACTACCTGTCGTGCTACATGTCACTCTTGTCGTGCTACCTGTCGTGTCATTTTGTTACAGCTACTACCTGTCGTGCTACATGTCACTCTTGTTGTGCTACCCGTCGTGTCATTTTGTTACAGCTACTACCTGTCGTGCTACATGTCACTCTTGTCGTGCTACCTGTCGTGTCATTTTGTTACAGCTACTACCTGTCGTGCTACATGTCACTCTTGTCGTGCTAACTGTCGTGTCATTTTGTTACAGCTACTACCTGTCGTGCTACATGTCACTCTTGTCGTGCTACCTGTCGTGTCATTTTGTTACAGCTACTACCTGTCGTGCTACATGTCACTCTTGCCGTGCTACCTGTCGTGTCATTTTGTTACAGCTACTACCTGTCGTGCTACATGTCACTCTTGTCGTGCTACCTGTCGTGTCATTTTGTTACAGCTACTACCTGTCGTGCTACATGTCACTCTTGTCGTGCTACCTGTCGTGTCATTTTGTTACAGCTACTACCTGTCGTGCTACATGTCACTCTTGTCGTGCTACCTGTCGTGTCATTTTGTTACAGCTACTACCTGTCGTGCTACATGTCACTCTTGTCGTGCTACCTGTCGTGTCATTTTGTTACAGCTACTACCTGTCGTGCTACATGTCACTCTTGTCGTGCTACCCGTCGTGTCATTTTGTTACAGCTACTACCTGTCGTGCTACATGTCACTCTTGTCGTGCTACCTGTCGTGTCATTTTGTTACAGCTACTACCTGTCGTGCTACATGTCACTCTTGTCGTGCTACCTGTCGTGTCATTTTGTTACAGCTACTACCTGTCGTGCTACATGTCACTCTTGTCGTGCTACCTGTCGTGTCATTTTGTTACAGCTACTACCTGTCGTGCTACATGTCACTCTTGTCGTGCTACCTGTCGCGTCATTTTGTTACAGCTACTACCTGTCGTGCTACATGTCACTCTTGTCGTGCTACCTGTCGTGTCATTTTGTTACAGCTACTACCTGTCGTGCTACATGTCACTCTTGTCGTGCTACCTGTCGTGTCATTTTGTTACAGCTACTACCTGTCGTGCCACATGTCACTCTTGCCGTGCTACCTGTCGTGTCATTTTGTTACAGCTACTACCTGTCGTGCTACATGTCACTCTTGTCGTGCTACCTGTCGTGTCATTTTGTTACAGCTACTACCTGTCGTGCTACATGTCACTCTTGTCGTGCTACCTGTCGTGTCATTTTGTTACAGCTACTACCTGTCGTGCTACATGTCACTCTTGTCGTGCTACCTGTCGTGTCATTTTGTTACAGCTACTACCTGTCGTGCTACATGTCACTCTTGTCGTGCTACCTGTCGTGTCATTTTGTTACAGCTACTACCTGTCGTGCTACATGTCACTCTTGTCGTGCTACCTGTCGTGTCATTTTGTTACAGCTACTACCTGTCGTGCTACATGTCACTCTTGTCGTGCTACCCGTCGTGTCATTTTGTTACAGCTACTACCTGTCGTGCTACATGTCACTCTTGTCGTGCTACCTGTCGTGTCATTTTGTTACAGCTATTACCTGTCGTGCTACATGTCACTCTTGTCGTGCTACCTGTCGTGTCATTTTGTTACAGCTACTACCTGTCGTGCTACATGTCACTCTTGCCGTGCTACCTGTCGTGTCATTTTGTTACAGCTACTACCTGTCGTGCTACATGTCACTCTTGTCGTGCTACCCGTCGTGTCATTTTGTTACAGCTACTACCTGTCGTGCTACATGTCACTCTTGTCGTGTTACCCGTCGTGTCATTTTGTTACAGCTACTACCTGTCGTGCTACATGTCACTCTTGTCGTGCTACCCGTCGTGTCATTTTGTTACAGCTACTACCTGTCGTGCTACATGTCACTCTTGTCGTGCTACCTGTCGTGTCATTTTGTTACAGCTACTACCTGTCGTGCTACATGTCACTCTTGTCGTGCTACCTGTCGTGTCATTTTGTTAGAGCTACTACCTGTCGGGCTACATGTCACTCTTGTCGTGCTACCCGTCGTGTCATTTTGTTACAGCTACTACCTGTCGTGCTACATGTCACTCTTGTCGTGCTACCTGTCGTGTCATTTTGTTACAGCTACTACCTGTCGTGCTACATGTCACTCTTGACGTGCTACCTGTCGTGTCATTTTGTTACAGCTACTACCTGTCGTGCTACATGTCACTCTTGTCGTGCTACCTGTCGTGTCATTTTGTTACAGCTACTACCTGTCGTGCTACATGTCACTCTTGTCGTGCTACCCGTCGTGTCATTTTGTTACAGCTACTACCTGTCGTGCTACTTGTCACTCTTGTCGTGCTACCTGTCGTGTCATTTTGTTACAGCTACTACCTGTCGTGCTACATGTCACTCTTGTCGTGCTACCTGTCGTGTCATTTTGTTACAGCTACTACCTGTCGTGCTTCATGTCACTCTTGTCGTGCTACCTGTCGTGTCATTTTGTTACAGCTACTACCTGTCGTGCTACATGTCACTCTTGTCGTGCTACCTGTCGTGTCATTTTGTTACAGCTACTACCTGTCGTGCTACATGTCACTCTTGTCGTGCTACCCGTCGTGTCATTTTGTTACAGCTACTACCTGTCGTGCTACATTTTGTCCTGGTCGTCGTAGCGGCAAGCTGTTTTTGTTAGCCATTAGCTATTTCCAGTTTTTCTGTTCGTTATCCTCTAGCTTCCATGCTAAAGTTCCTTTTTGTTTCTTGTTAGCTTCTATGCTAAAGGCATTTTGTTTTTTATCCGCCCACGTGCGCGCTTTTGGTTTGAACCCTTTGTTTGATTTTGTCTTAGTATCTTTATTAAATCATGTTTGCTCACTCCATGCCTGCCTCCATCTCTGCATCTTGGGGTTCGACAACAACTAGCCCTGACAGGACAAACTGTAAAAAATGAATTATTAATCCACTTGTTCATTTACTGTTAATAAATGCTTACTTTCTCTTTCAAATGTTCTATCTACACTTCTGTTAAAATGCAAAACTTAATACTTATTCTTCTTTTGTTTGATACCACAAATTTGGGTATCAATCCGATACCAAGTAGTTACAGGATCATACATTAGTCATATTCAAAGTCCTCATGTGTCCAGAGACATAAATCCTGAGTTTTTAAACATAATAAACATTTAAAAAACAAAAGAACATTTTGCGATGGTAAAAAATATCGATGTAATCATAGAAGTATTAACTAGATACTTGGTATCATTACAGTGGATGTCAGGTGTAGATCCACAAATGGCGTTTGTTTACATTTTGACGCAGGTGAGCTACGGTGTGTCGTGAAGCATGTTTAGCTATTCCTCGTCCTGCAGGGATGATACTTGTAAGAACGATACTTTATTTGTCGCCATGGAGACGAGACTTATTGACGACACTGCAGACTGCGGATGGACTTAGCCGCTAGCTAGCTAGCCATGTCTTAAAGCAGTTTCAGTGTTCTAACTTCACCTTTATCGTTAGTTTTGTTGTAAAAATGTGCAAAATAAATATTATATTTCAACATTTCTGTCAACTAAGATTTGCTTCAGCTTGCGACATATAGTTATTTTGATAGTAGGCTATTATAGCTAATATAGACACTTAGGTCATGTGTAGACTTCTTTATGAGGCTTTTAATTTTGTGCCGCTCCAGACAGATTTATTTTTTGTAATTTTGATCCATTATGACTCTTTCAGAGTTCTGGGTTGCCGACCTCTGCTCCAGACACTCTAAGCCAGGGGTAGGGGAACCTATAGCTCGCGAGCCAGATGTGGCTCTTTTGATGACTGCATCTGGCTCTCGGATAAATCTGGTTCTCGCTCGCACTCTGGCTCCAGCCCCAGCCCCAACCCCAACCCCGTCTCTCCTCCTGGCTGCTGCTTATAACAGAGCGACAGATGATTAGATAAAAAGGCCCAGGTGGGCCTTCTACACACCTGTCGCTGATTTCAAGGCCGATCCTGGCAACACCCCGCTTCGCTGCAGACCCGCAGGCCACGCTCCCTCCACATTTAGCTTCAGAATAACAATGTTATTACAAAGAATAAGAGACCTATCATACTCTAGAAATGTTGGTCTTACTTAAAAATGCACACGTTTAGTTGTGTTCAGTGTTAAAAAAATATTATATGGCTCTTAAGTAAATATATTCTAAAATATTTGGCTTCTTGGCTCTTTTAGTCAAAATGGTTCCCGACCCCTGCTCTAAGCACATTACAGAAAACTGCGAACCCCTCATTCATTCACTCCACATTCACACACGATGGTGGTAAGCTACATTTTTAGCCACAGCTGCCCTAGTAAAAGTTTGGGTCTATTTCTTCTATCAGTAGAAGCATTTAACTCCCATCTTAAAACTCATTTGTATACTATAGCCTTTAAATAGACCTCCCTTTGTGGACCAGTTGATCTGCCGTTTCTTTTTTTTTTCTGCTCTGCCCCCCTCTCCCTTGTGGAAGGGGGGGCACTGGTACGGTGGCCATGGATGAAGTGCTGGCTGTCCAGAGTCGGGACCCGGGGTGGACCACTCTTCTATGCATCCGTTGGGGACATCTCTGCCCTGCTGACCCGTCTCCGCTCGGGATGGTCTCCCACTATGGACTGGACTCTCACTATTATGTTAGATCCACTATGGACTGGAGTTTCACAATATTATGTCAGACCCACTCAACCTCCATTGCATCCGGTCTCCCCAAGAGGGGGCGGGGTCACCCACATCTGCGGTCCTCTCCAAGGTTTCTCATAGTCGCTCACATTGACATCCCACTGGGTTGTGAGTTTTTCCTTGCCCTTATGTGGGCTATGAACCGAGGATGTCGTTGTGGCTTGTGCAGCCCTTTGAGACACTTGTGAGTTAGAGCTATATAAATAAACATTGATTGATTGATGGTGTTGAGCAAAGGCATAATATTTAATAAACAAACATTTAGATAAAGCAAACAAATTGTCCAGTCCAGTGTTGACAGTATTAAAAACTTGAAAATAACATTATCTGTCTAAGGTACACTTATTAAATATATAATATTGTATTTATCTGCGATTATGTTATTATGCGGCCCTTATGTGGGCCGACCGAGGATGTCGTAGTGGTTTGTGCAGCCCTTTGAGACACTAGTGATTTAGGGCTATATAAGTAAACATTGATTGATTGATTGATTATTCACAAATAATTGCGACTTATAGACAACATGCAATTAATCACCAGAGATGTCCGATAATATTGGACTTCTGATATATTCGGTTGATAAATGCTTTAAAATGTAATATTGGAAATTATCGGTATCGGTTTCAAAAAGTAAAATGTATTACTTTTTAAAAACGCCATTCTGCGGAATTGTACACGGACGTAGGGAGAAGTACAGAGCGCCAATTAACCTTAAAAGCATTGCCTCTGCGTGCCGGCCCAGTTACATAACATCTACGGCTTTTCACACACACAAGTGAATGCAAGGCATACTTGGTCAACAGCCATACAGGTCACACTGAGGGTGGCCGTATAAACAACTTTAACACTGTTACAAATATGCGCCACACTGTGAACTCACACCAAACAAGAATGACAAACACATTTCGGGAGAACATCCGCACCGTAACACAACATAACAAATACCCATAATCCCTTGCAGCACTAACTCTTCCGGCACGCAGCTGCTGTTTTGAGGCATGTTAAAAAAAAATTATGCTATTTGTGACTTCAATAATAAATATGGCAGTGTCTTGTTGGCATTTTTTTTCCATAACTTGAGTTGATTTATTTTGGAAAACCTTGTTACATTGTTTAATGCATCCAGCGGGGCATCACAACACAATCAGGCATAACAATGTGTTAATTCCACGACTGTATATATCGGTATCGGTTGATATCGGAGTCGGTAATTAAGAGTTGGACAATATCAGGATATCGGAAAAAAAAACCCCATTATCGGACGTCTCCATCCATCATCTTCCGCTTATCCGAGGTCGGGTCGCGGGGGCAACAGCCTAAGCAGGGAAACCCAGACTTCCCTCTCTCCAGCCACTTCGTCTAGCTCTTCCCGGGGATCCCGAGGCATTCCCAGGCCAGCCGGGAGACATAGTCTTCCCAACGTGTCCTGGGTCTTCGGATGCCCAAACCACCTCATCTGGCTCCTCTCCATGTGGAGGAGCAGCGGCTTTACTTTGAGTTCCTCCCGGATGGCAGAGCTTCTCACCCTATCTCTAAGGGAGAGACCCGCCACACGGCGGAGGAAACTCATTTCGGCCGCTTGTACCCGTGATCTTATCCTTTCGGTCATGACCCAAAGCTCATGACCATAGGTGAGGATAGGAACGTAGATCGACCGGTAAATTGAGAGCTTTGCCTTCCGGCTCAGCTCCTTCTTCACCACAACGGATCGGTACAACGTCCGCATTACTGAAGACGCCGCACCGATCCGCCTGTCGATCTCACGATCCACTCTTCCCCCACTCGTGAACAAGACTCCTAGGTACTTGAACTCCTCTACTTGGGGCAGGGTCTCCTCCCCAACCCGGAGATGGCATTCCACCCTTTTCCGGGCGAGAACCATGGACTCGGACTTGGAGGTGCTGATTCTCATTCCGGTCGCTTCACACTCGGCTGCGAACCGATCCAGTGAGAGCTGAAGATCCTGGTCGGATGAAGCCATCAGGACCACATCATCTGCAAAAAGCAGAGACCTAATCCTGCGGTTACCAAACCGGAACCCCTCAAAGCCTTGACTGCGCCTAGAAATTCTGTCCATAAAAGTTATGAACAGAATCGGTGACAAAGGACAGCCTTGGTGGAGTCCAACCCTCACTGGAAACGTGTCCGACTTACTGCCGGCAATGCGGACCAAGCTCTGGCACTGATCGTACAGGGAACGGACCGCCACAATAAGACAGTCCGGTACCCCATACTCTCTGAGCACTCCCCACAGGACTTCCCGAGGGACACGGTCGAATGCCTTCTCCAAGTCCACAAAGCACATGTAGACTGGTTGTGCAAACTCCCATGCACCCTCAAGAACCCTGCCGAGAGTATAGAGCTGGTCCACAGTTCCACGACCAGGACGAAAACCACACTGTTCCTCCTGAATCCGAGGTTCGCAAATAAATATCTCCAAGGCAAAGTGCATGAAATTATAGCTACACCTGTACAATGAAATGAGAGATAATACAGGAAATAATGGAGATGGGTTGAGTTTGTTTCAAACACACTTAAAACTATATTTGAATTCACACTCCATCATGTCTGTGATGAGGTGGCGACTTATCCAGGGTGTACGCCACCTTCCGCCCGATTGTAGCTGAGATAGGCACCAGGGAATAAGCGGTAGAAAATGGATGGATGGATGGACTTCATCATGTCTAGGTAAAGGAGGATGAAGAAGCCCATTCTATTTAATCCCACCTCTTCTACAAATCTCAGCAGTTACTGATAGTCGTTCCGTGTTTAGCATGTTGACATGTCACAGTTGTAACTTCAGACAAGAGCCCTCGAAGGCCGGATCAACAGTGAGGCTTAAACACTACTATTCAATATAAGCTCCTCATCATGTCAAATGGGATTTTCCCTTTTATATCGAAAAAAGCTGCAGCCAAAAGAAGCAATCAGGATCAGGTCCAGATGATCTGACCTTGCATACTAATACAGTAGCCAACTCTGAAAAGAAAGTATTACCGAGGGGCGGAAAAAACTAGATCACAGGACCAAAGTCGTAAATATAGATGGTTTTGAAGTACACTTGTGTTAAGACGAGGACTGTTGATATTTTCTTTTTATATGTAACAATACAGTTATAATCTCACAACACTGTGTTTTTTTTTTTTCCCATTGCAACTTTTGAAATGTGGACTCGTCAGACCACAGAACACTTTTCCACTTTGCATCAGTCCATCTTAGACGATCTCGGGCCCAGAGAAGCCGGCGGCGTTTCTGGATGTTGTTGATAAATGGCTTTCGCTTTGCAAAGTAGAGCTTTAAAGGCCTACTGAAACCCACTACTACCGACTACGCAGTCTAATAGTTTATATTAGCATAGCTCGGTTGGTAGAGCAGCCGTGCCAGCAACTTGAGGGTTGCAGGTTCGATTCCCGCTTCCGCCATCCTAGTCACTGCCGTTGTGTCCTTGGGCAAGACACTTTACCCGCCTGCTCCCAGTGCCACCCACACTGGTTTAAATGTAACTTAGATATTGGGTTTCACTATGTAAAGCGCTTTGAGTCACTAGAGAAAAGCGCTATGTAAATATAATTCACTTCACTTCACATATCAATGATGAAATACTAACATTGCAACACATGCCAATTAGGCCAGGTTAGTTTACTAAATTGCAATTTTATATTTCGCGCAAAGTATCCTGTTGAAAACGTCGCGGTATGATGCGTGTGACGTCTCGGATCGTAGCGGACATTTTGATCCGGCAGCGATCACAGCTATAAGTGGTCTGCTTTAATCGCATAATCACACTGTATTCTGGACATCTGTGTTGCTGAATCTTTTGCAATTTGTTCAATTAATATTAGAAACATCAAAGAAGAAAGATGTAGGTGGGAAGCGGTGTATTGCGGCCGCCTATAGCAAAAAAACAACAGCCGGTGTTTCCTTGTTTACATTCAGCTCTTACCGTGGACATGAGCGGAGAGTTTGGGTCGTTCCTCCTGCAGCTGTGGACTCTCTTGCCTCCCCCCCACCGGCCTCCGCCAACTGTCGGATGCTTACATCGTGGAGGGAAAAAATAAAAATAAATCTCAGCCCGGCTGCCTTGCCTCGTCGAGAAACGTGGCTTCCCTCGGAGACACTGGCGGTCACCACACCCGTGGCCACACCCCTCCAACTTTCAGGTACGGATATATAAACTCACTAAAACACTAGTAACACAATAAGCAGATAAGGGATTTTCCAGAATGATCCTAGTAAATGTGTCTAATAACATCTGAATCGCTCCCACTGCCCTGTTTTTTCTTCTAGTCCTTCACTGTCACATTCCTCATCCAGGAATCTTTCATCCTCGCTCAAATTAATGGGGAACTCGTCGCTTTCTCGGTCCGAATCGCTCTCGCTGCTGGTGGCCATGATTGTGAACAATGTGAGGATGTGAGGAGCTCCACAACCCGTGACGTCACGCGCACACCGTCTGCTACTTCCGGTACAGGCAAGGCTTTTTTATTAGCGACCAAAAGTTGCGAACTTTATCGTGGATGTTCTCTACGAAATACTTTCAGCCAAAATATGGCAATATCGCGAACTGATCAAGTATGACACATATTATGGACCTGCTATCCCCGTTTAAATAAAAAAATCTAATTTCAGTAGGCCATTAACTTGCACTTACAGATGTAGCGACGAACTGTATTTAGTGACAGTTGTTTTCTGAAGTGTTCCTGGGCCCATGTGGTGATATCCTTTAGAGATTGATGTCGGTTTTTGAGGGATGGAAGGTCACGGTCATTCAATGTTGGTTTCCGGCCATATCGCTTACGTGGAGTGATTTCTCCAGATTCTCTGAACCTTTTGATGATATTATGGACCCTAGATGTTGAAATCCCTAAATTTCTTGCAATCACACTTTGAGAAACGTTGTTCTTAAACTGTTTGACTATTTGCTCACGCAGTTGTGGACAAAGGGGTGTACCTCGCCCCATCCTTTCTTGTGAAAGACTGAGCATTTTTTGGGAAGCTGTTTTTATACCCAATCATGGCACCCACCTGTTCCCAATTAGCCTGCACACCTGTGGGATGTTCCAAATAAGTGTTTGATGAGCATTCCTCAACTTTATCAGTATGTATTGCCACCTTTCGTACATTTTTTGTCACATGCTGCTGGCATCACATTCTAAAATTAATGATTAATGCAAAAAAAAAATGTTTTTATCAGTTTGAACATCAAATATGTTGTCTTTGTAGCATATTCAACTGAATATGGGTTGAAAATGATTTGCAAATCATTGTATTCCGTTTATATTTACATCCAACACAATTTCCCAACTCATATGGAAACAGGGTTGGTAGATGATAAAATGAACCGGAAATCTCATATACACAACATACAACATAAAGTGTCAAAAAACATTTAAATAATGAATAAAGCAAAATGCGTCTTGGGCCTAAAATCACTTTATATTCTGTACTGCTCGCTAGTGTTTCTGTATCTGAGTTATTGTGCAGAAATATGAGGAAATAACTACAAATGTTCGCTACCTTCGTTAACCGTGTTACAAAAAAAGATCAATTAGACCAGGGGTCACCAACGTGAGGACCTGATGAGTCGCCCGCTGACCTGTTCTAAAAATAGCTCAAATAGCAGCACTTACCAGTGAGCTGCCTCTATTTTTTAAATTCTATATATTTATTAGGAAGCTGGTCTCGCTTTGCTCGACATTTTTGATTTTAAGAGAGACAAAACTCAAATAGAATTTGAAAATCCAAGAAAATATTTGGTCTTCATTTTTTTTTTTTACTTTGCTTCTTATAACTTTCAGAAAGACAATTTTAGAGGAAAAATACAACCTTAAAAATGATTTTAGGATTTTTAAACAAATATGCCTTTTTACCTTTTAAATTCCTTCCTCTTCTTTCCTGACAATTTAAATCAATGTTCAAGTAAATTTATTTTTTTTCTTGTAAAGAATAATAAATACATTTTAATTTAATTCTTCATTTTAGCTTCTGTTTTTTCGACGAAGAATATTTGTGAAATATTTCTTCAAACCTATTATGATTAAAATTCCCAAAAAATATTCTTGCAACTCTAGAAAATTTGTAGAATCAAATTTAAATCTTATTTCAAAGTCTTTTGAATTTCTTTTAACATTTTTGTTCTGGAAAATTTAGAGGAAATAATGATTTGGCTTTGTTAGAAATATAGCTTGGTCCAATTTGTTATATATATTCAAAAAAAAAGTGCAGATTGGATTTTAACCTATTTAAAACATGTCATCAAACTTCTAAAATTAATTTTAATCAGGAAAAATTACTAATGATGTTCCATAAATTATTTTTTTAATTTTTTCAAAAAGATTCGAATTAGGTAGTTTTTCTCATAATTTTTTTCGATTGAATTTTGAATTTTAAAGAGTCAAAATTGAAGATAAACTATGTTTCAAAATTTAATTTTTATTTTTTTCGTGTTTGCTCCTCTTTTAAACCATTCAATGAAGGGTTTTTTTCATCATTTATTCTCTACAAAAAAACTTCCGTAAAAGGAAAAAAATGTACGACGCAATGACAGAAATACATATACATTTTATATATATAGATTTATTTATTAAAGGTAAATTGGGCAAATTGGCTATTTCTGGCAATGTATTTAAGTGTGTATCAAACTGGTAGCCCTTCGCATTAATCAGTACCCAGGAAGTAGGTCTTGGTTTCAAAAAGGTTGGTGACCCCTGAATTAGACTGATTCATAATGTTGGATATCGAGAACATACAAACCCTTTATTCATTGAGTCAAAAATAATAAAGTTTGGTGATTTGGTAAAATTGCACACAACTAAAATTATTTAAAAAAAAGCAAATTATAACTTGCTACCAAAGAATGTCAAACAATTCTTCTCAACTAAAGAGGAGAAATATAACCTTAGAGGAAAATCTAATTTAAATTGTGTATGCACGTACAACACTTACAACATTTAACATATCAGTATGTGGAATTTAATTATGGAATGGATTAAGTAATGAAGTTAAACTTTATACTGATATGATCCAGTTTGAGGTTGTTCTAATTAATGATGCTTGCAAAGTACAAAGAAGAAGAATTTTGAGAAATACTTTCAACCTTATTGAAGATAAGATATTTTGCATCTCAGTGTGTTAATAATGACGGAATTGATTACATATTACAAAACTGTTGTGTATACTAATTCACAGATGTTATTTTATTATAAAAAGGTCAGTAAATGATGTATATATTTGTAAACGCTCTGAAGTGGGAAAGGGGTAGGATTAAATAAGCTTTGCTTCTTCCTACTCCTTTTTCGGACGTGATGTAAAGTGAAATGATATTAAATTGTGTGATGTGTTATACTGTAAGTGTGTTCATGTTCGAAATAAACTAAATAAAGAAAGAAAGAAAGAAAGAAGAAAGAATATCACAAAGATTGTTTTGCTATATTTAAAAAAAAATGAAATAAAATCATGTTCTGCTACAAATACACTCTTACAATATTGGGACTCTTTTTGCATTATATTTTTTCTCAGAATATTCAAAATATATTCCCATAGTATATAGCTTTTTTTTTTATTGTAATTTTCCAAATTTTTTCTTATTAAGGTTAAATTCTATTCTCTCAGTATGCAGAATCAAATTATGGAATGGATTAGCCAAAATAAATCAAACAAATCACCAATATGATTCAGTTTAAGAGACGGTTCAAACTAAAAATGTTCACAAAGTACACAACATTATTTTCGGGTCTCCCCATGTCTAGCATTAAAAGATTACAGTTGGTACAAAATGCGGCTGCTAGACTTTTGACAAGAACAAGAAAGTTTGATCACATTACGCCTGTACTGGCTCACCTGCACTGGCTTCCTGTGCACTTAAGATGTGACTTTAAGGTTTTACTACTTACGTATAAAATACTACACGGTCTGGCTCCATCCTATCTTGCCGATTGTATTGTACCATATGTCCCGGCAAGAAATCTGCGTTCAAAGGACTCCGGCTTGTTAGTGATTCCCAAAGCCCAAAAAAAGTCTGCGGGCTATAGAGCTTTTTCATTTCGGGCTCCAGTACTCTGGAATGCCCTCCCGGTAAAAGTTCGAGATGCCACCTCAGTAGAAGCATTTAAGTCTCACCTTAAAACTCATTTGTATACTCTAGCCTTTAAATAGACTCCCTTTTTAGACCAGTTGATCTGCTGTTTCTTTTCTTTTTCTTCTATGTCCCACTCTCCTTTTGTGGAGGGGGTCCGGTCCAATCCGGTGGAATGTACTGCTTGCCTGTGTATCGGCTGGGGACATCTCTGCGCTGCTGATCCGCCTCCGCTTGGGATGGTTTCCTGCTGGCTCCGCTGTGAACGGGACTCTCGCTGCTGTGTTGGATCCGCTTTGGACTGGACTCTCGCGACTGTGTTGGATCCATTGTGGATTGAACTTTCACAGTATCATGTTAGACCCGCTCGACATCCATTGCTTTCCTCCTCTCCAAGGTTCTCATAGTCATCATTGTCACCGATGTCCCACTGGGTCATTATTGTCACCGATGTCCCACTGGGTGTGAGTTTTCCTTGCCCTTATGTGGGCCTACCGAGGATGTCGTGGTGGTTTGTGCAGCCCTTTGAGACACTAGTGATTTAGGGCTATATAAGTAAACATTGATTGATTGATTGAAGAATTACGATGAACATCTTAAACCTTTTTCTTTTTTTTTTACTGAGACACAGTTTATTTATATATTGAGTATTTATTGCTTACTTTGGTATATTATTTATTTGTTCACTGTGTGAATGTTGCCTGTCTATCTGTGTTGGCCCCTGCGATAAGGTGGCGACTTGTCCAGGGTGTACTCCGCCTTCCTCCCGATTGTAGCTGAGATAGGCACCAGCGACCCCAAAGGGAATAAGCGGTAGAAAACGGATGGATGTTCTGTGACAGAGAACAAGGGAATTGGATAAAAATTGCTATGGTATGAAAAGGGGAAGGATGAAATAAACTCAGCTTCTTCCTACTCCTTTTCGGACGTGCTGTAATGAAACAACTGGAAACATGTGCTGCATTACATTGTATCGTACGCATGTTCCAAATAAACTCATAATGATAGAGTGTTATTTTTTTAATATTGTGACTTGTTTTCCTTGTGGTATTGCAACTCTTTCCCCCATACTGTTGCATATAATTTTTGGCAATACTATGCCATTTTCCTCAAAATATTCCAATTATATTCTCATAATACATTGCAATTTTTTCTCATACTGTTTGATTTAAATTCTCGGAATATTGTCACTGTTTTCTTGTGATACTGTTACTTTTTTCCCGTTCAGTTACACATATAATTTAACACCACAGTGACTTTTTCCTCATAATGTCCCAATTATATTCTTATTATATGTTATATGTTTATCCATCCCATCCATTTTCTACCGCTTATTCCCTTTTGGGGTCGCTGGCGCCTATCTCAGCTACAATCGGGCGGAAGGCGGGGTACACCCTGGACAAGTCGCCACCTCATCGCAGGGCCAACACAGATAGACAGACAACATTCACACTCACATTCACACACTAGGACCAATTTTAGTGTTGCCAATCAACCTATCCCCAGGTGCATGTCTTTGGAAGTGGGAGGAAGCCGGAGTACCCGGAGGGAACCCACGCACTCACGGGGAGAACATGCAAACTCCACACAGAAAGATCCCGAGCCTGGGATTCAACCCAGAACTGCAGGACCTTCGTATTGTGAGGCAGACGCACTAACCCCTCTTCCACCGTGAAGCCCTGTTATATGTTTATTTTAATGTTATAATTATATTTATCGGCCCTGCGATGAGGTGGCGACTTGTCCAGGGTGTATGCCGCCTTTATGCCCGAATGCAGCTGAGATAGGCTCCAGCGACCCCCCGCGACCCCAAAAGGGACAAGTGGTAGAAAGGGATGGATGGAATTACATTTATCAGATTTTGTAATTTTTTTCTTATGATATAGTAACTTTTTGTTTGTATGTTAGAATTATAGTTTCTCAATATTGTGACTTATTTCTTGGAATATTCCAATATTGTTGTCTTAACAGATAGTTTAGTTTTGTAACCTTGGGTAAAAAAAAAAAAAAAATTAAATGTGGGCTGATATTCAAAACTGTACAAATAACAACAACAATAAAAAAAAAAAATCACACTTACACAAAACTGTCAGGCTTGTCCCGGAAAGTTTGACTGTGTCTTAGTTTTTCCTCTGCATTTGTCTTTGTTTCCTGTCTTTAGTTCCTGTCAGCACTTTAATTTTGGTTCTGTTTCCGGTTTGTCTCCCTGAGTGCTGTGTCCCCTCAGCTGTGGCTGATTGACACCTGGCCACACCTGGTGTCAATCAGCCAGCCACTACTTAGACCTGCTTTCTCCTCCAGTCAGTGTGGAATTATTGTCATTTCTACTTGTCTTTCCTACTGGTCGTGTCGATGTCAGTGTAGTGGTAGCGGTAAGTTATATTTGTTTGTAGCTTGCTGTCTTTTTGTTCCCTGCTTCCAGTTTGTTTGTTCCTAGTTCCTGTTTGCTGGTTCCCTGTTTCCAGTTTGTCCTCCCAGTTTTTGGTTTGACATGAAATTATGTTTTCTTGCACAATGCCTGTCGCCTTCTCTGCATCTTGTGGTTCGTCACAAACTCAACCTGACAAAAACAAATAAACAATCAAATAACTACAATCCCGAGAGTTGAAATATGAAACAAAGGACCATGTTATTACATCACATCATATCATAGCAGTCCCCAGTTACTGTAATGGTATTCCCATTTATTGGTTTACGTGCGTTTATAATCCATCCATCCATCCATTTTCTACCAGGGGAGGTCGCTATAGCCTATCTCAGCTGCATTCGGGCGGTAGGCGGTGTACACCCTGGACAAGTCGCCACCTCATCGCAGGGTCACATTTATAAATTATGTGCATTTATAAATTAAAAGTGCATTTATAGATTATGTATAATTTGTTTTCTTAACGAACGAAATGAAAAGGCTTTTGTTCTGTTGCTTGGCTAAAACAAAATTACCCACACACGAAAGAAATGAGACACCTTTATCATTGTCTAGTAATGAACTATGCCCCCTAGTGGCTGAGAGCACAATGACGGTATCGGAACAATTAAGTGTTTGGATTTAATCTCATGACATCATTCCTTTTCCGTCCATGATCTGGCCTTTAAATCTCTCTTGCAACATTTGGGAAGCGGTTACTGCTCGGGGGGCGGTGTGTGTGTGTGTGTGTGTGTGTGTGTGTGTGTGTGTGAGGGGGGGGCAGTAATAGCTCATCAGAGGCGCGCATTTTGTTGAAATCTGTGAATGATGATGCTGTTACGTACGCTAAAAAAGAAGTGCGAGAATAAATAACAATCTCCGCATCCAGACAATGATTCAAATCTTGAGCGTACAATTTTCCCTGGAGCTCGCGTGTCTCGAGATTGTGCAAGTGTACCTAACGTTGTGTATTTCAGTGCCGCGGCACACTAGATACAGTCTGCTGTGCCGTGGGAGTTTGTCTAATTTCACCTATTCGGGTTAAAAATATGTTTTGCAAACCAGTAATTACAGTTTGCAAATGATGTGTTGTTGTTGAGTGTCGGTGTTGTCTAGAGCTGGGCAGAGTAACCGTGTAATACTGTTCCATATCAGTAGGTGGCAGCCGGTAGCTAATAGATGTCGGAAACAGCGGTAGGCAGGGTGCAGGTAAAATTGTGTCTCTTGCTTAAACCAAAATAAACCAAAGGTGCGTGCCCCTAAGAAAAGGCATTGAAGCTTGGGGAAGGCTATCCATCCATCCATCCATCTTTTTCTGCTTATCCGAAGTCGGGTCGCGGGGGCAGCAGCCTAAGCAGGGAAGACTTTCCAGACTTTCCTCTCCCCAGCCACTTCATCCAGCTCTTCCCGGGGGAGACATAGTCTTCCCAACTTGTCCTGGGTCTTCCCCATGGCCTCCTACCGGTTGGACGTGCCCTAAACACCTCCCTAGGGAGGCGTTCGGGTGACATCCTGACCAGATGCCCGAACCACCTCATCTGGCTCCTCTCGATGTGGAGGAGCAGCGGCTTTACTTTGAGTTCCCCCCGGATGGCAGAGCTTCTCACCCTATCTCTAAGGGAGAGCCCCGCCACCCGGCGGAGGAAACTCATTTCGGCCGCTTGTACCCGTGATCTTGACCTTTCGGTCATAAACCAAAGCTCATGACCATAGGTGAGGATGGGAACGTAGATCGACGGGTAAATTGAGAGTGTGGAAGTCTTCTTCTTCCCCTCGTTGGACCAACAGGACCACAACACCTCAAGACGTGGATTTTACAAGAGAGTTTTATTTCTGTTTTGGCTGCCGTCAAGTCCTTTCACTTTTCAGCAGAGTCTTGCTTCTTCTTGTCGTTTCCTTTTTGCTTTTCAGCAGAGTCTGGTCTCTCCTGCTCCCACTGGCTCCTCTCCCTCTAATGCCAGCCCCACTCATGGTCTCTGGCGCTGCTAATAAAGCAACAGGTGATTAGATAACTCGTTCCAGTTGAGATATCCACTCAACTGTCTGCTGCTTCATACCCCGCACGCAAGGAACACGTGGACCACGCCCCTCTCCACAGAAAGCTTCGCCTTCCGGCTCAGCTCCTTCTTCACCACAATGGATCGATACAGCGTCCGCATTACTGAAGACGGCGCACCGATCCGCCTGTTGATGCAGTCTTCCCTCACTCGTGAATGAGACTACGAGGTACTTGAACTCCTCTACTTGGGGCAGGGTCTCCTCCCCAACCCGGAGATGGCACTCCACCCTTTTCTGGGCGAGAACCATGGGGAAGGCCATGCAGAACGAAACTAAACCTGAACTGGCTGCAAAGTAAACCAAAACAGAATGCTGGACGACAGCAAAGACTTACTGTGGAGCAAAGACAGCGTCATCCGAACATGAGGTGACAATCAGCAATGTCCCCACAGAGAAGGATTAAAAACAACAGAAATATTCTTGATTGCTAAAACAAAGAAGATGCGGATAAATATAGCTCAAAGGAAGACATGGAAAATACCAGAAAAAGCCACCAAAATAGGAGCGCAAGACAAACACTAAGACACTACACACAGGAAAACAGCAAAAAATTCAAAATAAGTCACGGCGTGATGTGACAGGTGGTGACAGTACACCTACTTTGAGACAAGAGCTATAGTGATCCATGCTTGGTTATGGTTTAAAGTCATATCCAACAACCGCGACAACGACTTTTTACTGTCAACTGAGTTTAGTTTTTTTTATAATTTCTGCTGGTGGCGTGCCTCCGGATTTTATCTAGGCAAAAATTGTGCTTTGGCTCAAAAAAGGTTGAAAAACACTGGTGTATTTAACGTGAGCGCGTCCCCTCACAGGTTGGCGGCGGCACGAGGCTCGGAGAAGGCAGCAAACAAAGGCTCGCAGGCAAAATGCACTCAGCTGGAGGACGTTCCAAAGGCTTCATTCTCTGCTCAAATACCACACACGTTAGCGGAACCTACCTTTTTTTGCTGCTATCAAACATCAATACACCGCCTCCCATATATATATATATATATATATATATATGTATGTGTACAGTGGGGCAAAAAAGTATTTAGTCAGCCACCGATTGTGCAAGTTCTCCCACTTAAAATGATGACAGAGGTCTGTCATTTTCATCATAGGTACACTTCAACTGTGAGAGACAGAATGTGAAAAAAAAATTCCAGGAATTCACAATGTAGGAATTTTTAAGAATTTATTTGTAAATTATGGTGGAAAATAAATATTTGGTTAACAATTCAAAGCTCTCACTAATGGAAGGAGGTTTTGGCTCAAAATCTCACGATACATGGCCCCAATAATTCTTTCCTTAACACGGATCAATCATCCTGTCCCCTTAGCAGAAAAACAGCCCCAAAGCATGATGTTTACAACCCCATGCTTTACAGTAGGTATGGTGTTCTTGGGATGCAACTCAGTATTCTTCTTCCTCCAAACACAACAAGTTGAGTTTATACCAAAAAGTTCTATTTTGGTTTCATCTGACCACATGACATTCTCCCAATCCTCTGCTTAATCATCAATGTATCCATTTTGGTATTATATATATATATATATATATATATATATATATTTATTTTTTTTTTTCTTATATCCATATCCTTTCTTATGAAGAGAAATGACCTCCTCTCTTGACTTCTTTGACCACTCCCTGGTCTTCACCATGTTGCAAATACACCATTGACCATTTACAAGAAGCTGAGCGTCAGGCTTTTTCAATCAGTTTAATTGTTGCTTGTTATGGTTCTAATCACATCTACACCTGATTGAAAAGACCTTATTCGAATTCTGTTCTTAAGAGTTATGATCTTCAAGGGGTTGAATAATTTTGTCAATGAGATATTAAGAGAAATGACACTGTTTGGTATGTTACAAAATATAATGTTGTAATTCAAGTTGCCTTTGTTTATTTAATGCATCCTTATTTGATATGACTATAAACAAAATACAGAATAAATGTCCAACTTGCTAAAACACCAAAATTGTGTGGGGGTTGAACAATTTTGATTACAAATATATATATATATATATATATATATATATATATATATATATATATATATATATATATTTGTAATCAAAATTGTAATCAAAATTATATATATATATATATATATATATATATATATATATATATATATATATATATATATATATATATATATATATAAAGAAAAACTTTAAAATATATACCCCCCCATCTCCCGAATTCAGAGGTCTCAAGGTTGGCAAGTATGTTTTACTCATTGAAATCAGAAAGAACTCGAAATTCCAACATCTTTTTTTTTTTTTTTGCCGATTATCACTTTACGCCAGTGTTTTTTTTGTTTATATTTGCTGGGTCAAATTATGAATTATTCATCGACTTCAAGTGAAGTGAATGATATTTTATATATTGCTTTTCTCTAGTGATTCAAAGCGCTTTTACATAGTGAAACCCAATATCTGAGTTACATTTTTAAACCACTGTGGGTGGCACTGGGAAGCAGATGGGTAAAGTGTCTTGCCCCAGGACACAACGACAGTGACTAGGATGGCAGAAGCGGGGATCAAACCTGGAACCCTCAAGTTGCTGGCACGGCCAATTTACCAACCGAGCAATACCGCCTCAAAGTAATGCACTTTTCCGGTACAATTGTTATGGTTTACTAAGAGGAGTGACAGCAAACGGACACCAGGTGGCAGTAACGTTCAATAATTTATTATATTTATGGTAAATATATATCTATATATAGATAGATAGATAAATAATAAGAATACTAAACAATACTAACGACTAAAACCAAGGAAATGAAGTGTGACAAAAACGCAAGAGTGTATGGTGTAAGACTAAGTGTGTAAATTAACTGAAGTGTGTGTTACCAAGTGTTATAGAGAGCGAAGGAACAAGGCAGTCCGAGAGGCAGGCAGATGGTCATTGAGGGCAGGAGAGAAAAGGCAAGATCCGTGTTCAGGCGAAAGTCGGGAATCGAGGGAGGCAGTCCAAAAACACAGGGGGAAACAACAGATGATCTCGAAGGGGGAAGACTCTGCGGGAGAGCAACACGGACGTCAGAAACACGGAGGAAAACACAACAACGATCAGCTGCGGTATCAGGCTAAGTTCCCGAGCCGATTCTTGGGTCCACTGGTCCCTTTATACAGCTTATCGTCATCAGTCACAGGTGTGCAGTTTGACTGACTGTCTGCAGGCTTGAAGTTGTGTGGGCGTGCTGCGATCAGCGTAAGCGGGGGAGTCAGCGGGTCCTCTGGGTGGTCCCGCAGCGGAGGGAGACGCAGACTGCGCATGTGCCACAACAACAATTTCTTAAATTAGGTTTTTGCAAAAGTTTTATCTCCCCCCCGTACATCAAGCCCGTATCCCACTTTGAACGGACGGAATGACATTTTGCACTCAGCATTTTCAACAATATGACATTTGCATATATATATATATATATATATTTTTTTTTTACTTTCATCCCTCACTCCAGCAGGTAGCCGCGTGGCGCCGGGCGGAGGCTGCCGGCTTTAATCCTCGCCGGCCAGCGTCGTTCCAAGCTCAGGCCGCATCAGATAGGGGGGGCAAAGAGCAAGCTCTGTCTGGCCTGGATCTTCATTTAATTCTGTGTTGTCCGGCATCTAAATCAACCCCCCCTCCCCCGGCGTTGTCTGCGAGCTCATTTCCATTGTCTGGAACATGGCCGCTGTGCTCCTCTCGGGAGTGTCAACTTTGCCTGGCCGGGGTGCAGACCGCATAAAATGGCCATTTCTGCAGGTATGAGATAAGAGCAGAACGAGGAGCTAATTACCATTCGGGTGTATGTTAAAAACCCCGGGAAAGGGCAGCTTGGAACAGTGGTGTCTGTTTTGACACAGGCCAACTATTTAATAGGATCTGAACCCCCAAACTCTGCTTCATATTTATAATAAATAGGCCAAATCTTAATGTGAGCCCGTGACTGTTTTGCTACTCTGAAAGCAAAATTCTCTAATGAGGGCGCTGCCCTCAAACTAATAGCCGCTTCTCCTTGTGTTTGCCAGTAGAAAGATTGCTTTGCTTGTATCACGACGAATTGAATTGTGCCAAAGAGCACGGTATTCCCGCTTGTGTGTAACCAGGGCTGGCCGATACATCGGATATACTCGATATATTATGAATATTTTTAGGCCATGTCACGATACACAATATACATGTCGATATTTTGCCTTAGCCTTTAATCAGTGGTTCTTAACCTGGGTTCGATCGAACCCTAAGGGTTCGGTGAGTCGACCTCAAAACACCCGACTCATCGTGTAAATAAAAACTTCTCCCTATCGGCGTATTACGGATACGGCAACAGCTGACTGATTTGAATGTGTGTAATTTGTTGTGAGTTTATGCACTGTGTTGGTTTTGTTGTTTGAACAAGGTGATGTTCATGCAGGGTTAATTTTGTGCACCAGTAAAAAAAACATGGTAACACTAGTATGGGGAATATAATCACCATTAATTAGTTGCTTATTAAAATGCCAATTAGTAACATATTGGCTCTTAACTAGTCATTATTAAGTACTTATTAATGCCTAATTCGGCATGGCCTTATTATAACCCTAACATTAACCAAATAACTCTGAATTAAGTCTTTATTACTTAGAATATGTTTCCATAGTGTCCAAATAAGTCTAAATTTGACATTATCTATGGTCTGGATTATGGTTTTGATATTTTTTTGTTAGTTTTTGGACCCATTTAGTTCCTGTTTGCGCTACCTTGTTTTGTTTGGTTACCATGCCGACGTATGGTAAGCTTACTGTGAGGTTTGTTCTCCCGGGATGCAAACCGACTATTCCAGACAAGGTTTGCAGGTAGGAACATATTTATTAACTCAATAAATCTAGGCAGGGCATGGGGTAAACAAACATAAACTATTACGGGGAACAATCACAAAACTGTGGCATTAAACAAACAAACATAAACTATGGCTTCTAACAAACACAATAATGTGGCAAGAAATAAACAAGACTTACGTGGCCACGGCATGAATCGAGCAACATGAAATGTGGTATCGCATGAAAACAAGCAATGACGCCAGGCCAACTGACTGGCAAAGACAGGCTTAAATAAGGGTCGTGATTAGAAATGGGTGCGCGGTCCGAACACCAGAGACAGGTGAAAATCACAAGTCGGCATGGTAACCAAACAAAACAAGGGAGCGCAAACAGGAACTAAAAGAGTCCAAAAACATGATCCAAACCACAGATCATGAAAAAAATAAGTCTTGTTTGCTTAGAATATGATCCCTATACTAAAGTGTTACCAAAAACATATAACTTTGTCTTGAATTTGAAAAAAAAAAACATTTTGTTTTTAACTAAAGAAGGGTTCGGCGAACCTTGTGGGGTTCGATACCTCCAACAAGGTTAAGAACCCCTGCCTTAAATGAACACTTGATGCATATAATCACAGCAGTATGATGATTTTATGTGTCTACATTAAAACATTCTTGTTCATACTGCATTCATATGTGCTTATTTTAAACTTTCGTGCAGAGAGGGAAATCACTACTAAGTCCATTTAGCAAAACTGTATTTATTAAACAGTTATTAAGCACTGGCACAAACATTCATGTCATTTCCAAAACAGAAAGTGCAAGTTTCTCGGAGGCATTTTAAAATATCAATCAATCAATCAATGTTTACTTATATAGCCCTAAATCACTAGTGTCTCAAAGGGCTGCACAAACCACCACGACATCCTCGGTAGGCCCACATAAGGGCAAGGAAAACTCACACCCAGTGGGACGTCGGTGACAATAATGACTATGAGAACCTTAGAGAGGAGGAAAGCAACGGATGTCGAGCGGGTCTAACATGATACTGTGAAAGTTCAATCCACAATGGATCCAATCCAACACAGTCGCAAGAGTCCAGTCCAAAGCGGGTCCAACTCAGCAGAGAGAGTCCCGTTCACAGCGGAGCCACCAGGAAACCATCCCAAGCGGAGGCGGATCAGCAGCGCAGAGATGTCCCCAGCCGATACACAGGCGAGCAGTACATGGCCACCGGATCGGACCGGACCCCCTCCACAGGGGAGAGTGGGACATAGAAGAAAAAGAAAAGAAACAGCAGATCAACTGGTCTAAAAAGGGAGTCTATTTAAAGGCTACAGTATACAAATGAGTTTTAAGGTGAGACTTAAATGCTTCTACTGAGGTGGCATCTCGAACTGTTACCGGGAGGGCATTCCAGAGTACTGGAGCCCGAACGGAAAACGCTCTATAGCCCGCAAACTTTTTTTGGGCTTTGGGAATCACTAACAAGCCGGAGTCCTTTGAACGCAGATTTCTTGCCGGGACATATGGTACAATACAATCGGCAAGATAGGATGGAGCTAGACCGTGTAGTATTTTATACGTAAGTAGTAAAACCGTAAAGTCACATCTTAAGTGCACAGGAAGCCAGTGCAGGTGAGCCAGTACAGGCGTAATGTGATCAAACTTTCTTGTTCTTGTCAAAAGTCTAGCAGCCGCATTTTGTACCAACTGTAATCTTTTAATGCTAGACATGGGGAGACCCGAAAATAATACGTTACAGTAGTCGAGGCGAGACGTAACAAACGCATGGATAATGATCTCAGCGTCTTTAGTGTACAGAATGGAGCGAATTTTAGCGATATTACGGAGATGAAAGAAGGCCGTTTTAGTAACGCTTTTAATGTGTGCCTCAAAGGAGAGAGTTGGGTCGAAGATAATACCCAGATTCTTTACCGTGTCGCCTTGTTTAATTGTTTGGTTGTCAAATGTTAGAGTTGTATTATTAAATAGAGTTCGGTGTCTAGCAGGACCGATAATCAGCATTTCCGTTTTTTTGGCGTTGAGTTGCAAAAAGTTAGCGGACATCCATTGTTTAATTTCATTAAGACACGCCTCCAGCTGACTACAATCCGGCGTGTTGGTCAGCTTTAGGGGCATGTAGAGTTGGGTGTCATCAGCATAACAGTGAAAGCTAACACCGTATTTGCGTATGATGTCACCTAGCGGCAGCATGTAGATGCTGAAGAGTGCAGGGCCAAGGACCGAACCCTGGGGAACTCCACACGTTACCTTAATGTAGTCCGAGGTCACATTGTTATGGGAGACACACTGCATCCTATCAGTAAGATAAGAGTTAAACCAAGACAGGGCTAAGTCTGACATACCGATTCGTGTTTTGATACGTTCTAATAAAATATTATGATCGACGGTATCGAAAGCAGCGCTAAGATCGAGGAGCAGCAACATAGATGACGCATCAGAATCCATCGTTAGCAATAGATCATTAGTCATTTTTGCGAGGGCTGTCTCCGTCGAGTGATTTGCCCTGAAACCGGATTGAAAGGTTTCACATAGATTGTTAGACGCTAAGTGTTCATTTAACTGCTCCGCAACAATTTTTTCGAGGATTTTTGAAATAAAGGGAAGGTGAGACACCGGTCGGTAGTTTACCATGCAGACTTCATGGCTGGCTCGCATCGTGGTCACTCCGTGATCACGTACGACCGCCAGACACTTCTGGATGTGGACACATCGGGCCGTTTTGGACCGATAGACACTTGCGTGCTAGACTTGCTAACTAGCATGGGAATACATCGGCGGCTACATCCAGCGGCCTGTGAAGCAGGGGAGTCTAGTAGCAGCGGGGGCCGTCTACGGAGGCATGTTAAAATAAGCTATGAGTGCACTTTTGTGCATGATGTCACTAAAATGACATATCGAAACAACACTAAATTAAAGTGCACTTTTTGTACAGAACGCCACTACAATAGTTTAAAACAAACAAAGTGCACTTTTGTGCATGATGTCACACAAGATATTTCAGTAACTGTCAAATAAAGATGAGCTGCATAATACGAAATCAAATAGTGTATGTCCTTCACTATGTGGTAGGTCTCTGCGGACGTTATCTCCTTCTATCGTTGACAATTTTTTTTCATACGGTGTTGCTGTGGAAATGGTTGCCTAGGCATTTTGTTGGTGTGGCACCAAACGGAGATGTTGACAAGTGAAGTCTGAAGCATTCTTCATTCTCTAGCGGGTGACTTTTCAAATGATGCTACAAACTAGAAGTGCGCTACTTTTTGTAGCAACGCTTTTGCCGCATACTTGACATATTATGGTATTCTGTTCAACATCTTCCCGCTTGAAGCCAAACCACCGCCAGACGGTAATTAATTCTTCCTTCATTTTGTTACCAGATTCGCACCTTCTTTCTCTCGTATTACCACTCGCACCGCACCACTAGCACCACAGCTAATGTTACCCATTCCGCTACCCAGCTGCTCCACGAGAGCGTATGATTTTGCACGTGCTAGTATGTGATGTATGTAAGAAGGTGCGCTTGTTTTACGTCTCTGTTTGAAGGAGAGACAAGAAAGAGTGAGAAAAGCCTGCAGTGTAATGCCCGCAGCTAAAAGCAACTACGGAATAACGAATACTCGAATATCACAATGTAGTCCTTTTCTATATCGCACATAGAGAAACCCATTTGATTTGATTTTAATAGATACCTTGTAGTTCTGACGGAATAAAAGTCATGAATTTTGTACCCATCCCTGCTGCAAGAATAATTTGTAAAGATATATTTTGTCTATGTATTCCACAAGATGACAGTACCTGATTTCAAAATATCATCAGTGGACAGCATCCAGCAGCTAATATCGGCGTGTGCTTTAAAATGTTGTGTTAAAACAAGCTATTAGTGCACTTGTGTGCATGATGTCACAAAGATGACTGATCAAAACAACATTAAAGTGCACTTTTTGTACAGAACGCCACTACAATAGTTTAAAACTAATAAAGTGCACTTTTGTGCATGACGTCACACAAGATATTTCAATAACTGTCAAATAAAAATGAGCTCCATAATAGGAAATCCAATAGTGTGTGTTCTTCACTAAGTGGCAGGTTCCTGCGGACGTTATCTCCTTCTGTTGTTGACTATTTTTTTCGTACGGTGTTGATCTGGAAGTGGTTGCTTGGGCATTTGTTGATGTTGACATGCAGAGTTTCAATCACTTTTCATTCTCTAGTGGGTGAAGCTACAAACTAGTAGTGCTGCTACTTTTTGTAGCAACGCTTTTGCCGCATACTTGTTAGACATAGGGCTGGGTCGATATATCGAATATACTTGATATATGGCAGGTTCGTCTATGTGCGATATAGAACATGACTACATTGTGATATTCGGGTATATGTTCTCAAGCACTTGCTTTTAGCTGCGAGCATTACACTGCAGGCGTTTCTCACTCTTTCTTGTCTCTCCTTCTCACAGAGACATAAAAGAAGTGCACCTTCTTACATATGTCACTGTGGACGACTTTCCCTGTCGCCGCTCGGGTTCCACTGACCACCCAGGAAGGACATCTCTCTAGTAGGTTTGACTCTTTTATTTTTCAATAATAGAAGTCTTTTCCGCCGTCGTCGCTCGCGCTCCGTGTCTCGCTCCTTGTCTCTCGCGTCTTGCTGTCTGCTTCTCTCCAGCCACTGCTGCAGACACTCCACCTCCTTCTGCCTCGTTTCCTCCTCCTTCTCCCCTTTTATACAGTGTGAGAAGATACATTAATTGTGTTCCGGTGTGCGTTCCGCGCACCTGAATCTGATTGCAGCATCGCTCCCGGTATGCCCCGCCTCTCCGCTCGGTCGTCATCTACGCCTCCTCGCCACCATTTTTGGCAGGGCTCCAGCGTACCACGCCCCGTTGCTCGTTCGCCGGCTGTGTCTCCTCACAGTCACGTACTGTCGCGCGTGCAACGTCATACGCCCTCACGGAGCAGAGTGGTAGCAGAATAGGTAACATTAACTGTGGTTTTAGCAGAATGGTGCGAGTAGTAATACGAGAGAAAGAAGGTGCGAATCTGGTAACAAATGAAGGAAGAATAATTCCCAACAAAAACAGCAGGGAGTCCATCATCTGGCAGTGCTTTGGCTTCAAGCGGGAAGATGTTAAACAGACAACCGTAATATGTAAAGATTGCGGCAAAAGCGTTGCTACAAAAAGTAGCTGCAAGACTAATTTGTAGCATCATTTGAAAAGTCACCCGCTGGAGAATGAGGAGTGCTTGAAACTCTTCATGTCAACATCTTCGTTCGGTGCCACACCCAACAAAATGCCGAATTAACCAAAAACCAATTAATCAGTACCGTAGGAAAAAAAAGTCAACAACAGAAGGAGATAACGTCCGCAGTATCCTTCCACATAGCGAGGGACATACACTATTTGAGTTCCTTTTATGCAGCTCATTTTTATTTGACATTTACTAAAATATTTTGTGTGACATCATACATAAAAAGTGCACTTTATTAGTTTTAAACTATTGCACTGACGTTCTGTACAAAAAGTGCACTTTAATTTAATGATGTGTTGATGTGTCATCTTAGTGACATCATGCACAAAAGTGCGATAATAGCTTGTTTTGAAATGTCTGACAATCTTGCACTTTTGGTTTTGGAAATTACATCATGTTTTTTTTTCCCACTGCTTAATAACTGTTTAATAAATGGAGTTTTCAATCAATCAATCAATGTTTACTTATATAGCCCTAAATCACTGGTGTCTCAAAGGGCTGCACAAACCACCACGACATCCTCGGTAGGCCCGCATAAGGGCAAGGAAAACTCACACCCAGTGGGACGTCGGTGACAATAATGACCCAGTGGGACGTCGGTGACAATAATGACTATGAGAACCTTAGAGAGGAGGAAAGCAATGGATGTCGAGCGGGTCTAACATGATACTGTGAAAGTTCAATCCACAATGGATCCAACACAGTCGCGAGAGTCCAGTCCAAAGCGGATCCAACACAGCAGCGAGAGTCCCGTTCACAGCGGAGCCAGCAGGAAACCATCCCAAGCGGAGGCGGATCAGCAGCGCAGAGATGTCCCCAGCCGATACACAGGCAAGCAGTACATGGCCACCGGATCGGACCGGACCCCCTCCACAGGGGAGAGTGGGACATAGAAGAAAAAGAAAAGAAACAGCAGTTTTGGTAAATTGACTTAGTTGTGGTTTCCCTCTCTGCATGAAAGTTTAAAATCAGCATATATTAATGAAGTATGAAGAAGAATGTTTTAATGTAGACACATAGAATCATCATACTGCTGTGATTATATGCATCAAGTGTTCATTCAAGGCTAAGGCAAAATATGAACTATATATTATGTATTGTGACATGGCCTAAAAATATCAAGATATTAATAAAAGGCCGTATCGCCCAGCCCTATGTGTAAAGTCATGCCTTTTGTATTGGACTCCCGTAGACACAGCATCCCAACTCCCTTCTCCCTTGATTCACTTAGCACCCGGCTCGGCCTTGATTGGACTTGAGATTAACATGTGTATGGTTTTTCTTCTGCGTCCACTAGGGCGTGACACCGGCATACCGATGATGTTGTGAACATGAAGGGTCGGGCGTGACACGTGCATCACAATGCAGATTGAGCAAATGCATGAGCAAACAAGTCCCGCTGGCTCATCCATTCCTCCAAAACAGATTGTGTTCATGCTTGGGAGAGAATCGAGCACTCACTCTGCACTGGAACCTCTAAAGCAGGGGTGTCAAACTCAAATACAGAGTGGGACACAATTTTAAACGGAACAAAGCCGCGGGCCGAGGTTGAACAAATTAACCTTTTAATAGGGACCCAAACAAGTTTTGCATTAAATATTGAACAAGCAAGGCTTATATAACTTTAGTGACATGCAAAATCCAGTTTCAAATAATAATAATAATAATTAAAAGAATATCAATGGTATATCAAATAAAATTTAAATAAAAATGTTATGTCTTTTTTTCTATTTGCCATCTACTGAGGTAAATATCAATTTTTTTCCACAAGCTAATAATACATTTGACAATAAAATAACTATAATGAATGAACCAAACATTCAAGCCTTGAAGTAGCAAGAGAAAATGCATGAATAAAACTTTAATTATTGGTCAGTTTGCTGGAAGTTTCCCGGAAGAGTTAGTGCTGAAAGCGGTTCTGGGTATTTGTTCTATTGTGTTACGGAGCGGATGTTCACCCGAAATGTATTTCTCATTTTTGTTTGGTGTGGGTTCACAGTGTGGCGCATATTTGTAACAGTGTTAAAGTTGTTTATACGGCCACCCTCAGTGTGACCTGAATGGCTGTTGACCAAGTATGCATTGCATTCACTTGTGCGTGTGTGTGTGTGTGTGTGTGTGTGTGTGTGTGTGTGTAAAAGCCACAAATATTATGTGACACGCTGTTAGTATGGAGGAAAAGCGGACGTGACGACAGGTTGTAGAGAACGCTAAAGGCAGTGCCTTAAATGCACGGCCCCAATATAGTTGTCCAGGTGGAAATCGGTAGAAATTCGGGAGAATGGTTGCCCCGGGAGATTTTCGGGAGGGGCACTGAACTTCGGGAGTCTACCGGAAAAATTAGGAGGGTTGGCAAGTATGAGTATTAGCGGTGAATGCGGTGTTACAGCGGCGTCCCACTGGATGTGAATTCTCCCTGCCCACTGGGTGTGAGTTTTCCTTGCCCTTTTGTGGGTTCTTCCGAGGATGTTGTAGTCGTAATGGTTTGTACAGTCCTTTGAGACATTTGTGATTTAGGGCTATATAAATAAACATTGATTGATTGATGTATAACACCGGCGGGCCAGCTCTAATGCTAAATTGATATTGCCTCAAGGGCCAAATTAAATTACACGGCGGGCCAGATTTGGCCCGCGGGCCAGAGTTTGACACCCGTGCTCTAAAGTCAAAATGCTGGGGAGGTTGTACAGTGTCTAGAATTGTAAGAAATACAGCATTGGTCCCAGGGACCCCATCAAGTCATACAAACGGGGTCCCGCAGTATATTTTTGAGGTCCCACCTTTGATAAATGTATGCATTATCCTGTTATATCTCACATTCTATATTGTGTTTTGGAAAAGGGCTGTCATTAAAGTCACTTAATTCATTAAAAAAATAATATAAATGTAGCGGCCCACTTGGAGTAATGACACAAGATGCAGAGAACTTCGACCGATGCAACTTTAATTCTCTCCTACCTTTCTCCTCACAATTTTGACACCGTGAAAACTATGAAGATGGACAGAAAATACAAATGCCATCGTACTATATTTCCACAAACAACGCATAAATCATGTTTACATTTTTAAACTTAGAAACACATCTTTTTTAGTAAATAAAAATAATGACATTTTCCCATTTGTTTTAAATGAAATGAACCATTTGTTTGAAATAAATAAACTATTAGTCTCCTCCTACCTCCTTCCGCTTCCAGGGGCGCTAAGTTTGCTCAGCTTGTTAGCCTAGCTTCCACACACACAGCTCGTAGTGACTCTGCATAAATGTGACACATAAACAACACAAACACAAAGCACAATAAAATAACTTTTCACAAATATTCACACAGAACATGACATATATATATTTGTCAGCATGTTTACCAGTCCTGGAGCAGGGGCGTCGCTAGACCTAATACTGTACTGGGGCACACCTGAGGCACAAATAATTCATGTGAGCGTGCAAAGCGCGCAAGCAACAACATTTTTAGCACTTATTTATCATAAAAAATACATAAATAGTGCTTTAAACTATGAAATCATATCAGATTATGTTGTATGGATCTTTGATTAACCACCTGAAATTAACTAATGGATTTGACCTACTTGTGCACTTTTTTACTCCAGACTTCTAAACTGCTACTGGTAAAAGCAAAAAGGAAGAGCTATGAATCTTTTTGAAATATTTATTGCAGTAATCATCTGCAAATTTAATATCTACAAAAGTAAAACAAAAAATAAAGCACCCCTACATCTCTGGGTTCTTTTATATTATTTAATTTCCATTTATGGCAATGTGGCGAATCCTATCAAATATACACAAAACAATAAAGTCACAGTAGTAGAATAAATGAACAACTGTTGTGTGTCTGTTCAGGGAATCATTTTCTGAGAAGTAAACTAACGTCTCCTTTTCATTTTTGCAAAGTGGTCAATCACTCTGGACAGACATGGAAATATTACAGTAACTGTTATACAGTTGACCAGTGGTACCCAACTGGTGGGTCGTGACATAAAAGTGGATTGTGTGTCATTTTCAGTGAGTCGCAGTCAGATGTGTGCATGAAAAAAAAAAAAGTTTAGGGAGGAAAAAATCAAATTGTGGCAACAAAACCAGATATTTTTAGCCATTTTTCTAGTGACTATTAGTGAGTATTTTAGCAAAAATCAAACCAACTAACAAGTTGGAGGATGACTCAGGACAGACATGGAAATATATTTTTTAAAAATCTAAATGGGGCAACAAAACCCGATATGTTCAGCCATTTTTCTGAAAACAAATACAGAATTGTTACTATTTTTTCTGGAAACAAAACCCGATGCTTTAGCTGTAGCCATTTTTCTGGTGACAAAACAAGATTATTTTAGTCAAAGTCACACCGATTAACAAGACAAGTCTACTGTGCTATTTTTCTGTGAAATAAACACTGGGTGTGAGTTTTCCTTGCCTTTTTGTGGGTTCTTCCGAGGATGTCGTAGTCGTAATGGTTTGTACAGTCCTTTGAGACATTTGTGATTTAGGGCTATATAAATAAACATTGATTGATTGATTGAATGATTTAAAAATTTGGCTCACGATTTGATGATATGGAAAAAGGTTTTTCTTCCTGAAGATAAACCATTTGAGAAGCACTCAACTCACTTATGCTTACTCCAAATCATCATTGATGCAGAACCAGCAGACAATAACCAACATTATGTTTCATGTTCATTGGAAATTCCCCCGACAGCTCGTACAGCAAATGAATATGTTTGTCTTGATACAAGGAATAATGTTAGCTAACTTAGCATCAACTTAAGACAATGATGTTGCCTAGCTAGCTAGGACTTCACTTACATCTCTCATTCCTCGCTTCTTCTCTGCTGCAGGCGAATAACTTTCTTAAATCCATCTAGGAGTTACAGTTTGAGTCAAATCAAAATCAAAATAATGTTATTAACAAATTGTGAATAAATTACCATATTAAGTAGCCATGTGCTGACTGTTTCGTGGAGTGAATACAGTAGCAATCAATTACCATACTAAGTAGTATGTGCGCTGTTGTCTATGTTATGTAGACTTAAAACTCTGAAGGGATTTTTTTTTTTATTGGTGAAATTTTTACTGGGGCACTGCAGATCAACAGTGGGGCACGTGCCCCAGTGAAATATGTCTGGCGACGCCCCTGTCCTGGAGTAACGTGAGTATGCTGTTGATGTCAGATGGAACGGCAGCAGGAAGTAAAAGCACCAGCAATAAAGGAAGTAACAGAATAAGAGTGGGCTCCTCAAAATAAAGGCATAAAAAATCGTAAAGTGAAAGAACTGCATTTTCTCAAGAACAAAATTTGCTGCTATTAACAATAAAAGAAAATAAATTTTTATGTATATGTATACATATTCACATATAAACATTCAGGGCAGCACAGTGAAAGAGGGGTTAGTGCGTCTGCCTCACAGTATGAAGGTCCTGTGTTCGATCCTGCGCTTGGGGTCTTTCTGCATGTTCAACCCGTGACTGTGTGGGTTCCGTTCCGGGTACTCCGGCGTCCTCCCACCTCTAAAGACATGCACCTGGGGATAGGTTGATTGGCAACACTAAATTGGTCCTAGTGTGTGAATGTTGTGTTTATGTTTGTTTATTATATTTATATAGCGCTTTTTCTCTGTGGACTCAAAGCACTTTACAAAGTAAAACCCAATATCTAATTTTTACAATTCAAACCAGTGTGGGTGGCACTGGGAGCAGGTGGGTAAAGTGTCTTGCCCATGGACACAACGGCAGTGACTAGGATGGCGGAAGTGGGGATCGAACCTGCAACCCTCAAGTTGCTGACACGGCCGTTCTACCAACCGAGCTATATATTATATATTATAATATATATATTGTCTGTGTTGGCCCTGTGATGAGGTGGCGACTTGTCCAGGGTGTACTCCGCCTTCTGTCCAAATGCAGCTGAGATAGGCTCCAGCACCCCCAACCCCCCGCGACCCCAAAAGGGATAAGCGGTAGGAAATGGATGGATGGATGGATGCAAACATTCATCAACTTCGGATCTCTCGGTCAATTCTTTTTTTTTGTTAGATTTTTTGTTTGTTTGTTTTCTCTGGACTGGACTTTCACAATATTATGTTCGACCCACTCGACGTCCATTGCATCCAAAAAAAGCAACTGCGTGAGAACGTATACTCGAATATCACGATATAGTCATTTTCTATATGGCACAGAGACGAACCCGTCTGATTTTATGTGAATTGATACCTTGTAGTTCCGACGGAATAAAAGTACTGAATTCTGTACCCATCCCTGCTAATATAATTATTCTAATGATATATTTTATATATGTATTCCACAAGATGGCAGTAAATGGTTTTAAAATATCTTCAGTGGACAGCATCCAGCAGCTAACATCGGCGTGTGCTTTAAAATGATGTTTTGCTACTCACCCGTGTCAAACCTCATGTTTTAATGAGGTTGTTTTGTAAACATAAGATTAAAATAATAAGCAGGAGTTGAAAAGGAAACCTATTGCACTCATTTCCAGCCCTTTTATATTTGACTTATGGACTTCTATAGAGCAACTACACACCATACACACAAAGTGTTGCGGCATCATCACATGACAATTTTGAAGAAGGCTGCAGAGGCAAGGTAGGGTTTTGTCAGGTACAAACACATTTACCCTTCAGGCTTTTACACAAAAGCCCCCCAAAAAAACTTGTTTATGAGTCATAAAACACATAACGCTTTTTAGATTTTTGTAGATTTGCATTGCTATCTAAACACGAAGGCTATTTCATCCCTACAGACCTGTTTCGCAGGTTTCCCTGTGTGTGTGTGTGTGTGTGTGTGTGTGTGTGTGTGTGTGTGTGTGTGTGTGTGCGTGCGTGCGTGCGTGCGTGCGTGCGTGCGTGCGTGTACATACATGCATGTATACATACATATATACGTGTACATGTATATGTATACATATATATGCGTATGTATACATATATGTATACATTTATATGTATATATGCACATGTATACATGTACATGTATAAATATACATGTATATGTATTCATATATGTATACACAAATGACTAAATATAGTATGTATATATGTTTGTGTATGTATATATATATATATATATATATATATATATGCGTGTATAATGTGTATACATATATATATATATAAATGTGTGTGTATATATATATACATATATATATATGTGTGTGTGTGTGTGTGTATATATATATATATATATATATATATATATATATATATCTCTGTTACGAGGTGGTGACTTGTCCAGGGTGTACCCCTACTTCCGCCCGAATGCAGCTGAGATTGGCGGTAGAAAATGGATGGATGGATGGATATATATTTATGTGTATATATACTGTATATATATATATATATATATATATCCATCCATTTTCTACCGCTTATTCCCTTTCGGGGTCGCGGGGGGCGCTGGCGCCTATCTCAGCTACAATCGGGCGGAAGGCGGGGTATATATATATATATATATATATATATGAATTTCCATATGAATTGGGAAATTGCGTTAGATGTAAATATAAACGGAATACAATGATTTGCAAATCATTTTCAACCCATATTCAGTTGAATATGCTACAAAGATGTTCAAACTTTTTTTGCAAATAATCATTAACTTTAGAATTTGAAGCCAGCAACACGTGACAAAAAAAAAATGGGAAAGGTGGCAAGAAATACTGAGAAAGTCTAGGAATGCTCATCAAACACTTGTTTGGAACATTCCACAGATGTGCAGGCTAATTGGGAACAGGTGGGTGCCATGATTGGGTATAAAAACAGCTTCCATGAAATGCTCAGTATTTCACAAACAAGGATGGGGCGAGGTTCACCACTTTGTTAGCACATTGTCGAACAGTTTTAGAACAACATTTCTCAACAAGCTATTGCAAGGAATTTAGGGATTTTACCATCTACAGTCCGTAAAATCATCAAAAGGTTCAGAGAATCTGGAGAAATTACTGCACGTAAGCGATGATATTACAGACCTTTGATCCCTCAGGCGGTAGTGCATCAAAAACCGACATCAGTGTGTAAAGGATATCACTAAATGGGCTCAGGAACACTTCATAAAACCACTGTCGGTAAGTACAGTTGGTCGCTACATCTGTAAGTGCAAGTTAAAACTCTACTATGCAAAGCCAAACCCATTTATCAACAGCACCCGGAAAC
>NC_084629.1:7317003-7387003 GCF_033978795.1 Nerophis ophidion
TGTAGCAATATTTAGTGACAGTGGTTTTCTGAAGTGTTCCTGAGTCCATGTGGTGATATCCTTTAGAGATTGATGTCGGTTTTTGATACAGTGCCATCTGAGGGACCGACGGTCACGGTCATTCAATGTTGGTTTCTGGCCACGCCGCTTACGTGGATTGATTTCTCCAGATTCTCTGAACCTTTTGATGATATTACAGATCGTAGAAGTTGAAATCCCTAAATTTCTTGCAATTGCACTTTGAGAAATGTTGTTCTTAAACTGTTTGACTATTTGCTCACGCAGTTGTGGACAAAGGGGTGTACCTCGGTCCATCCTTTCTTGTGAAAGACTGAGCATTTTTTGGGAAGCTGTTTTTATACCCAATCATGGCACCCACCCTTTCCCAATTAGCCTGCACACCTGTGGGATGTTCCAAATAAGTGTTTGATGAGCATTCCTCAGCTTTGTCAGTATTTATTGCCACCTTTCCCAACTTCTTTGTCACCTGTTGCTGGCATTAAATTCTAAAGTTAATGATTATTTGCAAAAAAAAAAAGGTTTATCAGTTTGAACATCAAATATGTTGTCTTTGTATTATATTCAACTGAATATGAGTTGAAAATGATTTGTAAATCATTGTATTCTGTTTATATTTACATCCAACACAATTTCCCAACTCATATGGAAACGGGGTTTGTATGTTCTTCACAAAAAATGAGCCTAAGTCAGTGATTCTCAATTTTAAAAATTGATTAATTGTATAATTTTTCAGTCCCACAGACCCGAACACCACACAAGGGTTAAAAAAATAAAAAACATGTATTCTTGTCTTATATAAGGATTGTGAATGACGGGCAAAACTCCAAAAAATAGTGCAGTTCCCCCTTAAGGATTAAATCCATTGGTAATTATAAACGACTAATGGGGGTATCAATCCATCACAAGTGGACTGTTTGGTTCGTCTCAGAAGACGTTTCGCCTCTCATCCAAGTGGGCTTCCTCGGTTCATGCTCAAAGACTTTAGATTGACCAGATCTAAAGTGGATGTGACAGCCGGAATGTTCGTCTGATCATTGAAAAAAAGGACTTTCCCCCTATTCAGAGAATTTCTACCCTACGGTTTCCCAGACGGTTTTTGAAAAAAATTTTTTTTATGTATTATAACCATCTGGTGTGTCAGGGTTGCGTCCAGCTGCTTGTCGCTCCAATAAAAGTAATCAATCAATCAATGTTTATTTATACAGCCCTAAATCACAAGTGTCTCAAAGGGCTGCACAAGCCACAACGACATCCTCGGTTCAGAGCCCACATAAGCGCAAGGAAAAACTCACAACCCAGTGAGATGTCAATGTGAGTGACTATGAGAAACCTTGGAGAGGACCGCAGATGTGGGTGACACATCCCCCTCTAGGGGAGACCGGATGCAATGGACGTCGAGTGGGTCTAACATAATATTGTGAAAGTCCAGTCCATAGTGGATCTAAGATGATAGTGAGAGTCCAGTCCATGGTGGGGCCAGGAGGAGACCATCCTGAGCGGGGACGGGTCAGCAACGCAGAGATGTCCCCAACCGATGCACAGGCGAGCGGGCCACCCCCGGTTCGCGACTTTGGACAGTCGGCACTTCATCCATGGTAAATGGTGAATAGCATTTCACTTTGTTTGCCAAGAGAAATGTACAATCGAGATTGGTTTGGACCAGATCTGATCAATCTAAGTCCATGAGCATGGACTTCAACGAGAAACTGAACAGTCCAGTTGCCATCGATCGCCCTGAAAATACAACAACCTGGATGAATGAGAACGACAACATTAGGGGTGCTCAAAATGATTGATTCTTATTTATTATGATTCTAAATCGATACGTATTTACAGTATTAAGAGATTTGGTTTTTAAAGATTCGATTTTTACAAATATTTTTTTAGGCAAGCTTTTGTAACATTAACCTGTTTCATAAATGTCTTATGATCATTTTTAAACCAACTAATACAAAACCCAAAACCAGTGACGTTGGCAGATTGTGTAAATCGTAAATAAAAACAGGATACAATGATTTGATACTCCTATTCAATTGAATAGACTGCAAAGACAAGATACGTGATTTTTTTGCAAATATTAGCTCATTTTGAATCTGATGCCTGTAAAAAAAAATTTTAAAAGCTGGCACAAGTGGCAAAAAAGACTGAGAAAGTTGAGGAATGCACATCAAACACTTATTTGGAAAATACCACAGGTGAACAGGCTCATTGGGAACAGGTGTGTGCCGTGATTGGGTATAAAAGCAGCTTCCATAAGTGAGCAAATTTCCGAACAGTTTAAGAACAACATTTCTCAACATTTCTACAAATCATTTAGGGACTTGACCATCTGCTGTTCGTAAAATCATCAAAAAGTTCAGAGAATCTGGAGAAATCACTGCAAGGCCAAAAGCTAATACTGAATGCCTGTGACCTTCTATCCCTGCATCAAAAACCGACATCAGTGTGTAAAGGACGTCACCGCATGGGCTCAGGAACACTTAAAAAAAAACACTGTTAGTAACTACAGTGCGTCGTTACATCTGTAATTGCACTTTAAAACTCTACTATGCAAAGCGAAAGCCATTTATCAACAACACCCAGAAACGCTGCTGGCCTCGCTGGGCCCGAGTTCATCTACGATGGACTGATGATAAGTGTAAAAGCGTTCTGTGGTCTGACGAGTCCATATTTTAAATTGCTTTTGGAAAGAACCAGCCGGATTGTTATAGGCGCAAAGTTCAAAAGCCAGCATCTGTGATGGTATGGGGGTGGATTAGTGCCCGAGACATGGGCAACTTACACATCTGTGAAGGCACCATTAATGCTGAAAGGTACATACAGGTTTTGGAACAACAAATGTTGCCATTCGAGCTATACTATCATGGACGCCCCTGCTTATTTCACTAAGACAATGCCAAGCCACGTGTTACAACAGCGTAGCTTCATATTACAACATTGCGGGTACTAGACTGGCTTGCCTGTAGTACAGACCTGTCTCCCATTGAAAATGTGTGGCGCAAAATGAAGCCTAAAATATCACAATGGAGACCCCGGACTGTTGAACAACTTAAGCAAGAACGGGAAAAAATTCCACCTGAAAAGCTTCAAAAATTGTTAAAAATTGTTAAAAGGAAAGGCTATGTAACACAGTGGCAAAAATGCCCCCGTGTCAACTTTTTTGCAATGTGTTGCTGCCATTAAATTCTAAGTTAATGATTATTTGCTAAAAAAAAAATTCTCAGTTCAAACGTTAAATATCTTGTCTTTGCAGTCTATTCAATTTAATATAAGTTGAAAAGGATTTGAAATTCATTGTATGTCCCAGGAAGACCCAGGACACGTTGAGAAGACTATGTCTCCCGGCTGGCCTGGGAACGCCTCGGGATCCCCCGGGAAGAGCTAGACGAAGTGGCTGGTGAGAGGGAAGTCTGGGCTTCCCTGCTTAGGCTGCTGCCCCCGCGACCCGACCTCGGATAAGCGGAAGATGATGGATGGATGGATGGATGGATGTATTCCGTTTTTATTTACGAATTACACAATGTGCCACTGGTTTTGGGATTTGTATATTGTGAGAATGGCATTGAATCGAGAGTTGATTCTGAATTAAATGTGTCATGTTCTGTGGTCACGTTTGGTTTAATTATGTTCTGTTGGTTTAAGACTCTTTTTAGTTGATGTTTACGCTCCATTGTTTTGTCACCATGACGACTGATTAGTTCACCTGTACTCATTTGGACTCACGCACCTGATTTGTTTAGGACTCACACACCTGTGTTAATCATGCCACTATTATTTAAGCTTGTAGTTGCCAGGCAGTCGGCCTGGCGTCATTGATGTTGCGCCATGTTCTGTTCACTCTGGTTATGTATCGCTCTGCTCATTTCCTTCCAAGTAAGTTTTTTTTTTATTCATGTCACGTTTAGCGAGTCTTTTGTTTCACATCCATAGTTTTGCCTTTGTGATAGTTTTTGATTTTTTAGCCAAGTTTGTTCTCCGCCTTGTGTGCGCCTTTAGTTTGCACCTTTTTTTTTTATAAATAAATAAAAAAAAACATGTCTTTACCTTCACGCCATATCCCGTCATCTTCCTTTGCATTCCGGGAAAACAAACCACTCCATAGCCCCCGACTTGTCAAAACTGTCACCCTCAAAATCAGAATCGAATCGTGAGTTGTTGCAAAGAGTCCCATCCCTAATAAGTGACTACTTTTTCAAAGCAACTACTTTTCCCAAAGCCATTTCCAAAAACTGCACTTAAGAGGTGTGTTGACAGAAGTCACCATCCTCTCATTTTCTCGATCTCGCCAAGTTGTTTACTCCTCTACTTGTTGATTAATGGATGTGAAAGCCGGTATGCTTGTCTAGTCATTAAAAAAAAAAGGACTGTCCCCTTTTTCCGAACAGTTTCTACCCTCCGGTTTCCCAGCAATTTGTGGAACTCTTTGTGGAGAGGCGGAGCCGACGGTCCGACAGAGAGGCAGGGCACGCTGGAGCCCGGCCCAAGATGGCGGCGAGGAGACGGGGATGGCGAGCGAGCGACGCCACAAACAAGATCAGATGTGTGGATTGTGCACCTGTACACGAATAACGTACCTTGTCTTGCTGTATAAAAAAGGACAAGGAGGAGAGAACGGTGCTGGTGATGGTGCGAAGCGAGAGCAACCCAAACGAGAAAGGAACGAGAGAGAGACGACGACACGAGCACCAGCGCGTGCAACCCGGAAGAGAGCGAGAGCGAGAGGCAGACGCAGACAACGGGAAGGCTGAAAAGCAACACGCAAAAGACTTTTGTTTATTGAAAAATAAAAGAAGTCTACACCTGCTCAAAAAGGCATGTCCTTCCTTGGTGGTCCTTGGAACCCGCAAGATGGCAGTAGTTTTTCACACTCTTTTTTTTAAATTTTTAAAACATTTTTTTTTTTTTGGAAAAGAAAACCATCTGGTGTGTCAAATTATCTTACAGCTGCTCGCCCACTACAAAGGAACTAAATAGCATTTCACTTTGTGTTTTAGTTTGCCGAGGTAGAAAAAAAATCAACTATTGAGGCAGCGTGAGAGGGATTCAGTTAAACAAATTACTGGATAAAAGTACAACCTTGAAAAACCTTGAAAAAAAAACTATATTTACAGACTTTTATTTTACTTCAAATGAGCTGCTTTATCTTATTTGTCTAGTCCACCCTGGTCTGTCAAAAGGCCACGTTTAGCCTCATGTTTGAAGAGTGATTCACCGGCTTGCATATCAGAAGATGTATTTTTTTTTTCCGTTTCTTTACACCGCAGGAGCAGACCTTGGCTGTTCACCGGTGGCCATTGCTTGCACGTCTCAGAGGTGAACACTCGTCATGTCGCTGCGCCACAACCGCAGGCAGAGCTGCGGGCCCGACGGTGAATCCAACAAAAGAGTCCTCATGCATCTCATAAGCCTCGTTATCAGGAGACATGTAGAATAAATTATTTTTGTTAGCGACCAGATGTGGATTTGCATGCAAATTCAAATCCTCAAGGGTCGAAACGCCATTCCTCAAACGTTTCAATTCGGAGTCTAAAACCTAGCATTTTTTTTTTTTTTTTTGCCTCGTGATTTTTGAAGAGGAACCTCCGGTGTGGCTCCAGAAGTGGGGTGTTGGCTGAGAATGACGCTCTGGGAATGGTAAAAATTCAACAATGCCGGGCCTCGTTTGCATTTCGGAGCACATAACTAGTGTCACTAGCTGTTAAGGATGCGCCCCTGTAAATGAGTTATGCAAATTCACGCCAAGGTACACGCTCAACAGTCAGCTTGCATCACCTCTTAACACTTCGCATTCCGTTCACGTCACATCAAACTTGCGCTAACGGACCAGCTCTTTAGATTTTGTCTGAGCAGCGGCACACACTCGCACATTGATGCTCAAGGTTGCTAAAAGACAATTGTGACTTGGTATGGTGAAACTGAAGAAAAGAAAGAAAAAAAAGACTGCAGATCTCTCTGTGTGTGTGTGTGTGTGTGTGTGTGTGTTCTGGCAATGCTTTCTTAATGGGGACATCGCTCTGTTTACACACCTTTAGGGGGATTTCTGACGGAATGGGGACCCAAAAACAGGTCCCCTAAAGGAAAACCTTTTTAAATGATGTTAATCATTTAAAAAAGGGTTAACCATTGATACATGTGGTTCTGTATGGCATGGTTGTCAAACTTCACACTCACATTCACATAGCTCGGTTGGTAGAGCGGCCGTGTCAGCAGCTTGAGGGTTGCAGGTTCGATTCCCGCTTCCGCCATCCTAGTCACTGCCGTTGTGTCCTCGGGCAAGACACTTGACCCACCTGCTCCCAGTGCCACCCACACTGGTTTAAATGTAAAAAATTAGATATTGGGTTTCAGTTTGTAAAGCGCTTTGAGTCACTAGAGAAAAAGCGCTATATAAATATAATTCACTTCACTTCACTTCACACACTAGGACCAATTTAGTGTTGCCAATCAACCTATCCCCAGGTGCATGTCTTTAGAGGTGGGAGGAAGCCGGAGTACCCGGACGGAACTTACACAGTCACGGGTCGAACATGCAGAAAGACCCCGAGCGCAGGATCGAACACAGGACCTTTATACTGTGAGGCAGACGCTCAAACCCCTCTTTCACTGTGCAGCCCTGAATGTTTATATGTGATTATATATACATATACATGAAAATGTATTTTATTTTATTGTAAATGGCAGCAAATTTTGTTCTTGAGAAAATTTAGTTCTGTCACTTTACGATTTTTTATGCCTTTATTTTGAAGAGCCCACTCTTATTCTGTTACTTCCTTTAATGCTGATGCTTTACTTCCTGCTGCCGTTCCATCTGACATCAACAGCATACTCACGTTACTCCAGGACTGGTAAACATGCTGACAAATATATATATGTCATGTTCTGTGTGAATATTTGTGAAAAGTTATTTTATTGTGCTTCGTGTTTGTGTTGTTTATGTGTCACATTTATGCAGAGTCACTACGAGCTGTGTGTGTGGAAGCTAGGCTAACAAGCTGAGCAAACTTAGCGCCCTGGGAAGCGGAAGGAGGTAGGTGGAGACTAATAGTTTATTTATTTCAAACAAATGGTTCATTTCATTTAAAACAAATGGGAAAATGTCATTATTTTTGTTTACTAAAAAATATGTTTTTCTAAGTTTAAAAATGTAAACATGATTTATCAATCAATCAATCAATCAATCAATGTTTACTTATATAGCCCTAAATCACTAGTGTCTCAAAGGGCTGCACAAACCACCACGACATCCTCGGTAGGCCCACATAAGGGCAAGGAAAACTCACACCCAGTGGGACATCGGTGACAATAATGACCCAGTGGGACGTCGGTGACAATAATGACTATGAGAACCTTGGAGAGGAGGAAAGCAATGGCTGTCGAGCGGGTCTAACATGATACTGTGAAAGTTCAATCCACAATGGATCCAACACAGTCGCGAGAGTCCTGTCCAAAGCGGATCCAACACAGCAGCGAGAGTCCCGTTCACAGCGGAGCCAGCAGGAAACCATCCCAAGCGGAGGCGGATCAGCATCGCAGAGATGTCCCCAGCCGATACACAGGCAAGCAGTACATGGCCACCGGATCGGACCCCCTCCACAAGGGAGAGTGGGACATAGAAGAAAAAGAAAAGAAACGGCAGATCAACTGGTCTAAAAAGGGAGTCTATTTAAAGGCTAGAGTATACAAATGAGTTTTAAGGTGAGACTTAAATGCTTCTACTGAGGTGGCATCTCGAACTGTTACCGGGAGGGCATTCCAGAGTACTGGAGCCCGAACGGAAAACGCTCTATAGCCCGCAGACTTTTTTTGGGCTTTGGGAATCACTAATAAGCCGGAGTCCTTTGAACGCAGATTTCTTGCCGGGACATATGGTACAATACAATCGGCGAGGTAGGATGGAGCTAGACCGTGTAGTATTTTATGCGTTGTTTGTGAAAATATAGTATGATGGCATTTGTATTTTCTGTCCATCGTCATAGTTTTCACGGTGTCAAAATTGTGAGGAGAAAAGGAGGAGAAAATTAAAGTTGCACCGGTCGAAGTTCTCTGCATCTTGTGTCATTACTCCAAGTGGGCCGCTACATTTATATTATTTTTTTAATGAATTAAGCAACTTTACTGACAGCCCTTTTCCAAAACACAATATAAAGTGTGATATATAACGGGATAATGCATACATTTATCATTTGTTTTCAAAAACGGCTACAAAAAAAGGTGGGACTCCAAAAATGTACTGTGGGACCCCGTTTTTATGACTTGATGGGGTCCCTAGGACCCCATTTTGAAAATTCCTGGCGCCAATTCTGTATTTCTTACAATTCTAGGCACTGTACAACCTCCCCAGCATTTTGACTTTAGAGCACGGGTGTCAAACTCTGGCCCGCGGGCCAAATATGGCCCGCCGTGTAATTTAATTTGGCCCTTGAGGCAATATCAATTTAGCATTAGAGCTGGCCCGCCGGCGTTATACAGCGTCGGTGCCGCTGTAACACCGCATTCACCGCTAATACTCATACTTGCCAACCCTCCTAATTTTCCAGGGTAGACTCCTGAAGTTCAGTGCCCCTCCCGAAAATCTCCCGGGGCAACCATTCTCCCAAATTTCGGCCGATTTCCACCTGGACGACTATATTGGGGGCATGCATTTAAGGCACTGCCTTTAGCGTTCTCTACAACCTGTCGTCACGTCCGCTTTTCCTCCATACTAACAGCGTGTCACATAATATTTGTGGCTTTTACACACACACACACACACACACACACACACACACACACACACACACACACACACACACACACACACACACACACACACACACACACACAAATGAATGCCACGCATACTTGGTCAACAGCCATACAGGTCAACTTTAACAGTGTTACAAATATGCGCCACACTGTGAACCCACACCAAACAAGAATGACAAACACATTTCGGGTGAACAAAAGAACAAATACCCAGAACCCCTTGCAGCACTAACTCTTCCGGGAAACTTCCAGCAAACTGACCAATAATTAACGTTTTATTCATGCATTTTCTCTTGCTACTTCAAGGCTTGAATGTTTGGTTCATTCATTATTGTTATTTTATTTTCAAATGTATTATTAGCCTGTGGAAAAAAATGGATATTTACCTCAGAAGATTGCAAACAGAAAAAAAGACATAACATTTTTAATAACATTTTATTTGATATGCCATTGATATTCTTTTAATTATTATTATTATTATTTGAAACTGGATTTTGCATTTCACTATGAAGTTATATAAGCCTTGCTTGTTCAATATTTAATGTAAAACGTGTTTGGGTCCCTATTAAAAGGTTAATTTGTTCAACTTTGGCCCGCGGCTTTGTTCCGTTAAAATTTTGGCCCACTCTGTATTTGAGTTTGACACCCCTGCTGTATGGTATCCATCCTTAGTTAAAGGCCTACTGAAATGAGATTTTCTTATTCAAACGGGGCTAGCAGGTCCATTCTATGTGTCATACTTGATAATTTCGCGATATTGCCATATTTTTGCTGAAAGGATTTAGTAGAGAACATCGTCGATAAAGTTCACAACTTTTGGTCGCTAATAAAAAAGCCTTGCATGTACTGTAAGTAGCAGACGATGTGCGCGCGACCTCACGGGTTGTAGGACTCCTCACATCCTCACAATGTTTAACAATCATAGCCAGCAGCAGCTAGAGCTATTCGGACCGAGAAAGCGACAATTTCCCCATTAATTTCAGCGAGGATGAAAGATTCGTGGATGAGGAAATTTAGAGTGAAGGACTAGAAAAAAAAAGTTTGAAAAAAAAATGGCGAATGCAGTGGGAGCAATTCAGCTGTTATTAGAGACATTTACTATGATCATTCTGGAAAATACCCTAGCTGCCTGTTGTGTCAGTGTTTTAGTGGGATTAAATAGTACCTGAAAGTCGGAAGGGTGTGGCCACGGGTACGTGTGTTAACCCAGTGTCTCTGAGGGAAGTCACGCAGCTGGAAGCTCCACAATTTTCTCACCAAAAACTGCCGGTTGACATTTGGTCGAGATCCATGTTCGCTTGACTGCTCTGATCCATAGTAAAGCTTCGCCTTCGGGAATTTTAAACAAGGAAACACCGTGTGTTTGTGTGGCTAAAGGCTAAAAGCTTCCCACCTCCATCTTTCTACTTTGACTTCTCCATTATTAATTGAACAAATTGCAAAAGATTCAGCAACACAGATGTCCAGAATACTGTTTAATTATGCGATTAAAGCAGACTACTTATGGCTTGGATCGGGCTGGAAGATAATGTCCGCTACAACCCGAGACGTCAAACGCACGCGTCATCATACGAGTCATTATACCGGGACGTTTTCAACAAGACACTTCACGGGAAATTTAAAATTGCAATTTAGTAAACTAAAAAGGCTGTATTGGCATGTGTTGCAATGTTAATATTTCATCATTGATATATAAACTATCAGATGGCATGGTGGGTAGTAGTGGGTTTCAGTAGGCCTTTAAAACTAGTTTATTTTTGTCATGTCTTGGTGATCATGTTTGGTTTGGATTTGTTCTGTTTGGTTTTCGGATTTTGTCAGTTTCTGTTGTCTCACTTCCGGTTTTGTTTCCATGACAACCCACTAGTTGTCACCTGTCCGTGTCACGCACCTGATTCATTTGGACTCATGCACTTGTTGTTAACATACTTGCCAACCCTCCCGGTTTTTCCGGGAGACTCCCGAAATTCAACGCCTCTCCCGAAAACCTCCTGGGACAAATTTTCTCCCGAAAATCTCCCGAAATTCAGGCGGAACTGGAGGCCATGCCCCCTCCATCTCCTTGCGGCCCTGAGTGACGTGTCTAAAGAGCGTGTCTGCCCAATGACGTTATAACTGTAGAATGATCGAGGGCGAGTTCTTGGTTTCTTATGTGGGTTTATTGTTAGGCAGTTTCATTAACGTCCTCCCAGCGCGGTAAAACAACAGACAACAACAGCAGTCCGTTTTCGTCTACCGTAAAACAGTTTGTCTGCCTAAACAGCAATGTTTTGACACTCTTAAACAGGACAATACTGCCATCTACTGTACATGCATATGGTTGGAAAAACAAGGATGGACAATTCAACCTTTAACTCAACAATGAGTAGATGCGTGTTATGTGTGTGTAAATGAACACTGAAATTCAAGTATTTCTTACATATATATATATATATATATATATACAGTATATATATATATACAGTATATATATATTTGGCTAGAATTCACTGAAAGTCAAGTATTTTTTATATATATATATATAAATATATATATGTATATATATGTATGTATGTATATATATATATATATATGAAATACTTGACTTGGTGAATCTAGGAGGAAATATACTCCTCCCCTCTTAACCACGCCCCCAACCATGCCCCACCCCCGACCACGCCCCCCACTTCCCGAAATCGGAGGTCTCAAGGTTGTCAATCACGTCACCACTATTTAAGCCTGTAGTTGCCAGGCAGTCAGCCTGGCAACATCACATTCATGCTCTGCACTCTCGACACTCTGAGTACTCTGTCCAGGTCATAGTTCATGCAGCTCTTTTCTTGCCACATAAGTTTTGTTGTTTATTCAAGCCACAGTTTAATGAGTTTTTTAGTTCATGTTTTCATGCCCATAGTTTACGTTATAGTAATAGTTTTTGTTTTCTTAGCCAAGTTTTGTACCTCCGCTGTGATCCCCGTTTGTTTGTTCCTTTTTTAAGTAAAATTAAAAGATGCCGTTACCTTTACGTCGGATGCAGTCGCTTCGCACCTCGGGAAAACAATCCACACCATAGTCCTAGTCTTCACAAATTTTTCCAGAAACATAATCAGGTTTAGTGTTTCCTCATACAGCAAGATTAGAAAACATTATTACCTTAAAGTGTGATTTACATGCAAAATTTCCCATCCTTTTATTTATGGTAGTTGGAGTTGCAGACAATTTCATTACTGCTAAATAGCAGTTTTCAGTAATGTCACAGAAGATGCAGGATATGCTACAAAATTTAAGTGGTAAATTTTCCTATAAGAGGACAGCTGTACTGCTGTATTCTGAGGATCATGCCATATTTAATTAGATTTTTTTATTTTTTTTTAATGGTCCTCAGTAGTCACATACAGATTTTTTAAAATTATGCAAAACTATTTAAATTTGGTCCCCATGAACCATATTAACTTTTTTTTCCCCAGGGTCCCCAGTAAGTCTGATCAGCGCATTACTTCATCAATCCAGAGATTTAAAGACGTGTATGAGCTAACTGTTACCTCATTTTTTGCTTCCACAACCTGTAGAAAGGGTGGTCCCCACAACTCAAAATCTTGGTCCTCATTCAAAATGATAACCTGTGTGTGCGTGTGTGTGCATGTGTATGTGTGTGTGTGTGTGTGTCTCAATTACCTACAGTGAGGACAATGTGCTGAAAATCGCAGCTGGTGCATGAACCTGAAACGCAGCAGGATCCTTGCATCAGATAGCACTCAAAAACAATAAGATTCTTGAAGTGTTCTTAAAGTGAATTTATTCACGGCGAATGCGATATTCAGTTTGAAAATATCAACACGATATTTTAACTAGTTTCTTATTCTCTTTGAATTAGAGTAAAAGTTCCAACGATTGTCACACACACACTATTTGTGGTGGAATTTGTCCTGTGCATTTGACACATCCATATGCTCACCCCCTGGGAGGTGAGGGGAGCAGTGAGCAGCAGCCAGCGCCACGCTCGGGAATCACTTGGTGATTTAACCCCCAATTCCAACCCCTTGATGCTGAGCGCTTATTAGTACTGAGTCATCCATCCATTTTCTACCGCTTTTCCCTTTTGGGGTCGCTGGAGCCTATCTCAGCTGCATTTGGGCGGAAGGCCTATACACCCTGAACAAGTCCCCTTCCTCATCGGAGGGCAGTACTGGGTCAATCGTACCCAATAGGTAAACACAAACTACTCATTTAAATCATTTGGTTTTTGCCCTCACTGTCCTCCGGTTTGTAAACATTAACAAAAACAACAACCAAATATATTTTTATAAAACAAAACTGTAGACGTTGCCCTCGAGTGGGTTCTTCGGACCACCACACACTGTCAGGAGAGCCCGGCTTTCAGGGTATAACACTGTTTTAATTTCATTCAATTGAGCAATTTCTTTTCTTCCTGCGGCCGTTCAGCAGCACCTCCAACTCCAACTGCGTGTCTCATCCCAGCTGCTGCTAACAAAGATGACAGGTGATTAGATAACAAGGCCCACCTGGGCCATCCACTCACCTGTCGCTGTCTTCAAGGCCGGGTCCTGGCACAACCTGTTCGCGGCAGGCCCTCCACAAACACTAATAGACATTAACATAGATCCAACAAACTGTAGTGTAGTTTATAAATACAAAAAAATAACGTGAAACAATAAAAATACAATAAAATCATAAATTAAGGATTATATCATTGTTTTATGCTAGCATTTACAATATTTAACAATTTGCTTATTGTCAGTTAGTGATTAAGGCACTAGTTTCCAGCTAACGATCACTAAATCCTTTGAATATCTTAATAGTGCACAATAACAAGATAAGCTAGTATACCAGTTTAAATTAAAACACAATTTCATGCAAAATATATAAATTAGGGGTTCCTGTCAAGTGGGTCTAACATAATATTGTGAAAGGCCATTCTATAGTGGATCCAACATAATAGTGAGAGTCCAGTCCATGGTGGGGCCAGCAGGACTGGACTGGTGCTGCTGACCCGGAGATACGTGATTTTTCACATTTGGTCGATATTTTGTTGATGCACCTTTGATAGCAATTACAGCCTCAAGTATTTCACAATACAATGCCACAAGCTCGGCAGCACCTCTAAAACTCCATCATGTTGGATGAGAACCGTTGGTTTTAATCCAGGATGTCTCCATACATTGCTGCATTCATCTTGCCACTGAAAAGCAACCCCACAACATGATGCTGCCATCACCATGCTTCACTGTAGGGAATGTATTAGCCAGGTGATGATTTGTGCCCATACTTGCCAACCCTCCCGGATTTTCCGGGAGACTCCCGAAATTCAGCGCCTCTCCCAAAAACCTCCTGGGACAAACTTTCTCCCGAAAATTTCCAGAAATTTCAGGCGGAGCTGGAGGCCACGCCCCCTCCAGCTCCGTGCGGACCTGAGTGACGTGTCGACCGCCTGTTTTCACGTCTGGTCTCCCACAATAAAAACAGCATGTCTGCCCAATGACGTTATAACTGAAGAATAATCGAGGGCGAGTTCTTGGTTTCTTATGTGGGTTTATTGTTAGGTAGTTTCATTAACGTCCTCCCTGCGCGGTAACAACACACAACAACAGCAGTCCGTTTTCTTCTACCGTAAAGCAGTTCGTCTGCCGTAAACAACAATGTGGTGACACTCTTAAACAGGACAATACTGCCATCTACTGTACATGCATATGGTAAGAAAAACAAGGATGGACAATTCAACCCTTAACTCAACAATGAGTAGATGAGTGTTATGTGTGTGTGTAAATGTGTAAATAAATGAACACTGAAATTAAAGTATTTCTTTTATTTATGTCATGATCCGTGGTCCGGCTCATGTTTAGTTTAGTTAGGTTCTGTTAGTTTTTGGACTTCTTTAGTTCCTGTTTGTTTTAGATTTTAGATTTAGATTTATTAGTCCCTGTGGGGAAATTCCTTTTCACTGCCGTACATTTAAACATATAGACATTGCACATCACAAAACAAAAATAACAAAAAGACATCATACATGACCAACACATTTACAAGCTTTATCAGACGGGTCAGCCGGACCTGCTGTTTAGGGCGGCTATAGCTGCAGGGATAATGCTTTTTCTGAGGGGGGCCCTCTGGAATTTGATTGTTCTGTACCTGCGCCCTGATGGTAGTGGGATTATGTACAGTATTTGTGTAGCGGGTGACTGATATCCTGGACTATTGTGTTTGCCAGTCGAGTGATGGACCTGGGTTTTAAATCGGAAATGTTTGGTGTGGGTAGGCCGATGATTTTAGCTGCTATGTTTGTAATGCGTGTGAGTTTACAGAAAGCATGGTGAAAAAACATGTGGAACAGTACATAAGGATGGGTTGAACAATGCTTTGGTAAAGTAATAGCAGGAGATGAGATGCAACGTATAGTCCTTTGAGTTTTGTCACCATGGTTACATGATTTGCACCTGCCTCTGTTTGGGACACACCTGTATCTAATCATGAGACACTATTTAAGCCTGCCTTTTTTTTGTCACTCGTCCTGGGTCCATTGTTTGCAGTGAGCAACAGTCACGTCTTTGTTCTTGTTCTCCACTCAGTGTTAAAGTGTTTGCCTTGGCTTCCCGTGCCTTCGTCACGCTTTTCTTTTGTTTCTCTCTATGTCAGTTTGATACGGTGCATGATTCATTAAATCATTACCTACTTTTACGTTTTTGTCCAGAGTGTCCACGTTTGCAGTGGAGGAACGATCTCGCATTAAAATGCGATATATATATATATATATATATATATATATATATATATATATATATATATATATATATATATATATATATATATATATATAAATTGTCACATGGGGGGCGCATTCACACCCGAAGATTCACAGCCCTATATATATATATATATATATATATATATATATATATATATATATATATATATATATATATATATATATATAAATATATTAGGGCTGTGAATCTTTGGGTGTCCCGCGATTCAATTCAATATCGGTTCTTGGGGTCACGATTCGATAATATATCGATTTTTTTCGATTCGATTCGATTCTCGATTCAAAAACAATATTTTTCCGATTCAAAACGATTCTGTATTCATTCAATACATAGGATTTCAGCAGGATCTACCCCAGTCTGTTGACATGCTAGCACAGTAGTAGATTTAAAAAAAAAAAAACCTTTATAATTGTAAAGGAAAATGTTTATCAACTGATTCCAATAATGTAAATTTGTTTTAACTATTAAACGAACCGAAAATATGACTTATTTTATCTTTGTGAAAACATTGGACACAGTGTGTTGTCAAGCTTATGAGATGCCATGCAAGTGTAAGCCACTGTGACACTGTTGTTCTTTTTTATTATTTTGATAAATGTCTAATGATAATGTCAGTGACGGATTTTTAATCACTGCTATGCTAAAATTATAACTAATATTGATACTGTTGTTGATAATATTCATTTTTGTTTCACTACTTTTGGTTTGTTCTGTGTCGTGTCTCCTTCCAATTGCTCTGTTTATTGCAGTTCTGAGTGTTGCTGGGTCAGGTTTGGTTTTGGAATTGGATTGCATTGTTATGGTATTGCTGTGTAGGGCTTTGTTGGATTCATTAAAAAAAAAAAAAATCAATTTTTTAAAAATGAGAATCGATTCTGAATCGCACAACGTAAACAATTCGATTCGTATTCGAATCGATTTTTCCCCACACCCCTAATATATATAAATATATATGTATATATATAGAATTCACTGAATCTAGTCTTAAATATACTCCTCCCCTCCTAACCACGCCCCGCCCTGCCCCGCCCCTGACCACGCCCCCCACCTCCCGGAGGTCTCAAGTTTGCCAAGTATGGCTGTGCCGGGTTTCCTCCAAACATGATGCCTGGCATTCACGCCAAAGACTTCAATCTTGTCCTCATCAGACTAGAGAATGTTGTTTCTCATGGTCCGAGCGTCTTTCAGGTGCGTTTTGAAAAACGTTTTACAAAGAAATGCCTTCCGTCTGGCGAGTAAAATAGTGGTACTAACCCTGTTATCTTTTTCAGTAACCAATCTAATTTATTACTGTTCCTACCATTGCGACGCTGGTATTGAGAATGTGAAGTGGCTTGTTCCTACAGTTTGGTTGGATTAAGCTCGAGGCGTCAGGTTTCGGCCACACATCAGCTGCCTGGAGAGAGAAGGGGTGGGGATGATGACACCATTGGGTGGGCGCATCATGCCCTGCTCAGGCGGTCTCACAGCATGCTCTGATTGACACACAATGAGACCACAATAATTGCGGAGAGCCGCAGTCAGAGAAATTCAAAGATGGCGTTCTCAAACTGCAATTACTGGCACTACTTTTCGCTCGTTGAAATTAAAAGGCAAGAATGTTTACGTAACACGCACGCTATCTCCAGAGAAAAAAAGGTCTTATCCACGTTTGCTCTTAAGCAATTTGAATCGTACCTCACTTCAACACATGCTAACATGACACTTGCGGCTGCTGTTCATCCAACACCTAGCCCAAATGCAGCCATTTAAAAAAAAAAAATCATCACAGGAGGGGGTCCGGTCCGATGACCATGGATGAAGTACTGTCTGTCCAGAGTCGAGACCCAGGATGGACCGCTCGTCGGGACCCAGGATGGACTGCTTGCCTGTGTATCGGTTGGGGACATCTCTACGATGCTGATCCGCCTCCGCTTGGGATGGTTTCCTGTGGACGGGACTCTCGCTGCTGTCTTGGATCTGCTTCGAACTAAACTCTCGCGGCTGTGTTGGAGCCACTATGGATTGAACTTTCACAGTATCATGTTAGACCCGCTCGACATCCATTGCTTTCGGTCCCCTTGACCCAGAGGGGCGGGTGTTGCCCACATTTGAGGTCCTCTCCAAGGTTTCTCATAGTCAGCTTTGTCACTGGCGTCCCACTGGGTGTGAATTCTCACTGCCCACTGGGTGTGAGTTTTCCTTGCTCTTATATGGGTTCTTCCGAGGATGTCGTAGTCGTAATGGTTTGAGGGGCGGGTGTTGCCCACATTTGAGGTCCTCTCCAAGGTTTCTCATAGTCAGCATTGTCACTGGCGTCCCACTGGGTGTGAATTCTCCCTGCCCACTGGGTGTGAGTTTTCCTTGCTCTTATGTGGGTTGTTCCGAGGATGTCGTAGTCGTAATGGTTTGTACAGTCCTTTGAGACATTTGCGATTTAGGGCTATATAAATAAACATTGATTGATTGATTGATTAATTCTGGAATTCGGATTTGTTAATGATTAATTAGCACAGCTCCCTCCCGCCGTTCTCACCACATTCTACAGACTCATTGGAGAGAGCCTACTGACCAACTGCATCTCTGTCTGGACTGGAGCCTTAAGTGCCTCGGACTGGAAGTCTCTGCAGAGAATGGTGAGGACTAGAAATGTCCGATGATGGCTTTTTTGCCGATATCCGATATTCTAATTTTGTCCAACTCTTAATTACCGATTCCAATATCAACCGATATATAAAATTGTGGAATTAAAACATTATTATGCCTAAATTTGTTGTGATGCCCCGCTGGATGCATTAAGCAATGTAACAAGGTTTTCCAAAATAAATCAACTCAAGTTATGGGAAAAAAATGCCAACATGGCACTGCCATATTTATTACTCAAGTCACAAAGTGCATTATTTTTTTTTTAACATGCCTCAAAACCGCAGCTTGGAATTTGGGACTTGCTCTCCCTGAGAGAGCATGAGGAGGTTGAGGTGGGCAGGGTTGCGGGAGGGGGCGGGGTTCGGGTAACGGGATGTGTATATTGTAGTGTCCCGAAAGAGTTAGTGCTGCAAGGGTATCTGGGTATTTGTTCTGTTGTGTTTATGTTGTGTTACGGTGCGGATGTTCTCCCGAAATGTGTTTGTCATTCTTGTTTGGTGTGGGTTCACAGTCTGGCGCATATTTGTGACAGTGTTAAAGTTGTTTATACCAGTGGTCCCCAACCTTTTTGTATCTGCGGACCGGTCAACGTTTATTTTTTTTTTTTTCATTGTCATGGAAAAGGGACGTTTTTTTCATGAAATGGGAGGTTTTTGTGGTTGGTGCACTAATTGTAAGTGCATATTATGTTTTTTAAGTTGATTTAATAAAAAAAATATATATATATATATATTTTTTTTTTAAATGAAATTGAATAAAAAAATCTTCAGCGGCCCGGTACCAATCGGGCCACGGCCCGGTGGTTGGGGACCACTGGTTTATACGGCCACCCTCAAAGTGGCTTCTATGGCTGTTGACCAAGTTTGCCTTGCATTCACTTTTGTGTGTGAAAAGTCTTAGATATTATGTGATTGGGCATGCACGCAAAGGCAGTGCCTTTAAAGGCCTACTGAAATGAGATTTTCTTATTTAAACGTGGATAACAGGTCCATTCTATGTGTCATACTTGATCATTTCGCAATATTGCCATATTTATGCTGAAAGGATTTAGTAGAGAACATCGACGATAAAGTTTGCAACTTTTGGTCGCTAATAAAAAAGCCTTGCCTTTACCGGAAGAATGTGCGTGTGACGTCACCGGTGTGAGGGCTCCTTACATCCTCACATTGTTTATAATGTGAGCAACCAGCAGTAAGAGCAATTCGGACGAGAAAGCGAGAATTTCTCCATTAATTTGAGCGAGGATGAAAGATTCGTGGATGAGGATAATAGTGAAGGACTAGAAAAAATAAATACAATTAAAATAAAATAAAAAGCGAGGGCTCCGGGCGGCGGCAGGGTGAGCGTTTCAGGTGTAATTAGACACGTTTACTAGGTTAATTCTGGAAGATCCCTTCTCTGCTTATTGTTTTAAAAGTGTTTTAGTGAGATTGTGAGGACGTACCTCAAAGTCGGATGGCTGCGGTGAACACGCCAGTGTCTCAGAGAGAAGCCGAGGAGCCAAGCTCACAGCCGCCTTTTTCAACAGCTACTGCAGGAGGACGAATAATCCACTGATGTCTCCGGTAAGATAAATATCACAATTTTTGCATCCAAAAACATGCTGGTTGACGTAGAGAAACATGTTCGCTTGACCGCACTTTGTTAAAGCTTCACAACAAACAAAGAACTACCGGCTGTGTCTCGGTGCTAAAGACAGCTGCAATCCACCGCTTTCTACCAACAATATTGTTCTTTATAGTCTCCATTATTGATTGAACAAATTGCAAAAGATTCAGCAACACAAATGTCCAAATTACTGTGTAATTATGCGATGAAAAGAGACGACTTTTAGCCGTAAGTGGTGCTGGGCTAATATGTCCCCTCCAACCCGAAACGTCACCAACACACGTCATCATACGCGTCATCATTCCGCGACGTTTTCAACAAGAAACTCTGCGGGAAATTTAAAATTGTAATTTAGTAAACTAAACCGGCCGTATTGGCATGTGTTGCAATGTTAATATTTCATCATTGATATATAAACTATCAGACTGCGTGGTCTGTAGTAGTGGGTTTCAATAGGCCTTTAAGGTTTATTGGCGTTTTGTACTTTTCCCTACGTCCGTGTACCACTCCGTACAGCGGCGTTTTAAAAAGTCATATATTTTACTTTTTGAAACCGATACCAATAATTTCTGCTATTACATTTTAAAGCATTTATCGGGCGATAATATCGGCAGTCCGATATTATCGGACATCTCTACTTTTCCGGTTGACCTACGATGTCACACTAGGTATCTGCGGCTCCTTACAAGTTAACAGCCTAGCTTCGTTGTAAGTGATATCCTCTGTAAAATTAACACCGATTACAAATATAACGTCTCTGATGGCTATGCTGAGGTTAAATAGCAGACGGCATCAAGAAAATATCTTAAATTGCGCTACAAACGTCACAGCAAGAATCAAAAGGAGCAGAGCAGATGCAGGTCCAAAGCAAAGGAAGACCGGTGGTGACATTTTTTCGTAAGAATTTTTCGATGGAGAATCCTGAAAACAAACCTTTTAAATATCTCGCCTCTGTAGATTTATGAAAGAAGTTTTAAATCCGAAAAAAAAAATACTGTTCTCGATGAAGGTAGCTATGGTTCTGGACTATTTTGCCAGTTGTGTGGAATACCGAGTTTTTGTCAATCAGTTAGGACAGGGGTGTCAAACTCAAATACAGAGTGGGCCAAAATTTAAAACTGAACAAAGCCGGAGCCAAGGTTGAACAAATTAACCTTTTAATATGGACCCAAACAAGTTTTTCAATGAATATTGAACAAGCAAGGCTTAAATAGGGCAGCACGGAGGGCCAGGGGTTAGTGCATTGGCCTCACAATACTAAGGGCCTGAGTAAAATAGGCTCAATCCCGGGCTCGGGATCTTTCTGTGTGGAGTTTGCATGTTCTCCCCGTGACTGCGTGGGTTCCCTCCGGGTACTCGGGCTTCCTCCCATGGAACAGGCAGAGCTTATATAACATAATAGTGCAAAATCAACTTTCAAAAAACAAACGAAAAAACATCAGTGGTATATTAAATAAAATGTAATTAAAAAAATTAATGCCTCTTTGCAGCCCTCTGAGGAAAATATCAACATTAACTTTTTCTACAGGCTAATAAATTCGAAAATAAAATAAAAATGAGGTGGGCGGGGTTTGATGGTAGCGGGGGTGTATATTGTAGCGTTCCGAAAGAGTTAGTGCTGCAAGGGATTCTGGGTATTTGTTCTGTTGTGTTACGGTGCAGGTGTTCCCCCGAAATGTGTTTTAGCATTCTTTTTTGGTGTGGGTTCACGGTGTGGCGCATATTTGTAACTGTGTTAAAGTTGTTTATACGGCCACCCTCAGTGTGACCTGTATGGCTGTTGACCAAGTATGTGTGTGTGAAAGCCACATATATTATGTGACTTGGCCAGCACGCTGTTTATATGGAGGAAAAGAGGACATGACGACATGTTGTAGAGGACGCTAAAGGCAGTGCCTTTAAGGCACGCTCCCAATATTGTTGTCCGGGTGGAAATCGGGAGAATGGTTGCCCAGGGAGATTTTAGGGATGGGCACTAAACTTCGGGAGTCTCCCGGGAAAATCGGGAGGTTTGGCAAGTATGAGTAATAGCGGTGAATGTGGTGTTACCTGCGGGTCAGCTCTAATGCTAATTTGATATTGCCTCAAGGGCCAAATTAAATTAAATGGCGGGCCAAATTTGGCCCGCGGGCCAGAGTTTGACACCCATGAATTAGGAGTACACAAATGCAGCGTGAAAAAATGTGTCAAAGATTTAATATTTGTCTTTAATTTACCCGCTTCGTTCTCTTTTATCTCATTCGTATTTCGTTCGGATTGTTACCTTCTTAAATAAAGCTCTTGGTTTTTTTTTTCCACCATAGATGCATTTTAAAATGTTCTGTTTTATTATTTTTTTGAAGCAAGTAAATAGTTTCCTCTTCATTAAAATTGTTGCTATGTTTTTATTGATCGGTATTGTTGCGACTGGCGCATGGAGGAGACTAAGGGTCCTCTCCAGAGGCACATACCCCTTTAAGAGATCTGGTTTCTAATCGCATAATCCAGATGTGTTAGTCCAACTCTTCAAAAAATGAACATGATCGGCTTAAGGTTTTTCCTTAGGTTGTATGATGCTTACTTAGAACCAAACTAACTGAGAAATCGGACTAATTTAGTGATTGGACACCTACTGAGTGTCTACCTTACAGGCCTGAATGGTGGATTGCTGCAGAGATGGTTGTCTTTCTGGAAGGTTCTCCTCCCTCCGCAAAGGAATGCTGTAGCTGACAGAGTGATAATGCGGTTCTTGGTCACCTCCCAGACTAGACTAAGATGAATGCGGCTATGGACAGAGACATCCTTGAATGAGACCAACAGTTCCCATTCAATCTGATTGAGCTTGTTAGTCGTGCCAACCTTGTGGCATTCTACTCAAAAAGACTTGGGGTTGTAATTGCTGCCAAAGGTACGTGAACAGAGTATAGAACAAAAGCTGTGAATACTGATGTACATGTGATTTTTTTGTTTTTTACTTTTAAATTTGCTAAATTTACAAAAATTATGTTTCACATTGAGATGCATTGTCTGTAGAATTTTAGGGACAAAAATGGACTTATTCCATTTTTGAAAAAGGCTGTAACAGACAACCAGGCTCTTCAAAATGGTTGTTAGTGTCAAGACGCGGGGTTTGTCACAGATTACTGCTGGGTTTGTTCTCCCGGGATGCAAACGGACCATTACGGACCAGGCGCGAAGGTAGGAACATATTTAATTATTCACTATCAAAAAATAGGTACAAACAAAAAGGCGCACAAGGCGAAGGCACAAAAAACTAACACTTAGGCTGAAACTATGGAGATGAAACAAAACTTGCTATCTGTGGCATGAATAAACAAATACAGAGCATGAATAAATGGCATGAACAGAGCAGCGTGAATGTGGAGAGGCGGAGCCGACGGGCCGACAGAGGGGTAGCGGTCCTACACAATATGGCAGCCAGGAGGCGGAGAGACGGGGCGCGCTTGAAGCGACGCTGCAGCAATCCGAGTCAGGTGGGTAAACCACACACTTGCTCTCTTCTTCTTTCTGGTCGCTCTCGTCATCTTTTGCCGTCAATTCTCCTCCGTCTTCTGCCCCGATTGCTCCTCCTTCTCCCCTTTTAAACTGCAGGAGAAGAGGCTCTTCAAAATGGTTGCTAATATCAAGACGTGGGGGTTTTCACAGATTCCTGCTGGGTTTGTTCTCCCGGGATGCAAACGGACCATTACGGACCAGGCGCGAAGGTAGGAACATATTTAATTATTCACTATCAAAAAATAGGTACAAACAAAAAGGCGCACAAGGCGAAGGCACAAAAAACTAACACTTAGGCTGAAACTATGGAGATGAAACAAAACTTGCTATCTGTGGCATGAATAAACAAATACAGAGCATGAATAAATGGCATGAACAGAGCAGTGTGAATGTGGAGAGGCGGAGCCGACGGGCCGACAGCGGGGTAGCGGTCCTACACAATATGGCAGCCAGGAGGCGGAGAGACGGGGCGCGCTTGAAGCGACGCTGCAGCAATCCGAGTCAGGTGGGTAAACCACACACTTGCTCTCTTCTTCTTTCTGGTCGCTCTCGTCGTCTTTTGCCGTCAATTCTCCTCCGTCTTCTGCCCCGATTGCTCCTCCTTCTCCCCTTTTAAACTGCAGGAGAAGAGGCTCTTCAAAATGGTTGCTAATATCAAGACGTGGGGGTTTTCACAGATTCCTGCTGGGTTTGTTCTCCCGGGATGCAAACGGACCATTACGGACCAGGCGCGAAGGTAGGAACATATTTAATTATTCACTATCAAAAAATAGGTACAAACAAAAAGGCGCACAAGGCGAAGGCACAAAAAACTAACACTTAGGCTGAAACTATGGAGATGAAACAAAACTTGCTATCTGTGGCATGAATAAACAAATACAGAGCATGAATAAATGGCATGAACAGAGCAGTGTGAATGTGGAGAGGCGGAGCCGACGGGCCGACAGCGGGGTAGCGGTCCTACACAATATGGCAGCCAGGAGGCGGAGAGACGGGGCGCGCTTGAAGCGACGCTGCAGCAATCCGAGTCAGGTGGGTAAACCACACACTTGCTCTCTTCTTCTTTCTGGTCGCTCTCGTCATCTTTTGCCGTCAATTCTCCTCCGTCTTCTGCCCCGATTGCTCCTCCTTCTCCCCTTTTAAACTGCAGGGGAAGAGGCTCTTCAAAATGGTTGCTAATATCAAGACGTGGGGGTTTTCACAGATTCCTGCTGGGTTTGTTCTCCCGGGATGCAAACGGACCATTACGGACCAGGCGCGAAGGTAGGAACATATTTAATTATTCACTATCAAAAAATAGGTACAAACAAAAAGGCGCACAAGGCGAAGGCACAAAAAACTAACACTTAGGCTGAAACTATGGAGATGAAACAAAACTTGCTATCTGTGGCATGAATAAACAAATACAGAGCATGAATAAATGGCATGAACAGAGCAGTGTGAATGTGGAGAGGCGGAGCCGACGGGCCGACAGCGGGGTAGCGGTCCTACACAATATGGCAGCCAGGAGGCGGAGAGACGGGGCGCGCTTGAAGCGACGCTGCAGCAATCCGAGTCAGGTGGGTAAACCACACACTTGCTCTCTTCTTCTTTCTGGTCGCTCTCGTCGTCTTTTGCCGTCAATTCTCCTCCGTCTTCTGCCCCAATTGCTCCTCCTTCTCCCCTTTTAAACTGCAGGAGAAGAGGCTCTTCAAAATGGTTCATGTGTCAAGACGTGGGGGTTTTCACAGATTACTGCTGGGTTTGTTCTCCCGGGATGCAAACGGACCATTATGGACCAGGTGCGAAGGTAGGAACATATTTAATTATTCACTATCAAAAAATAGGTACAAACAAAAAGCCGCACAAGGCGAAAGCACACAAAACTAACACTTAGGCTGAAACTATGGACATGAAACAAAACTCTCTATCTGTGGCATGAATAAACAAATACAGAGCAAGAATATATGGCATGAACAGAGCAGCGTGAATGTGGAGAATCGGAGCCGACGGGCCGACAGCGGGGTAGCGGTCCTACACAATATGGAGGCCAGGAGGCGGAGTGTGTGGCGGAGCAGCAATCCGAGTCAGGTGCATAAACCACACACCTGCTCTCTTCTTCCTTCTGGTCGCTCTCGTCGTCTTTTACCGTCAATTCTCCTCCGTCTTCTGCCCCAATTGCTCCTCCTTCTCCCCTTTTAAACTGCAGGAGAAGATGCAGGGATTGAGAGCAGGTGTGTGGTTTACGCACCTGACTCGGATTGCTGCAGCATCGCTCCAAGCGCGCCCCGCCTCTCCGATTCGCCGCACACTCCACCTCCTGGCCGCCATCTTGAGTAGGACCGCTACCGGGGGACGGCATGGCGCATTGGGAGAGTGGCTGTGCGCAACCCGCGGGTCCCTGGTTCAATTCCCACGTAGTACCAACCTTGTCACGTCCGTTGTGTCTTTGAGCAAGACACTTCACCCTTGCTCCTGATGGGTGCTTGTTAGCGCCTTGCATGGCAGCTCCCTCCATCAGTGTGTGAATGTGTGCGTGAATGGGTAAATGTGGAAGTAGTGTAAAAGCGCTTTGAGTACCTTAAAGGTAGAAAAGCGCTATACAAGTACAACCCATTTATTTATTATCATTTTACCCCGCTGTCGGCTCGTCAGCTCCGCCTCTCCACAGTGAACTTAGCAGGAAAGGAGCAATGTTGCTAGGCCGAGTAACTGGCAAAAACAGGCTCAGACTAGAGCAGGTGCGTGATCCGAACACATGAGGCAGGTGAAACTAATGAATCATCATGGAAACTAAAACAAACAAGGCTGCAAAAAAACAGGAAATAATGGAATCCAAAGCCAACAGAACATAACTAAACAAAACGTGATCTAGACCACAGATCATGAAAGCTAGATCTAAAACCAATAAGTCCCAGTCTCTGTGGAAGTGAGCAACAGTGTGGGTTGGTTTCTTCATTCATCTGAACCTTTAACTTAAACATATAATTGTTCCGCTGCCGGATCATATTTTGATTTAGCTTTTTGAGTCTTTTTGTGTTTTCTGTTAGTTTTGGACTCCTTCGGCTCTTGTTTGTGCACCTCTCGGTTTTTTCTTCCATAGTTACTCATTATTTTCACCTGCCGCATGTTCCGAACGTGCTGTCTTTATTTAAGCCTGCCTTTCCCGTTCATTCAGTCTTGCTTCCTAATTTGTCTTCACACAACATGTAACAACGTTTGTTCTGGGTTCTGTTTATCCTAGCTTCCATGCTAAGGCCCTTTACTGTTTTCTAGCTCCCATGCTAGCTCTTTTGGTTTTGTCTAAGTCTGTTTTATTCTAAAATAAATCATTTCCTACCTGCACGCTGTGTCCAAAGCTCGTCTGCATCCTTGGGGTCACCATGCGACCAACGCGTCACAATAATCTTCACTTTGAACGCAGCACTTTGTTTTCGCTTAGCTTCCGTTAAACACCTTTGGATGTCAACGTAGACCAGACTGAGGCCAAGCTGAATTTCAATCAAGAGAAGTCAACTATCAGTGTTTCCTGTCTGATAAGTTACAAATGAGAGCTGTTTCAGTCTGACCTTAGCCCACACTGCTAAAACATCCATCCATCCATCCATCCATCCATCCATCCATCATCTTCCGCTTATCCGAGGTCGGGTCGCGGGAGCAGCAGCCTAAGCAGGGAAACCCAGACTTCCCTGTCCCCAGCCACTTCGTCTAGCTCTTCCCGGGGGATCCCGAGGCATTCCCAGGCCAGCCGGGAGACATAGTCTTCCCAACGTGTCCTGGGTCTTCCCCGTGGCCTCCTACCGGTTGGACGTGCCCTAAACACATCCCTAGGGAGGCGTTCGGGTGGCAACCTGACCAGATGCCCGAGCCACCTCATCTGGCTCCTCTCGATGTGGAGGAGCTGCGGCTTTACTTTAAGTTCCTCCCGGATGGCAGAGCTTCTCACCCTATCTCTAAGGGAGAGCCTCGCCACCCACGGAGGAAACCATTTCGGCCGCTTGTACCCGTGATCTTATCCTTTCGGTCATGACCCAAAGCTCATGACCATAGGTGAGGATGGGAACGTAGATCGGCGGGTAAATTGAGAGCTTTGCCTTCCGGCTCAGCTCCTTCTTCACCACAACGGAATGATACAACGTCCGCATTACTGAAGACGCCGCACCGATCCGCCTGTCGATCTCACGATCCACTCTTCCCCCACTCGTGAACAAGACTCCTAGGTACTTGAACTCCTCCACTTGGGGCGGGGTCTCCTCCCCAACCCTGCTAAAACAAATCCATACAATTTACCAACAGAGTAGGTTTTATTAAGGAATCTGGCGCCTCTGTTGCAAATTAGTCATATAATTGTAAATGGCCTGAGCTGGAAACACAGCATTTCTGCAGCCGCAAGGAAGACTCACCCTCCGAGGGTTTCATTGATTATTCATCTTGGTAATGACCTCATGTCCCGGCCTCTTAGACTCCAGTGCTCATCAGCCTGTCACCCTAGCTCCAAGACTACTCCACGCCCTTTTCACAACGTCCGTTCATAAATAGGCGCATTGGAATTTTTTGTCCGGATCTGATTCGGACTTACGCTTTCTAACAAGGGCTTGTGGGTTTCAGAGGAGGGTAATGTGCATCAGCTGTGCGTGCGAGGGTGGTGGTGGGAGGGTGGAGTGGGGGGGGGGGGGCATAGTTGCATTGATGAGATGGCAGGGACACAAAACTGGAGACAAAAGCAATCACGGCATCGACTTGGAAGTTGTCAAAGTCATTGACCCGCAGTCAGTGGACGGCTGGAGGAAAAAAAATGAAGGATGCAATTTACTTGCGAGCAACTCCCTTGGACAAAGTCAAGCTGCACGGAAAGTTTCATGCTCCTGCCGAACAATGACAAGGGGGGAAAAAAAAACCCTCCATCTCCTCAGGAGAGGAATCGCTGAGAGAATTTGTCTTCTTCTGCACTGAGAGGAAAGATGGTTGAACTATTGTGTAGCTTTGGAGCAGGAAGGGCGACAAGATCTCTTAGCTCTACAGAAAAAAGGCTGATGGAACAAATTCAAGGTTTTTTTTTTAGACTTTGCTGCCTGCGTGGGAGCTTCATACGTCGTGACACCAATAAGTCTGCTCTCATGAGGGTTTAGGAGGATTACATAGGAAAAAAGTAGCAGTGAAATTGTTCTCCAAAACAAACCTTTTTTTTTGGTTTCTGTGATGAACCTCAAGACTCAGGATTGTCTAATTGTGGATTGAACTGAGCATCTACTTTTCCCAGAATTTCTTTGGAACATACAGTAGCGTATTTTTCGGATTATAAATCGCTCCGGAGTGTACGTCGCACCGGCCGAAAATGCATAATAAAGAAGGAAAAAAACATAAACACGTCGCATATGTCACATAGCTAGTGTGTGTGTGACAATCATTGGTAATGACTTTGTCTTTTAGTAGTAAGTAAACAAACAAAGGCTGCTAATTTAGTCAGCTGACATGCAGTAACATATTGTGTCATTTATCATTCTATTATTTTGTCAACATTATTTAGGACAAGTGGTAGAAAATTAGTTATTAATATACTTGTTAATTTAAATAAATAAATGGGTTGTACTTGTATAGCGCTTTTCTACCTTCAAGGTACTCAAAGCGCTTTGACACTACTTCCACATTTACCCATTCACACACTGATGGAGGGAGCTGCCATGCAAGGCGCCAACCAGCACCCATCAGGAGCAAGGGTGAAGTGTCTTGCTCAGGACACAACGGACGTGACGAGGTTGGTTCTAGGTGGGATTTGAACCAGTGACCCTCGGGTTGCGCACGGCCACTCTTCCACTGCGCCACGCCGTCCCAATTTACTGTTAATATCTGCTTACTTTCTCTTTTAACACTTTCTATCGACACTTCTGTTGAAATGTAATAATCACTTGTCTTTCTGTTGTTTGATACTTTACATTAGTTTTGGATGATACCGCAAATTTGGGTGTTAGTCCGATACCAAGTCGTTACAGGATCATACATTAGTCATATTCAAAGTGTTTTTGTCACGCCTGTAAGTTTATGTTTTGGTTTTGGTCAGGTTATGTTTAGTTTTATGTTCTGTCTTGGCACTTCCCGGTTTGTTTTCGTCTCCATGCCAACTCATTAGTTTTCACCTGTCATGTCACATCCCTGTCTTCAGCCTCACACCTTCCATCCATCCATTTTCTACCGCTTATTTCCTTTTGGGGTCGCGGGGGGCGCTGGCGCCTATCTCAGCTACAATCGGGCGGAAGGCAGGGTACACCCTGGACAAGTCGCCACCTCATCGCAGGGCCAACACAGATAGACAGACAACATTCACACTCACATTCACACACTAGGGCCAATTTAGTGTTGCCAATCAACCTATCCCCAGGTGCATGTCTTTGGAAGTGGGAGGAAGCCGGAGTACCCGGAGGGAACCCACGCATTCACGGGGAGAACATGCAAACTCCACACAGAAATATCCCGAGCCTGGATTTGAACCCAGGACTGCAGGAACTTCGTATTGTGAGGCAGACGCACTAACCCCTCTGCCACCGTGAAGCCCAGCCTCACACCTGTTTTCACTAATTATAATAGCTACTTAAGTCACTCTTTTTCTTGTCTTCATTCTGGGATCTTCACACACTCACGCACCCCACCCATGCTGTTCCAACCTTCATGCCCTCGTCCACAGTTCCGTGCCGTGTAAGTTTTGTCGTTCATGTGCTAGTTTAATTTTTTCATGCCAGAGTGCAAGTGTTTTCTTTTCACGTTTGTAGTTTGCAGCTTTTATGCTAGTCTTTTGTTTATTCATAGCCAAGTGTTTGTACCTCCTTGTGAGCGCCCTTAGTTTGTTTATTCTTTATTATAGTGTTTAAATAAACAACGATGTACTCACAGTCACGTCTCGCCTGTGCAAATCATTCTCTGCATCGAAGAAACAACTTTAACCCAAGCCATGTTGTGACAGTTTTTTTTTTTTTTTTTTAAACAAAACAAGATATTTTGATGCCAAAAAATATTGATGTAATCATAGTTGTATCAACTACGCTCCTGTACTTGGTATCATTACAGTGGATGTCAGGTGTCGATCTACCAATGGCGTTTGCTTACATTTTGACGCCGGTGAGTAGTGAAGCATGTTTAGCTATTCCTCGTCCTGCAGGGATGATACTTTTAAGAAACGTATATATGTACAAATGTACAAATTAATGTTTAAGTGGAAATTGATAACACAGAGATTGGTATAACATTTTAGGGTGTAAGTTTAGATCACAGGCTGTGCTGGAAACATCACATAAAGTATCAGTGTGGCAAAATAGCAGAAAACATTGGAATTTCAGACACATCCTGAACTATAAAACCTTGGACACTTTGTATTGTACACTCTTATTAGCATATCTTAATTACTGCACGGAACTTTGGGGGAATACAAGAGCACCTTACAGAAGCTATGAAGACTAAGATTATAATAATATATATACAGTTGCGATCAAAAGTTTACATACACTTGTAAAGAACATAATGTCATGGCTGTCTTGAGTTTCCAATCATTTCTACAACTCTTATTTTTTTGAGATAAAGTATTAGAGCACATACTTGTTGGTCACAAAAAACATTCATGAAGTTTGGTTCTTTTATGAATTTATTATGGGTCCACTGAAAATGTGACCAAATCTGCTGGGTCAAAAGTATACATACAGCAATGTTAATATTTGGATACATGTCCCTTGGCAAGTTTCACTGCAATAAGGCGCTTTTGGTAGCCATCCACAAGGTTGTTGTTGATTTTTTGACCACTCCTCTTGAGAAAATTGGTGCAGTTCAGCTAAATGTGTTGGTTTTCCGACATGGACTTGTTTCTTCAGCATTGTCCACTTGTTTAAGTCAGGACTTTGGGCAGGCCATTTTGAAATCTTAATTCTAGCCTTATCTAGCCATTCCTTTACCACTTTTTACGTGTGTTTGGGGTCATTGTCCTGTTGTAACACACCCAACTGCTCCAAGACCCAACCTCCGGGCTGATGATTTTAGTTTGTCCTGAAGAATTTGGAGGTAATCCTCCTTTTTCATCGTCTCATTTACTCTCTGTAAAGCTTCAGTTCCATTGGCAGCAAAGCAAGCCCAGAGCATAACACTACTACCACCATGCTTGACGGTAGGAGCAGTGTTCCTGGGATTAAAGGCCTCTCCTTTTCTCCTCCAAACATATTGCTGGGTATTGTGGCTGAACGGTTTAATTTTGGTTTCATCTGGTATCACATGGACAAAGATAAGACCTTGTGGAGGAAAGTTCCGTGAGTGGGTTTACTATGTGGGGCTGGTATCTTGTAATAAAATTGCGGAATATTGTTATGCATTATGTTATTACTGTTTGCACAGTATTTTATTGTTGATCAAGATTCCGATTATTATAAGTGCAGTGGGGCAAGTAATTATAAGCTTTTGCTTCCTCCTACTCTTGACACACAAAATGTTTATTGTTTTAATTCTTATACGATTATTAATTTGTATTTATTTATTTTGCAAATGTTGATGTCATGAGGTGAAGGGCAGCTATGGTGGTATGACCCCAAGATGCAGCAAACGAGAAGCAGAGGGTGAGTAAAATACTTTTTTACTCCAAACAAAGGAAAAGTCACTCACAAGGGAGTGAGAGTACACTTAAATAGGAGTGGGGAAAAAAGAACAAAAAAAGACGTGTGCAAAAATCAATGCACAAATCACGGAAGTTTTTCTAAATCAGGAAACGGCAGGTGTTCCTGAAGTATGAGTTGAAGCAATAGGCATTAGGTAAAGCGGAGCAAAACCATGGGCAATGATCCGACACTGTTTGGAAGACAGGGCTGGATTGAAACAGGAGACTGATTGGCAACCGGGTACATGTTTGTCCTGGTTGCCAATCAGTGACAGGAATACTTGCCAACCCCTCCTAATTTTCCCGGGGGACTCCCAAATTTCAGTGCCCCTCCCAAAAATCTCCCGGGGAAACCATTTTCCTGAATTTCTTCCGATTTCCACCCGATCAAAAATATTGGGGGCATGCCTTAAAGGCACTGCCTTTGGCGTCCTCTACAACCTGTCGTTACATACGCTTTTCCTCTATACAAACAGCATATGCGGCTGGTACACACACACACACAAGTGAATGCGTAGCATACTTGCTCGACAGCCATACAGGTCACACTGAGGGTGGCCGTATAAACAACTTTAACACTGTTACAAATATTCGCCATACTGTGAACCCACACCAAACAAGAATGACAAACACATTTCGGGAGAACATCGCTACCGTAACACAACATAAACACAACAGAACAAATACCCAGAATCTCCTGCAGCACTAACTCTTTCGGGACGCTACAGTATACACCCCCGCTACCACCAACCCCCCCCTCTCCCCACCTCAACCACCCCTGTCCCTCCTCATCTCCCGAATTTGGAGGTCTCAAGGTTGGCAAGTATGGTGACAGGTGTGGGAGCCAGCACTCAGTGGACAGACGGGAAGTGAAACCACAAAATAAGAGTACTGGATAGGAACTAAACACACAAGAAAATAAGTCCAAAACAATGTTGTATTGGAGATAATCAAATGTTTTACCGCAGTAACGAGACAATGTACTCGACGGCATTTACTTGTTTTTAAAACCTGTATAGTAGTTAAATGTTAAAATTATACTTTGTCTGGACTCTTAATTCAGAGTTTTTGTATTTTTTAAATTTATTTTTAATTCAGATTTGATGGTGGCAGCAGTTTGATCGTGATCCACCTAACTTAGAGGTTTCACGACATTTATTCCACCAGGAATGTGTTTGTGGTATGCCTAACAGTACACTCATGTTTTTGGTAAACAATCTAACTTGTTGTACCTTTAAAGCGAACATTTTTTGGGGGAATTTTGCCTATTGTTCACAATTATAATGAGACCATGAATTGATTAACGTGGGTGAAAAAGCATGTTGAAAAACTTATTTGGGTGTTATCATTTAGTGGTGAATTGTACGGAATATGTACTGAACTGTGCAATCTACAATGGACAGAGGCGGTGACCTTTGCTCCTGCAGGCAGCGCTGGCAATGTCTCCCTCCACAGTGTCATGCCCTGTGATCATGTTTTGTTTAGTTATGTTCTGTTTCGCTTAAGACTCCATTGTTTCCTGTTTTTGCACTTCCTTGTTTGTTTCGTTTCCATGACTACACATTAGTTTTCACCTGTCCTCATGTCACGCACCTGTCTCACGTTTTGCACTCGCACACCTGTCACTAATAATGTCTGTTATTTAAAGCGAGAGTTGCCAGGAAGTCAGCCTGGCGACTTTACCTCTACCCACGTCATGCCATGCTACCTCCACTCTGCTTCATGCCGTGTTTACGATTCACGCTGCTTGTTTCATAGTTCTATGCCAAGAATGTTTTTGTTTATTGTTCATAGTTTCTGCCTTTGTGCAAGTTTTGTTTCATTAGTCAAGTTTGTTCTCCGCCACTGTGCGCGCCTTTTGTTTGCTTCTTTTTTATTTAGTTATAATGTTAAAATAAAAGATATCATTACCTTCTCGCCTTGCCCGCTCCAACTTTCCTTTGCATTCCAGAAAAACAAACCCCAAAGTCCACGTATTGACACACAGTAACAGTTTATGACAACCTTTTTTTTTTCCAAAACACAATATACAATGTGAGTTATAACAGGTTAATGCATACATGTATCATTTCGTTTCAAAACGTTTATAAAAAAAAGTGGGACCCCAAAAATTTATTGTGGGACCCCATTTTTAATGACTTGATGGGGTCCCTGGGATCCCGTTTTGAAATTTTTTTTGCGCCAACACTGTCTATTAATTTATATAGACCAACCTTCTCAACCTTTTTTCAGTGATGTACCCCCTGTGAACATTTATTTAATTCAAGTACCCCCTAGTCAGAGCAAAGCATTTTTGGTTGAAAAAAAGAGATAAAGAAGTAAAATACAGCACTATGTCATCAGTTTCTGATTTATTAAATTGTGTAACAGTGCAAAATATTGCTCATTTGTAGTGGTCTTTCTTGAACTATTTGGAAAAAAAGATATACAAAAATAACTAAAAACTTGTTGAAAAATAAACAAGTGATTCAATGATAAATAAACATTTCTACACTGCTCTGTCCTCAGCACCACGGACAGAGGCGGTGACCTTTGCTCCTGCCGGCAGCGCTGGCAACACCTCCCTCCACAGTAAGTTTATGACAACCTTTTTTCCAAAACACAATATAGAATGTGAGTTATAACATGTATCATTTCTTTTCAAAACTGTTACAAAAAAAGTGGGACCCCAAAAATTTGCTGTGGGACCCCATTTTTTGTGACTTAATGGGTTTCCTGGGAGCCCGTTTTGAAATGTTTTCGCGCCAACACTGTCTTTTAATTTATACAGGCGATCAGTTTGCCACCTGTCGCTGTAACAATGTGTTTCTGTGACTCCGGCGCGGCACAACGGCAGCACAATTGCCGCCAAAATATCTCCTGTGTTCTAATAATCAATTGAATACTCAAACAACAGTCAAAGTCTTTCGTATCATTTCTGATATGCATGTTTAAATTCAAATCCACCGCATTTATCCCTCTCAGGATCACTGGGGCGGCGGTAACCAAAATATTACACACACTTCAATAACTTTCAAAGCAATATTATGTTTTTTTTAAAGCCTTATTGATGTAGCTACGGCGTTGTATATTATTTGATGTTTGTTTTTGACGTTTAACAAAAGGAGGAATTCCCCCGTCCCAAAATAGAAAGTTTGTTGAATGAATACATGTATAAAGGAACAATTGCGAGTTCACAAGTTCAGCCTAAAACTCTGCAAAGGCATAAATGTTCCAATCCTCCTCCTTCGTTTCGCTTCTTTTTTTTTTTGTGCACTTGCCTTGATCAGTGCTTTGAAAGACAGATATATTATTAAGATGCATTTATCAGGTGGATTTTTTTTTTTGGGGGGGGGGGGGGGGGTGCTCTTCTCTGTAGTCCAGGGGTCACCAACCTTTTTGAAACCAAGAGCTACTTCTTATGTACTGATTAATGCGAAGGGCTACCAGTTTGATACACTTAAATAAATTGCCAGAAATACCCAATTTGCTCAATTTACCTTTAACTCTATGTTATTATTAATAATTAATGATATTTATCTTTGCGGAAACATTGATCATCTTAATGATTTCTCACAATAAATATATATAGACACAGATAAATATCAACAAAAAAAAAGGGTATTTCTGTCTGTCATTCCGTCGTACATTTTTTTTCCTTTTACGGAAGGTTTTTTGTAGAGAATAAATGATGAAAAAAACACTTAATTGAACGGTTTACAAGAGGAGAAAACACGTAAAAAATATGAATGAAATTTTAAAACATAGTTTATCTTCAATTTCCACTCTTTAAAATTCAAAATTCAATTGAAAAAAAGAAGAGATAAACTAGCTTTAAATTTGATTCTACAGATGTTCTATATTTGCCAGAATATTTTTGGGGAATTTTAATCATAATAAGTTTGAAGAAATATTTCACAAATATTCTTCGTCGAAAAAACAGAAGCTAAAATGAAGAATTAAAATAAAATATATTTATTATTATTTACAATAAAACATACATTTACTTGATCATTGATTTAAATTGTCCAGAAAGAAGAGGAAGGAATTTAAAAGGTAAAGAGGTATATGTGTTTAAAAATCCTAAAATAATTTTTAAGCTTGTATTTTTTCTCCAAAATTGTCTTTCTGAAAGTTATAAGAATCAAAGTAAAAAAATTAATGCATTTATTTAAACATATGAAGACCAAGTCTTTGAAATATTTTCTGACTGCACTATGATGGCAGTATGTCTCAAGTAAACAAATCCATTGAAAATATAGATTACACACGGCTCTCAAAAATCTATCAAAATGTTTTAGTACGACTTTGGTAAGCTATAAAGCTGCACCGTTTGAAGGATTGTCGGCACATTATTATGGCGTGTGTATAAGATAAGACATATTATTTGGCGTTTTGTTTCACAATATTATGCAAAAGCGACTTTTCTTACCTTCTGCTACCTGCTGATCTGTATTTGGGATCTGCATAAGTCCTGAAAATGTGTGCGCTGACACCTTAGTCGATAAGCTTCTTCTTTTTCTGTATCTTCTTGTTATGGGACATTCATCCTCTGCTGTTGACATCTCTAATATAAAGTAGTGTAAAGTTCTTACTTATCTCTGTCAGTAAACTCGCATTGAAAGCGCTAAAACATACCGGTGTAGTGAGTTTATATTATTCACCCAAGGAACTTTAGTTGTTAGAGATCAGGTCGGAAGGTGTTTCATGGGACATATTTCTGGTGTTGTTGTTTCCAGTTGAGGAGATGCTGCTCTGTTATTGATTGAAGTAAAGCCTGAATGTCATTAAGATAGTTAGTGCCATCTTTTGACACTTCTTCCACTCCCGTCCTTGCACGCTACACCGCTACAACAAAACTGACGGGGAAGTGAAGTGAATTATATTTATATAGCGCTTTTCTCTAGTGACTCAAAGCGCTTTACATAGTGAAACCCAATATCTAAGTTACATTTAAACCAGTGTGGGTGGCACTGGGAGCAGGTGGGTAAAGTGTCTTGCCCAAGGACACAACGGCAGTGACTAGGATGGTGGAACCGGGAATCGAACCTGCAACCCTCAAGTTGCTGGCACGGCCGCTCTACCAACCGAGCTATACCGCCGGTTGGTAGAGCGGCCGCTATACCGCCGGGGAGAAGACGCCGTTTAAGGTCGGCCATGTAAATAAGACTGCCCACAAAACGGCTTGAAGATGATCTGTAAAACATCAACCATGCAACATTTTGACCAAAGAACCAGTTTTTAAAATATTTTCTTGGATTTTTAAATTCTATTTGAGTTAGAATTAAAAATGTGGAGCAAAGCGAGACCAGCTTGCTAGTAAATAAATACAATTTGAAAAATAGAGGCAGCTCACTGGTAAGTGCTGCTATTTGAGCTATTTTTAGAACAGGCCAGCGGGCTACACATCTGGCCCGCGGGCACCGTGTTGGTGACCCCTGCTCTAGTCCCATATTAGAGTTGGAGGAAGTCACATGACTGACAGAGAAGCAGTAGGTTGGAAGAGAGAGAGGAGGGGAAAAAAATAAAAAAAAAGTTCTCCCAGGAGAAATGAATCCAGGCAGTGGAGAGCTGCAGAGGCGAGTAAAGTGAATGCAATTTCAGAAGAGGAAATAATGGAGGTCATGTTGCTTGATGCTCCTGTGCTGGCCACCAAAACAACTTGGAATCAATCACAGTCACACCTCTTTGTGAATATTAATGTGTTTAAGGCCATTTTTTTAATAACAGTGCTCATATCAAACACAGCCATCCATTATTCCCACATGGAATGAAGTGCACTGCACTTATCAGCCAGGTGTTATCAGCAATAATATTTGAAATGCATTTTTTTTTTTTCTCTCTCTCTCTCCGTCCTCCTGTTTTTCTTCAAGCTTGTCCTCCTGCAGTGTTTTCTTTTTTTGGGGGGTTGTTGTGGTAAGGCAAGGTCAAAATGGAGTTTATCCTTCGATATCACCTGTCAGTCTAGACAAGAGAAGCGCTCGCTCAAGGTGACATCACTCCGCCGTCTGCTCTCAGCTCGCCACCACACCTTTCATTTCCTGTGAGATGGAAATTTACAACTTCATCCTCTGACAGAGGGAGTAAACATTTCTAATGTGACCCCAGCCAGCGGGTAAACAAAGCCTCTATGACACCATGGCGACCCCCAAGAAAACAACAAACCAAGCACTTTTTTTTCCCCCCCCTTGTGTTTATGGATTTTGGAATAACAGGATCCAAGGAAAACTGCAAGAATGCATTTATGCCCGGTAAAAGTCCAATAAGACAAAGTCTTAGGATGGAGCAGAAAATAAACATATATAATGGGAAAAAAGAGATAAATTTACATATATATATATATATATATACATATATATATATATATATACATATATATATATATGTATATATATATATATATACACACAATGGGGCAAAAAAGTATTTAGTCAGCCACCGATTGTGCAAGTTCTCCCACTTAAAATGATGACAGAGGTCTGTAATTTTCATCATAGGTACACTTCAATTGTGAGAGACAAAATGTGAAAAAAAAAATCCAGGAATTCACATTGTAAGAATTTTAAATAATTTATTCATAAATTATGGTGGAAAATAAGTATTTGGTCAACCATTCAAAGCTCTCACTGATGGAAGGAGGTTTTGGCTCAAAATCTCACGATACATGGCCCCATTCATTCTTTCCTTAACACGGATCAATCGTCCTGTCCCCTTCGCAGAAAAACAGCCCCAAAGCATGATGTTTTCACCCCCATGCTTCACAGTAGGTATGGTGTTCTTGGGATGCAACTCAGTATTCTTCTTCCTCCAAACACGACGAGTTGAGTTTATACCAAAACGTTCTATTTTGGTTTCATCTGACCACATGACATTCTGCCAATCCTCTGCTGTATCATCCATGTAGCCATTTTGGTATAAACTCAACTAGTCGTGTTTGGAGGAAGAAGAATACTGAGTTGCATCCCAAGAACACCATACCTACTGTGAAGCATGGGGGTGGAAACATCATGCTTTGGGTCTGTTTTTCTGCTAAGGGGAGAGGACGATTGGTCCGTGTTAAGGAAAGAATGAATGGGGCCGTGTATGGTGAGATTTTGAGCCAAAACCTCCTTCCATCAGTGAGAGCTTTGAATGGTTGACCAAATACTTATTTTCCACCCTAACTTACAAATAAATTCTTTAAAATTCCTACAATGTGAATTCCTGAATTTTTTTTTCCACATTCTGTCTCTCACAGTTGAAGTGTACCTATGATGAAAATTGCAGACCTCTGTCATCATTTTAAGTGGGAGAACTTGCACAATCAGTGGCTGACTAAATACTTTTTTGCCCCACTGTATATATACAAATATAAAAATATATACATATATTTATTTATTTATGTATATGTGTATATGTATATATGTGTATATGTATATATATATACATATATATATATGCATATACATCCACATATAACCACATATATATGTACATGTATATATATATGTATATGTCTATACATATATACACATATATATACATATACATATGTGTACACACATATATATATATATATATATATATATATATATATATATATATTACCTGCTATTAATTTTTCCTATCCTGTTGTGTTACTGCTATTTCAACCCTACAAGCCTGTTTTGCAGTTTTCCAGCTGGGAAACCTGCAAAACAGGCTTGTAGGGATTAACTAGCCTCTGTGTATAATATATATGTATGTATGTGTATATATATATATATATATATATATATATATATATATATATATATATATATAGGGCTTCACGGTGGCAGAGGGCTTAGTGTGTCTGCCTCACAATACGAAGGTCTTGCAGTCCTGGGTTCAAATCCAGACTCGGGATCTTTCTGTGTGGAGTTTGCATGTTCTCCCCGTGAATGCGTGGGTTCCCTCCGGGTACTCCGGCTTCCTCCCACTTCCAAAGACATGCACCTGGGGATAGGTTGATTGGCAACACTAAATTGGCCCTAGTGTGTGAATGTTGTCTGTCTATCTGTGTTGGCCCTGCGATGAGGTGGCGACTTGTCCAGGGTGTACCCCGCCTTCTGCCCGATTGTAGCTGAGATAGGCGCCAGCGCCCCCCGTGACCCCAAAAGGGAATAAGCGGTAGCAAATGGATGGATGTATACATATATATATATATATATATATATATATATATATATATATATATATATATATATATATATATATAACCCGGTCCCCAGCCAATTTTTTTTAACCCAATTTGGCCCCCGGAGTCAAAAACTTTGAGGACCCCTGTTCTAATCCATCGGAGCAGGGAGGGAGTGGTAATTACAAAAATACAGTTTCTATTAAAAAATAAACTCCTTCTCATACAATAATTTACATTTTACATGCACTTCCTCACCCAAAATGAGATTCTAAAAGCTCAGTGCATGTTCCGACTCTACTGAAGGGCGTCACTGGCCCTAATACTCGTTAGTAGTTCCATACTGTTCTGTCTTTTGTGTTTAATTAGTAGAAGGTGAGATAATACGATGGAAGTAGTGATTTTAGTTTGGCAAATCTTATTCTTGCCTCATTTCTCATCTTGGCCTGAACAAAAAAGTAATTTAGTATTCAACGCTTCAATCGGCGGTCTCAAGATTCATTTAAGTGAACTTCTTTGAGAGATATTTATCCAGCAAAGTGACAAACAGAGAAGAGACTATCAGAAAATTAAAGAGGACGTAACATTTTTTTTTTTTCCCGGAGGTGTGAAATTAAAATGGGACAAAACGGAGCGAGGCGTCAAGGCTAAGCAAACACTCCAAGATGTTCCAGAACAGATTGGTCGTCTTTTTTTTTTTTTTTTTTTTGTCTTTGCATGCTTTTCTGCTCTTTAATTCAAGGAGGAGACTGAGGTTTGTCACTTAGGCTTTGTTCAGTTCTGAATGCAAATTGATTCTTGCAACTAAGATCACTGCCAGTGATCATGTTAAAAACATTCTTCGAAAATTAATACAGACAAAGCTTGAAATTTGAACACACAAGCCGTTTTGAATTTGACCCAAATTGCACACGGACACAGACACACCTTTAGACAAAATGGCGGTCGTGCAAAACCTCATAAGTGTCAGGCCTTGTCCCTGACAGTTTGGCCATGTTTTAGTTTTTCCTCTGCGTTTGTCTTTGTTTCCTGTCAGCGCTCTTATTTTGTCCGTTTCCTGTTTGTCTCCCTGAGTGCTGTGTCTCCATAGCTGTAGCTATTTGGCACCTGGCCACACCTGGTGTCAATCAGCCAGCTACTATTTAAAGCTGCCTTCCCCTTCAGTCAGTGCTGGATTATAATCACTACTACCTGTCAATGTCATTAATACTTATCGTAACTGTGTCTACTTCTGTTCCTTTGTGCTAGCTTTTGTTCATAGCCAAGTTTGTTCTCCGCCTTGTGCGCGCCTTTTGTTTGTACCCTTTTGTTTTTTCTTGTTTTAGTGTTAAATTAAATCATGTTTACCTGCTAAAGGCCTGCTGCCTTCTCTGCATCTTGGGGTTCGTCACAAACTCAACCTGACAATAAGATGTCAGTTCAGTTCTGTGCACATTTTGCAGGCTGCCCTTAAAAAGGCATCTTTTTTTTATATAGCTTTTTAGAATGACTGTTATTGACAAACAGTTGAAATCTTTTAGTGCCTGTGTAAAATGGCACTTAGCATCAAGGGGTTGGAATTGGGGATTAAATCACCCCAAAAATATTCCTGGGCGCGGCCACCGCTGCTGCTCACTACTCCCCTCACCTCCCAGGGGGTGATCAGGGGTGACGGGTCAAATGCAGAGAATAATTTCGCCACAGCAAATGTTTGTGTGACTATCATTGGTACTGTAACTTTAACTACAAGCGTACACCGGAAAAAGCATGGTGTATTACCTGCTATTCATCTTTCCTCGGCTGTTGTGTTACTGCTATTTTGTAAAATATGTGTGCAAAATATATGTAAATACGAATTGGTTAAGTACTTTTTTAACCTTTATGAGAGTGGAGATTGTGACAATTTTGCCAAATAGTATTATTTGCAAAACCTCTCAGTATTTTGATAAAAAAAATAAACTTTTGCTATTTCCATGACCTCCCTATTACCTTTATTAAATACCATACTTTCCGGACTATAAGGCGCACTAAAAATCTTTTTTTTTCTCCTCAAAACTCGATAGTGCGCCTAATGTAAGGAATACGTTTGGTTGAGCTTACCCACCTTGAAGCTATTTTATATGGTACATGGTGTAATAAGTGTGACCAGTAAATGGCAGTCAAACATAAGAGATGGATGAGGGTTGTGTAGTATGTCTCAAGTAAACAATTCCATTGAAAATATAGATTACACACGGCTCTTAAAAATCCATCAAAATGTTTTAGTACAACTTTGGTAAGCTATGAAGCTGCACCGCTTGAAGGATTGTCGGCACATTAAACATAAGAGTATTATTATGGTGTGTGTATAAGGTAAGACATATTATTTGGCGTTTTGTTTCACAATATTATGCAAAAGCTTAAGATTATTTATAAAAACATTTGATTTAAAACTACCAGATCTCATCCAACTCAAGACTGCCCAAATGAATTATAAAGCAAGTAAAGATTCACTTCCAACAGGGTTACAGAGAAGATTTTTACAGAGAGAAGGGAATTATAATTTAAGAGGAGAACTACTTTTTAAGATCCAATATTGTAGAACAACGCAGAAACGAATGAGTATAACAATAGCAGAGGTTAAAATATGGAACTGTTTAAAGGATCAAATAAAACACAGCACCAACATAAACCAGTTTAAAAAGCTTTTTAAATTATTTATCATTAGTAAATATAAGAAAGAAGAGCAAACATTGTTTTAGAAAGACAATAATATATAATATGTATATAAATACAATTTATGATTTCATAATTATACATATAGGTTAAATTAAAATGTATATATTACCACTTTATATGGAATTTAGATAAATTGTATATATATATATATATATATATATATATATATATATAAGTGTACAAATGTATATGTTTTATTTAAATGTTAAACTGTGTATATGAGACGTGTGCTACATATATGTTGCTTATATATTGTTTAAAAAAAAAAAAGTAATATAAGTGAAGCATGTTTTAGATTTTATATATTTTGAACCTTGTTCTTGTTGTGATGGGGTAGGTTTATATAAGCGTTGCTTTCGGCTCAATCATTGCTCAAATGAGTGTTTTTTTTTCTTTTTTGTTGTTGCTCTTTGTTTTATGTGAAGATTGCCGAAATAAATATGGAAATAAAATAAAAGCAACTTTTCTTACCTTCTGGTACCTGCAGATCTGTATTTGGGATCTGCATATGTCCTGAAAAATTGTGCGCTGACACCGTAGTCGATAAGCTTCTTCTTTTTCTCTATCTTCTTGTTATGTGACATTCATCCTGCGCTGTTGCCATTTCTAATATAAAGTAGTGCAAAGTTCTTACTTATATCTGTCAGTAAACTCGCAATGAAAGCGCTAAAACATATCGGTGTAGTGAGTTTACATTATTCACCCAAGGAACTTTAGTTATTAGAGATCAAGTCTGAAGGTTTTTCACGGGACACATTTCCGGTGTTGTTGTTTCCGGTTGAGGAGATGCTGCTCCGTTGTTGATTGAAGTAAAGCCTGAATGTCATTAAGACACTCAGTGCCATCTTTTGACACTTCTTCCACTCCCGTCCTTGCACGCTATACCGCTACAACAAAAATGACGGGGAGAAGACGCTGTCGAAGGTAAGCCACGTAAATAAGACAGCCCACAAGACGGCTTGAAAATTATCTGTAAAACATCAACCATGCAACATTTAGACCAAAGAACCACCATTGAATGTTATGTAAACCACAAGGAAGTGTTTTCCATTTAGGAAAAAAATAATAGTAATATGATTCCTTTGATGCGCTCTATAATCCGGTGTGCCTAATATATGAATAACAAAATCCAAAATAGACCATTCATCGGAACTACGCCTTATAATCCAATGTGCCCTATGGTCCTTAAAATACGGTATATATTTTTTTCTACAAATAATGGTTGTTTTTTTTTTACTTTTAATATTTTTTTATTTCTAATAGTGTTTCAATATTTTCTTTCACATAATATATTGTTTAATATTATTATCACAATGTGTTTCCATGTTTTATATATATATATATATATATATATATATATATATATATATATATATATACATATATATATGTTGCAAACTCGCATTGCTGCGGTAGTTGTGACCCTAAGATGCAGGAGACAGGAGGACGGCGTGCAGCTAAGACAAGTATTTCATTTTAGTAAACAAAGTTAGTAACATTTAACATAGAATAGTCCTGGAGCCCTGACTGGAGGGCGAGGCAGGCATAAATAGAAGCCAGCTGATTGATAGCCACAACCAGGCGTGGCCAAGCTGCTCAGGGACATGGAACCAAAATAAGAGTGCTGATCAGGAAATAAACATGATGTGACCGATTGTCACATTAATAGTTGTATTCATACATTATATTGTTTTATATTGTTATTACATTTTTTTTTTACAAATTCAAACAAACACATAGGCCTGGCACCAATTTAATTTGACTTTACACATTCCGTTCTACTGAGCAGTCATAAGTCTATAACAGTTACAATAATATTGTGTAATGTATGAACAAATAAAAAATACATTCAATAATTTATGAAGACATAATTGATAAGTGACTTATTCTTAGTATATAAATAAATAATGATAATTACTAGTACATTACTAATACTGTTTACTATTAATTTACCCGAGCAACACTCTCATTGTGTTGTGTTTTTAATGGCATTACAATAAAGGTATTGTATTCTATTCTATTGATGAATACATTTTCACTGGCCTGTGGGGGCAGTTTGAAATGAGCCCTGTGAAGTCTGCCAAGCAGCAGATGGCCAATTACAGTAATTGTTCATCCCCTTGATTGTCGGGTTGGCTGACACGACGGCAGGGAAAACATCCACAAAGTCAGTTATTATTCCAACAACGGTGCTCCTGTTATAGTGGTAAAAGCTGTCAAGTCATCATCAGTTACCAGTGAAGATCTCTGGTCGGCGTCAAGAACTGCCTGCAGTAGTAGCACTGTGTTTTTCAAACAGGTGCTGTTATGTACAACAAGGGTGAAGGAGATGGCCCGGCACAGGAAGTCTTGCTCAACAGGTTTTGTTGTGCTTTTGATGAGTGAGTGGAGTGTGTATGCTACAATGTGTGTGTGTATGCAAGATTATGTGCAGGAATTAACAAGATAGTATTTATCAGGAGTTTGTTGGTAGTGTGTGTTGCTTGTAGAGGTCCGTGATCCAAGCGTGAGGTCCGTGGGGGTGGAGAGAGGCGTCCTGAGGTCCGGGTCCAAAGCAAGAAAAGTCGAGGATCGAGGGAGGCAGTCAGGGTCCGGAGGGAGATCCAGAAAAAAGTGAGGCGCACAGCTCACTTCTAAGGCGACGGAGAATACTGCGGGAACAGGGAAACGACAGGGACAAGTCAGCAAGGAGAGATGACACAGGAGAGGAGTCAGAGACACAGCGCTTACTGTGAACAGAGAACTACATTCCGGCGCTGGATCGTCTGTGGCGTTGATCTTTGTACTGCTGAGGCCTCATCAAACCAGACGCGCTGATTGCTGATTGTCTGTGGTCTGAGCAGGGTGCACGGGGGCATGTCTGGGTGCTCTCTCAGCGGAGCTTCTAACAACTAGTCGTCATTTTTGCCAAAGAAACATATCACCTGACATTTTAGGGGAATGTTTTAGCTCTGTATTATAAAGGTAATTTGAGGTGGTCATGTATCCCCGAGGCAGGCACAGAAATGGCCCCAGAATGGTGCACCGTGCAGGGCTGTCGTGTATTGAGAACTGGCCCCTGGCTGGCACGGCTCCATGGAGGTTAGTGTTTGTCAATGGAGTGTGTATGCTACTATGTGTGTGCATGCAAGTTTATGTGCAGGAATTAACAAGATAGTATTTATCAGGAGTTTGTTGTTAGTGTGTGTTGGTTGCAGAGGTGAAGTCCAAAGGGGCTGGGCAGTTAGAGGTCCGTGATCTAAGCGGGAGGTCCGTGGGCCTGAAAAGAGGTGTCCTGAGGTTCGGGTCCGAAGCGAGGGAAGTCGAGGATCGAGGGAGGCAGTCAGGCTCCAGAGGGAGATCCAGAAAAGTGAGGCGCACAGCTCACTTCTAAGGCGACGGAGAATACTGCGGGAACAAGGAAATGACAGAGACAAGTGAGGAAGGAGAGCAGACACAGGAGAGGAGTCAGAGACACAACGCTTACTGTGAACAGAGAACTACATTCCGGGTTCTGGATCGTCTGCGGCGTTGATCTTTGTACTGCTGTGGCTCATCAGCCCCGGGTGCGCAGATTGCTGATTGTCTGTGGTCTGAGCAGGGTGCACGGGGGCATGTGTGGGTGCTCTCTCAGCGGAGCTTCTTGCTGCTCCAGCAGTGGAGGCAATGGCAGTATGCGCATGCGCCGTAACAGCTACGGCGACAACTAGTCATCATATTTGCCAAAGAAACATATCACTGGTGTTCAGTAAGCGATCATCTGATGCATGATGCACTTCTCGTTTTTTGCTCTATCTCTGTCATGATCTCCGTACTTTCCCTGTGTTGATTGTCATGTCCTCCCTCACCCCGCAGTCAAGCTGTGCGTCTTGTACTCCAGGATCTTCCCTGCCTCCCTCGCGCTGCCTGGTTCTCGACGACTCGCTCCTGCCTCTCGACCCCACTTTCGCCCCTGGACAACTCTGCCTGCCTCTCAACACGCATCTCCAACATTTATGGTAAAATCCTGCTGTTAAATCTGTTAAATACTACACATAGTCTGTCACCTATTCACTTTTGGATTTTGTCACACACATCATTCTATAGTATTGTTGATTATATATATATATATATATATATATATATATATATATATATATATATATACATATTTACTATATATATATGTAAACTATATATATCTTAAAATATATATATAATACATCATTATACATTACAGCACTTTGGTGTCTGTTGCCGTCATCTCCCTCTACAAACCCCAACAATTACGACAATATTAACGACTTTTCCTATTCAGATTCTGCTTTTAGCATATTCCGACGACACATGAATATATAATTCTGTTTACATTTTTTTAATCCCTTGCAGCAGCACCTGAATGAATGTCGAAATTACGACAGTCAGATGGATAAAGTACTGACAGCAGTATCTTTAGTCCAAAATTTTAACAAACCACTTGGACAGACCCAATTAAGAACCAATTGGGTGTACATCCCTAGTGGAAACTCGATTTAGGAACAAGTCATTGTACGAACATTTTGCTTCATGAAACACAATCCATATACAAATATGCCGGAGTGTACAATCCTTGTCTCAGTGTACGAACGATTCATCGACCTCCTGTGTGTCTCGCAGAGCAACCATTTTGTGCCCGGCAGCACATCCATTGCAGCAAATTGATCAATCTCCAGTGCTCATTGAATCAGCTTAGCACCGCTGTCATTAGCTACTGTGCTAACTGCTACTTTTTTGTTGAGCTTTAAGTGTTTTTAGCCTTTTTACAATTTGTTTTCTAATTTTGCTAGCTCAATACAAAATCATAGGCACGCGATGTGTGGTTGAAAACCTTCAGTTAGTATCCACCGTTTTGTCGACACTGCCTCCTTTCCGTTGCACGCACAGAACATTAAGTTGTGACTTCCATTGTTGTGACTTGGCTATTACATTTTTTGATTCACACTTAGTGCATGACTGGGCTATTGGCAGTGTGCAAATGAAGACAGTTGTGTTTGCTGTTCAATCAATCAATGTTTATTTATATAGCCCTGAATCACAAGTGTCTGAAAGTAAGTAATACACTTTGTGACTTCAATAATAAATATGGCAGTGTCATGTTGGCATTTTTTTCCATGACTTGAGTTTATTTATTTTGGAAAACCTTGTTACATTGCTTAATGCATCACAACAAAGTTAGGCATAATACTGTGTTAATTCTACGATCTGTATCAGTTAATATCGGAATTGGTAATTACAAGTTACACAATATAGGAAAATCGGATATCAGCAAAAAAAGCCATTATCGGACATCTCTAATCAAGAGGTTCGAAGAATCTGGAGAAATCACTGCACGTAAGCAATGATATTACGGTTGTCAGGTTTCTCCCTGACAGTTTGGTTTTGTTTGTTTTTCCTATGTGTATGTCTTTGTTTCCTGTCTGCACTTTTATTTTGGTCATTTCCTGCTTGTTTCTCTGAGTGCTGTGTCCCCTCAGCTGCGGCTGATTGACACCTGGCCACACCTGGTGTCGATCAGCCAGCCACTATTTAGAACTGCTTTCTCCTCCAGTCAGTGCTGGATTATTGTCGTTACCTCTTGTCGCTCCTACCGTTTGTACCTTTATCCTGTAGATCAGGGGTCGGGAACCTTTTAGGCTGAGAGAGCCATGAAAGCCAATATTTCAAAATGTATTTCCGTAAGAGCCATATAACATTTTTCAACACTGAATACAACTAAATTCGTGCATTTTTAAGTATGACCAACATTTGTAGAGTATAATATGTCTCTTATTCTTTTTAACAACATTGTTATTCTAAAAGTTAACCAATAATAGATATAATACTTCTTACCATTAATGCGACATCGTAAACAGGTGCGGTAGAAAACGGATGGTTGGATTAAAATGCATGACAAGTTTTATGATTTGAACGTTATATTTGAAACTGTGATTACCAGCGGAATTATTCATAACTTATCGTGTTAAGCAATGTCAGCTAAGATTTATCTGAGACCCAGGTGCAGTCATCTGGCTCTAGAGCCATAGGTTCCCTACCCCTGGTTTAAGCATTAGACACCTTTTTACCTGCACCCTGCCTCCCGCTGTTTCTCACATCTACAAAGCAATTAGCTACTGACCGCCACCTACTGATATGGAAGAGTATTACATGGTTACTCGGCATAGCTCGGTTAGGAGAGTGGCCGTGCTAGCAACCTGAGGGTTCCAGGTTCGATTCCCGCTTCCGCCATTCTAGTCACTGCCGTTGTGTCCTTGGGCAAGACATTTTCACACCTTCCCCCAGTGCCACTCACACTGGTTTAAATGTAACTTAGATATTGGGTGTCACTTTGTAAAGCGCTTTGAGTCACTAGAGAAAAGTGCTATATAAATATAATCTGAGAGCCATATGTAGTCATCAAAAGAGCCACATCGTTATTTTTGAAGATTAAATAATGTTTACCTGCACGATGCCTGCCGCCTTCTCTGCATCTTGGGGTTTGTCAACAACAACATGTGACAACGGTTCTTCGATCCCTTGATCGCATCAAAAAGTGGCATCGGTGTGTAAAGGATATCACCACATGGGCTCAGGAACACTTAAAAAAAAACATATGAGAGCCATATGTAGTCATCAAAAGAGCCACATCTGGCTCTAGAGCCATAGGTTCCCTTCTCCTGCTGTATATGTTGGCAGCAGGCTGTCATTTCGTCCAAGTTCCTGTTTCTTTGTATCCTGTTTCCTCTCTCCCAGTTCCTGGTTTGTGTTCTTTTCTTTATTTTTGAAGATTAAATAATGTTTACCTGCACGACGCCTGCCGCCTTCTCCGCATCTTGGGGTTCGTCAACAACAACGTGTGACAACGGTTCTTCGATCCCTTGATCGCATCAAAAAGTGGCATCGGTGTGTAAAGGATATCACCACATGGGCTCAGGAACACTTAAAAAAAAACATATGAGAGCCATATGTAGTCATCAAAAGAGCCACATCTGGCTCTAGAGCCATAGGTTCCCTACCCCTGCTGTAGATGTTGGCAGCAGGCTGTCATTTCGTCCAAGTTCCTGTTTCCTCCCTCCCAGTTCCTGGTTTGTGTTCTTTTCTTTATTTTTGAAGATTAAATAATGTTTACCTGCACCATGCCTGCCGCCTTCTCTGCATCTTGGGGTTCGTCAACAACAACGTGTGACAACGGTTCTTCGATCCCTTGATCGCATCAAGAAGTGGCATCGGTGTGTAAAGGATATCGCCACATGGGCTCAGGAACACTTAAAAAAAACCATATGAGAGCCATATGTAGTCATCAAAAGAGCCACATCTGGCTCTAGAGCCATAGGTTCCCTACCCCTGATGTAGATATTGGCAGCAGGCTGTCATTCCGTCCAAGTTCCTGTTTCTTTGTATCCTGTTTCCTCTCTCCTAGTTCCTGGTTTGTGTTCTTTTCGTTATTTTTGAAGATTAAATAATGTTTACCTGCACAATGCCTGCCGCCTTCTCTGCATCTTGGGGTTCCTCAACAACAACGTGTGACAACGGTTCTTCGATCCCTTGATCGCATCAAAAAGTGGCATCGGTGTGTAAAGGATATCGCCACATGGGCTCAGGAACACTTAAAAAAAAACATATGAGAGCCATATGTAGTCATCAAAAGAGCCAACTCTGGCTCTAGAGCCATAGGTTCCCTACCCCTGCTGTAGATTTTGGCAGCAGGCTGTCATTTCGTCCAAGTTCCTGTTTCTTTGTATCCTGTTTCCTCTCTCCTAGTTCCTGGTTTGTGTTCTTTTCGTTATTTTTGAAGATTAAATAATGTTTACCTGCACGATGCCTGCCGCCTTCTCTGCATCTTGGGGTTTGTCAACAACAACATGTGACAACGGTTCTTCGATCCCTTGATCGCATCAAAAAGTGGCATCGGTGTGTAAAGGATATCGCCACATGGGCTCAGGAACACTTAAAAAAAAAACATAGAGCCATATGTAGTCATCAAAAGAGCCACATCTGGCTCTAGAGCCATAGGTTCCCTACCCCTGATGTAGATGTTGGCAGCAGGGTGTCATTTCGTCCAAGTTCCTGTTTCCTCTCTCCCAGTTCCTGGTTTGTGTTCTTTTCGTTATATTTGAAGATTAAATAATGTTTACCTGCACAATGCCTGCCGCCTTCTCCGCATCTTGGGGTTCGTCAACAACAACATGTGACAACGGTTCTTCGAACCCTTGATCGCATCAAAAAGTGGCATCGGTGTGTAAAGGATATCGCCACATGGGCTCAGGAACACTTCAAAAAAACCATATGAGAGCCATATGTAGTCATCAAAAGAGCCACATCTGGCTCTAGAGCCATAGGTTCCTTACCCCTGCTGTAGATATTGGCAGCAGGCTGTCATTTCGTCCAAGTTCCTGTTTCCTTGTATCCTGTTTTCGTTATTTTTGAAGATTAAATAATGTTTACCTGCACGATGCCTGTCGCCTTTTCTGCATCTTGGGGTTTGTCAACAACAACATGTGACAACGGTTCTTTGATCCCCTTGATCGCATCAAAAAGTGGCATCGGTGTGTAAAGGATATCGCCACATGGGCTCAGGAACACTTCAGAAAAACCACTGTCAGTAACGACAGTTTGTCGCTACACGCTCCACCGTGCGAAAGGTACAGGTAAATAAGCGTATCTAGAGTACCGCGATGCATATATTTAAAGGAGACCACAGTTGGTAAACCGTCCAGAAGGAAAAGCTGAACCCACACTAAATAAAAGCAAAATGCAAATGTGCTGAATGTGTAATTGCGGATGATACATGCACTCCAAAAATGCCAGAGTTCCAGTCATGTTGGCGATTATGCCGTTTCCACTGAGGGCGTAATTTGTGCACAACCTCCCGTTACCACAGCAACACCATGTTATTAGTTTTGACAATCCTCAGTCATGTTAATTCAGGGGGAGAGGAAGGAAGGAAGATGGCGTGCCACCTAGTGGGATGTGAATAAAACCCACACATCTCCGCCGCAATTAGCGTCGGGCTGCACTGTAAAGTGACAGGAACTAATTCCTAAATACTGTAGCGACATGAAAGAGGAGGGAAGCCGCCCACCGAAGAGGGATAGACACTGCCTGCCAGTGGCGGGGCGCACGTCAGCGTCGGGCCTTTCCAATTACTTCAAGGTTAACCGTGATCCACTAATAACTTCAGGGAACTGGAGAAACAAAACATTGTTAGCTAATTACATAAGCAAGCCATTTCGACTGATTGATGCAACTTATTATCCTCCCCTTTCTCTCCGGCCTCTCCGTCTCGCCCTCCCGTTCTAATTTGCTCTTTCCGTGGATAGGATAAGGACGTGGTTTCATTTGCCAGCCGCCAAGGAGAGCGCCGGACACCCGGCCCCCACCCCCTCTTTCCCGATTGATCATCATCAGGAGCCTAAGTCTCCTTTGTGAAGGCGCCGCCGTCCCATTGAGGAGGCAGAGGTCAGGTGGGTGGACTAAATTAATCAGTCGGACACCATGACACGGCCCATATATAACAAAGAGGCTTTAAAGGTGGGGGACGGGCGAAGGGGGGGATGGGTCATTTATGTTTATTGTCATTTTTATGTGATGTCTCCCCTCGCGGCCGCGGATGCGACGCCCCGCCTCGCTCGCCACATTTTGTTGATGTTGTAATAACAGATCGTCCCGAATCATCCCGAGCTATTTTTCATCATTGTTGTTGTTGTTGTTGTTGTTGTTGTCGTCAGGCGCAATTGTAAATAAGCTCGATAGGAATGTGAATTAGCCAAGCTCTGTTTCCCACGCCTCATGAATGTGATTAATTGGAACGGCAACTAGAAAAAAAAAAAAAAATGAGAGAGAATATTAATTCTCCTCCGTGGTGAGCGTGGGTTAGGATTGTGGATGTTGGCGATAAGGAGGATGCATGGGCGTGTGGATGTGGGGGCCGGGGGGACGAAACTTTCAGGCGGCACTCAGAAGTAGGCAAAATATTAGCGATTGTGGGATTGGTTTGAGCTGCAACAAATTTGTCTTCTTTCCACTGTAGGAAACGGCTTCCGAGATACCAGTCCTCACTACAATGTTGGGAAAAGTTTGTTCCAAGTAGTGCTTTTCGAAAAACTTTTCGGACCACAAAAAAATTGCATTATTGGCTTTATTTTAACCAAGAATCTTGCGGAGCTGGATTGGATATCTAATCACCTGTCGCCTTTATTAGCAGCAGCCGGAGCGAGACACCTGGTTGGAGTTTGAGCAGAGAGAGCGACACATACTGGAGGGCAGAGCGAGACAGACGCTGAAAAGCAGAGACATGCCGGACTGAAAAGTTCGAGATACATACTGCTGTATATAAATAAAAGACTTGATTCAACCTGTCTACCGGACTCACGAAGATCTGTCGGCGTATAGAGAACCCACCAAAAGAGGGAAACCTCTACAGGCACATTATAGAGAGAGTATATGTTTGTCAAATTAACATTTTAGTTATTTCATTCCATTTCTCCAGAAAAAAAAACAAAACAAAAAACGGTATTTGTTTCATTAGCAAAAAACACAAACTTTGTCAGTGATGTGCATAGTGTTGTTCTGATACCAATATTTTTGTACCGGTACCAAAATTATTTCAAAACTTTTCGGTACTTTTCTAAAAAAAAACACCACAAAAAATGGCATTGTTGGCTTCATTTTGACAAAAAATCTTACAGTTCCCAAAATCTTAGCGATTATCAGATTGTTTTTAACTGCAACAAATTTGTCTTCTTTCCACTGTAGGAAGCGGCTTCCGAGATACTAATCCTCACTACCGTGTTGGGAAAAGTTAATTCCAAGTAGTGTTTTTTGAAAACTTTTCGGTACTTTTCTTGATAGAGGACCACAAAAAAATTGCATTATTGGCTTTATTTTAACCAAGAATCTTGCCCAGCTGGATTGGATATCTAATCACCTGTCGCCTTTATTAGCAGCAGCCGGAGCGAGACACCTGGTTGGAGTTGGATAAGATAGAGCGACACATTCTGGAGAGCAGAGCGAGACAGACGCTGAAAAGCAGAGACACGCCGGACTGAAAAGTTTGAGATATATACAGCTGTTTATAAATAAAAGACTTGATTCAACATATGTCGGAGTCAAGAGAACCCACCAAAAGAGTGAAACCTCTACAGGCACATTATAGAGAGAGTATATGTTAGTCAAATCAACATTTTAGTTATTTCATTCCATTTCTCCAGAAAAAAAAAACTAACAAAAAACATTATTTGTTTCATTAGCTAAAAACACAAACTTTGTCATTGATGTGAATAGTGTTGTCCTGATACCAATATTTTTGTACCGGTACCAAAATTATTTCAAAACTTTTCGGTACTTTTCTAAATAAAAAAGGCCACAAAAAATGACATTATTGGCTTCATTTTGACAAAAAATCTTACAGTTCCCAAAATCTTAGCGATTATGAGATTGTTTTTAGCTGCAACAAATTGGTCTTCTTTCCACTGTAGGAAGCGGCTTCCGAGATACTAATCCTCACTACCATGTTGGGAAAAGTTAATTCCAAGTAGTGTTTTTTGAAAACTTTTCGGTACTTTTCTTGATAGAGGACCACAAAAAAATTGCATTATTGGCTTTATTTTAACCAAGAATCTTGCCCAGCTGGATTGGATATCTAATCACCTGTCGCCTTTATTAGCAGCAGCCGGAGCGAGACACCTGGTTGGAGTTGGATAAGATAGAGCGACACATTCTGGAGAGCAGAGCGAGACAGACGCTGAAAAGCAGAGACACGCCGGACTGAAAAGTTTGAGATATATACAGCTGTTTATAAATAAAAGACTTGATTCAACATATGTCGGAGTCAAGAGAACCCACCAAAAGAGTGAAACCTCTACAGGCACATTATAGAGAGAGTATATGTTAGTCAAATCAACATTTTAGTTATTTCATTCCATTTCTCCAGAAAAAAAAAACTAACAAAAAACATTATTTGTTTCATTAGCTAAAAACACAAACTTTGTCATTGATGTGAATAGTGTTGTCCCGGTACCAATATTTTGGTACCGGTACCAAAATTATTTCAAAACTTTTCGGTACTTTTTTTAAATAAAAAAGGCCACAAAAAATGGCATTATTGGATTCATTTTGACAAAAAATCTTACAGTTCCCAAAATCTTAGCGATTATGAGATTGTTTTTAGCTGCAACCAATTTGTCTTCTTTCCACAGTAGGAAGCGGCTTCCGAGATACTAATCCTCACTACCATGTTGGGAAAAGTTTATTCCAAGTAATGCTTTTCGAAAACTTTTCGGTACTTTTCTTGATAAAGAGGACCACAAAAAAATTGCATTATTGGCTTTATTTTAACCAACAATCTTAGGGTACTCTGGAGGGGGGCGTGGTCTGCATAGCCTGCCTTGAAGGGGGGTGTGTAAGGACCGGCCTCGAAGCCAGTGGCAGGTGAGTGGATTGCCCAGCTGGGACTGTTTATCTATTGAAGTGAAGTGAATTATATTTATATAGCGCTTTTCTCGAGTGACTTAATGCGCTTTACACAGTGAACCCCAATATCTAAGTTACATTTAAACCAGTGTGAGTGGCACTGGGAGCAGGTGGGTAAAGTGTCTTGCCCAAGGACACAATGGCAGTGACTAGGATGGCGGAAGCGGGAATCGAACCTGCAACCTTCGAGTTGCTGGCACGGCCACTCTACCAACCGAGCTATACCGCCCCTATTAAGAGAGAGTTTATGTTCGTCAACTCAACATTGTAGTTAAGGAATGTATTTCATTCCATTCAGTCTTCTCCAGAAAAAACAAAACAAAAACATTGCTTCATTAGCAAAAAACACAAACTTTGTCATTGATGTGCATAGTGTTGTCCCGATACCATTATTGTGGTACTGGTACCGGTACCAAAATGTATTCCGGTGCTTTTTGGTACTTTTTTAAATAAAGGGGACCGCAACAAATTGCATTATTGGCTTTATTTTAACAAAAATCCTTAAGGTACATTAAACATATGTTTCTTATTGCAATTTAGTCCTTAAATAAAATAGTGAACATACGTTTCAACTTGTTTTTTATTAGTAAGTAAACAAATAAAGGTTTCTAATTAGTTTTCTGACATATGCAGTAACATATTGTTTCATTTTCTATTCTATTATTTTGTCAATGTTATTGAGGACAAGTGGTAGAAAATGACTTATTAATCTACTTGTTCATTTACTGTTAATATCTGCTTACTTTCTCTTTTAACATGTTCTATCTACACATCTGTTAAAATGCTATAATCACTTATTCTTCTGGTTCTTGGATACTTTACATTAGTTAGGATGATACCACACATTTGGGTATCGATCCAATATCAAGTAGTTACAGGATCATACATTGGTCATATTCAAAGTCCTCATGTGTCCAGGGACGTATTTCCTGAGTTTATGAAAATAATATACATTTTTCATTGTCCCATTTAAAGCAAAAACACGCCCAGAGCATAATACGACGACCACCATGTTTGACGGTAGGTGTGGTGTTCCTTAGGATTAAAGTCCTCACCTTGTTTCCTCCAAACATATTGCTGGGTATTGTTGCTAAACTGCTAAATTTTTGTTTCATCTGACATCACACGGACAAAGATAAGACCTTCTGGAGGAAAATTCTGTGGTCAGATGAAACAAAAACTGGAAAGTGAAACTAATAAAACATGCGAAATAGTAAGAACCATTGGAAAGAATAAAGGATATCAAAACACGAATTGGTATGTCAGACTTAGCCCTGTCTTGGTTTAACTCTTATCTTACTGATAGGATGCAGTGTGTCTCCCATAACAATGTGACCTCGGACTACGTTAAGGTAACGTGTGGAGTTCCCCAGGGTTCGGTCCTTGGCCCTGCACTCTTCAGCATCTACATGCTGCCGCTAGGTGACATCATACGCAAATACGGTGTTAGCTTTCACTGTTATGCTGATGACACCCAACTCTACATGCCCCTAAAGCTGACCAACACACCGGAATGTAGTCAGCTGGAGGCGTGTCTTAATGAAATCAAACAATGGATGTGCGCTAACTTTTTGCAACTCAACGCCAAAAAAACGGAAATGCTGATTATCGGTCCTGCTAGACACCGAACTCTATTTAATAATACAACTCTAACATTTGACAACCAAACAATTAAACAAGGCGACACGGTAAAGAATCTGGGTATTATCTTCGACCCAACTCTCTCCTTTGAGTCACACATTAAAAGCGTTACTAAAACGGCCTTCTTTCATCTCCGTAATATCGCTAAAATTCGCTCCATTCTGTCCACTAAAGACGCTGAGATCATTATCCATGCGTTTGTTACGTCTCGCCTCGACTACTGTAACGTATTATTTTTGGGTCTCCCCATGTCTAGCATTAAAAGATTACAGTTGGTACAAAATGCGGCTGCTAGACTTTTGACAAGAACAAGAAAGTTTGATCACATTACGCCTGTACTGGCTCACCTGCACTGGCTTCCTGTGCACTTAAGATGTGACTTTAAGGTTTTACTACTTACGTATAAAATACTACACGGTCTAGCTCCATCCTATCTTGCCGATTGTATTGTACCATATGTCCCGGCAAGAAATCTGCGTTCAAAGGACTCCGGCTTATTAGTGATTCCCAAAGCCCAAAAAAAGTCTGCGGGCTATAGAGCGTTTTCTGTTCGGGCTCCAGTACTCTGGAATGCCCTCCCGGTAACAGTTCGAGATGCCACCTCAGTAGAAGCATTTAAGTCTCACCTTAAAACTCATTTGTATACTCTAGCCTTTAAATAGACTCCCTTTTTAGACCAGTTGATCTGCTGTTTCTTTTCTTTTTCTTCTATATCCCACTCTCCCCTGTGGAGGGGGTCCGGTCCGATCCGGTGGCCATGTACTGCTTGCCTGTGTATCGGCTGGGGACATCTCTGCGCTGCTGATCCGCCTCCGCTTGGGATGGTTTCCTGCTGGCTCCTCTGTGAACGGGACTCTCGCTGCTGTGTTGGATCCGCTTTGGACTGGACTCTCGCGACTGTGTTAGATCCATTGTGGATTGAACTTTCACAGTATCATGTTAGACCCGCTCGACATCCATTGCTTTCCTCCTCTCCAAGGTTCTCATAGTCATTATTGTCCCCGATGTCCCACTGGGTGTGAGTTTTCCTTGCCCTTATGTGGGCCTACCGAGGATGTCGTGGTGGTTTGTGCAGCCCTTTGAGACACTAGTGATTTAGGGCTATATAAGTAAACATTGATTGATTGATTGATTGATATACAGTAAATAAGTATCCACAAATAAAACATGTACTTAAAGTTCATTTCCAGTTCTCTCGACCAAGGGGTTGACATCAGATTTGGATGTAGACTTTAGGCTACACAACACGGTCGCCGCCCACCGATCCCCAGTGGGGTGCGCTCCATAGTTTAAGAAGCAGAGTGAACTGAGTCATGCACGCCAACCTTGTTACGCATGCAAATCCAGAAAGGGGTTGGTTTGATGGTTGAGTACTGTTGCCGCCCAGCAGGAGGTCCCCCGGTGGACTGCTTGCAACACCCGATTTTACAGCCTTTTTCATGTCTTCTTCCTGTTTATACATGGAAGCATGCATTTTTTTCGAACTAAAAACAAATGAGGTTAATCTTCAAGCTGTTCCTTTGACAAGGTCCTGACCTAAGTTCTGGATTTGGTTGCCGCACAGTGCCCTGCAGCCTCCCCCATAGGGTCGTACGATGCCTTTGAAGAAACATACGTCTTGTCCGGCCTCAAACAGTAGTTCAGCCAACTAAACTTCAGGCATAAAATGAGTAAATAACAGGAGCGGTCATGTGTTTCGGACACATTTGCAGTCCTATTTGTCTTAGGTCTCAACAAATCAGTAGGTTTTCTTAAAAAAAAAAAAAATATATATATATATATATATATACATATATGGCAGTTCAGTTGCCAGAATTTTACCATAAATGCACAATGTATTTTTTTTTATACTGAATGGAAAGAAAACACTACCACTGTTTGTTTTACGGTAAAATTCTGGCGACTGAGCTGCCAGTTTTTTTCCCTATAAAATTGATGGTCAATGTTTTTACAGTATATTACTGTAAATAGGAAAACGCTTCTGTTGCCAGCTTTGCACAGTCAAAAAAAAATACAATTTAGCACAATTGGTAATAACTATAGCAACGGCCCTTGAGCATAAGAGTTGTCTTAATTCCTTGAACTTCCGCCAGGGCGCTAATTAGTTTAAAACCTCTTCTCACTCCTGCGCTTATAAAAAGCATGCGGTAAAAGTAAGCATGCGCTAATTATTTTAAAATCTCTTCTCACTCCGGCACTTACCAAAGGCATGCAGTAAAAATTTGAGTGTGATGTAAGCTTGGACCTTAAATCCTACTGAATAGCTCTTAATTTTCTTCCCTTTATGCGATTTCAAATTACCGGTATTGAAATCAGCCTCCTCCATTTGGAAAATGATGACAGGGGAAGTGTCACTCGTGACGTCATGAATTTGACCAGGCGGTAATACTAAGCATGCGCTAATTATTTTGCGAAGCGAGTCAGACCCGGCAGTAATTCAAGGCAGGCGCATACTATATGCCCTGCGGCAATTCAAGGAAATACGGTATTTTGACAAAAAGCCACCACTGTATTTATTCAATAAAATTGTGGCGACTAAGCTGCCATTTTTTTTACCTATAGTTTTCGTTTAAAAAAAATAAAAATGCCAGCTCAGTTGCCAGAATTTTACCATAAATGTACAATGTTGTTTTTTTTTACACTAAATGGAAAAAAAAAAACACTACCAGTGTTAGTTTTACGGTACAATTCTGGGGACTGAACTGACAGGTTTTTCCCTATTAAATTGATGGTCAATGTTTTTACAGTATATTACTGTAGATAAAAAACGCTACCGTTGCCAGCTTTGCAGCGACAAAGAAAAATAAAATTTCAGCACAATTGATAATAACTATAGCAACGACCCTTGAGCATAAGAGTTGTGTGATAATATATACAAAATTATTCCAACAAAAAGCCACGACTGTATTTATTCAATAAAATCATATCATGGCGACTAAGCTGCCTTTTTTTTTTTTTTTACCTATAGTTTTCCTTAAAAAAAAATAAAATAAAAATTGCAGCTCAGTTGCCAGAATTTTAGCATAAATGTACAATATTTTTGTGTTTACACTAAATGGAAAAAAAAACACTACCATTGTTAGTTTTACGGCAAAATTCTGCCGACTGAGCTGCCAGTTTTTTACCTATAAAATTGATGGTCAATGTTTTTACAGTATATTGCTATAAATAGAAAAACGCTACCGTTACCAGCTTTGCAGAGACAAAGAAAAATACAAATAATAATAACTATAGCAACGGCCCTTGAGCACAAGAGTCGTGTGATAATATAAACATAATTATTCTAACAAAAAGCCCCCGCTGTATTTATTCAATAAAATCATATCATGGCGACTAAGCTGCCATTTTTTTTACCTATAGTTTTCCTTAAAAAAAAAATTAAAAAAAATAAATAAAATTGCCGCTCAGTTGCCAGAATTTTAGCATAAAAGTTCAATATTTTTGTTTAACACTAGATGGAATAAAACACTACCATTGTTAGTTTTAAGCTGCCAGTTTTTTCCCTATTAAATTGATGGTCAATGTTTTTACAGTATATTACTGTAGATAAAAAACGCTACCGTTGCCAGCTTTGCAGCGACAAAGAAAAATAAAATTTCAGCACAATTGATAATAACTATAGCAACGGCCCTTGAGCATAAGAGTTGTGTGATAATATATACAAAATTATTCCAACAAAAAGCCACGACTGTATTTATTCAATAAAATCATATCATGGTGACTAAGCTGCCTTTTTTTTTTTTTTACCTATAGTTTTCCTTAAAAAAAAATAAAATAAAAATTGCAGCTCGGTTGCCAAAATTTTAGCATAAATGTACAATATTTTTGTGTTTACACTAAATGGAAAAAAAACACTACCATTGTTAGTTTTACGTCAAAATTCTGCCGACTGAGCTGCCAGTTTTTTACCTATAAAATTGACGGTCAATGTTTTTACAGTATATCACTGTAAATAGAAAAACGCTGGTATTTTTACAATACATTTCTGACAATTAAGGTGTATTCTTTTGTTACAATGCATTGCTGTAAATAAAATAATGGTACGACTGGTTTTGTTATGGTCAAAGTAGCTGCCAGTTTTATTTTTACCGTAAAATGTAGTCATTTTTGTAAATAGAAAAGCGCTACCACTGTTATTTTTACAGTAAAATTTTGGGGACTAAGCTCAGTTAGACAAAATATATGATTATACAAAAATGCAAATGTGCTAACAGTCGTGTTATCGCCTTGTCTCTGCTCTTTCTGTGTCACGGCGGTGTTCGGTCCTGGTGGTTAGCAGGCCCTTCCTGGACACAGACACTGATACGAGACTGGCTTGCAATCTTTTGGATTTCCAGCTTTGCACAGAAAAAGAAAAATACAATTTCAGCACAATTGATAATAACTATGGCAACGGCCCTTAAGCATAAGAGTTGTGTGATAATGTATACATAATTATTCTAACAAAAAGCCACCATTGTATTTATTCAATAAAATTATGGCGACCAAGCTGCCATGTTTTTTTACCTACGTTTGTTGATTTACTGTGTATTACAGTAAATGGAAAAGCGGTACCACTGGTAATTTTACGGTAAAATTTGGGAAACTAAGCTGCCAGTTTTTTTTTACTGTAAAATCTAGTCGTTTTTACACTGCGTCACAATAATTGGAAAAACGCTACCACTGTTATTTTAACGGTAAAATTCTGGCGACTAAGATAAAACTTTTTTTTCCATAAATTCCAAAGTCATTGTTTTTACAGTAAATGTAAAAACGCTACCACTGGTATTTTTACAACACATTTCTGATGATGAAGGTGTATTTTTTCTTCTTCCAATGCATTACTGTAAATGAAAAAATGGTACCACTGGTATTTTTATGGTAAAATTCTGGCAACTTTTTTTACTGTAAAATCTATTCGTTTTTACAGTGCATCATAGTAATTGGAAAAACGCTGACACTGTTATTTTTACAGTAAAATTCTGCCGACTGAGCTACCACTTGTATCCATACATTCTAAAGTCATTTTTACAGTGTATTACTGTAAATGGAATAAAAACGCCACTACTGTATTGTTTTCAATATAATTCCGACGACTAAGCTGCCATTTTTTTAGCTACATTTGTTGATTTAATGTGCATTACAGTAAATGGAAAAGCAGTACCACTGGTAATTTTACGGTAAAATTTGGGCAACGAATCTGCAAGTTTTTTTTTACTGTAAAATCTAGTTGTTTTTACAGTTTGTCACAGGAATTGGAAAAACGTTACCATTGTTATTTTTACAGTAAAATTCTGGCGACTGAGGCACCACTTTTTTACGAAAATTTTAAAGTCATTGTATTTATAGTATATTACTGTAGATAGAAAAACGCTACCATCGGTATTTTTACAACACATTTCTGATGATTAAGGTGTATTTTTTTTCTTAGAATGCATTACTGTAAATGAAAAAATGGTACCACTGGTATTTTTATGGTAAATTTCTGGCAATTTTTTTTACTGTAAAGTCTAGTCATTTTTACAGTGCGTCATAGTAATTGGAAAAACGCTACCACTGTAATTTTTACAGTATAATTTTAGCGACTGAGCTACCACTTTTTTCCATAAATTCTAAAGTCATTGTTTTTTTACAGTATTTTACTATAAATGGAGAAAAGCCACCACTGTATTTATTCAATATAATTCTGGCAACTAAGCTACCATTTTTTTAGTAAATGAAAAAGCGATACAACTGGTAATTTTTATGGTAAAATTTGGGCAGCTAAGCTGCCATTTTTTTTTTTTTTTTTAACCGTAAAATCTTGTCGTTTTTACAGAGCATCACAATAATTGGAAAATCACTAACACTGTTATTTTTACGGTCAAATTCTGGCGACTGAAATACCTCTTTTTTTCCATAAATTCCAAAGTCATTGTTTTTACAGAAAATTACTTTAAATGGGAAAAAACGCCACCACTGTATTTTTTCAATAAAATTCTGGCGACTGAGATGCCATTTTTTTTTTTTACCTACATTTGTTCATTTACTGTGCTTTACAGTAAAAGGAAAAGCGGTACCACCATTAATTTTACGTTACAATTTGGGCAACAAAGCTGCAATTTTTGTTTTTATCGTAAAATCCAGTCGTTTTTGACATTGTGTTACAGTAAATGTAAAAACACTACCAATGGTATTTTTACAACACATTTCTGATGATTAAAGTGTATTTTTTTTTCTTAGACTGCATTACTGTAAATGAAAAAATGGTACCACTGGTAGTTTTATGGTAAAATTCTGGCAATTTTTTTTACTGTAAAATCTAGTCGTTTTTACAGTGCATCATAGTAATTGGAAAAACACTACCACTGTAATTTTTACAGTAAAATTCTGGCGACTGAGCTACCACTTTTTCCATAATTTCTAAAATCATTGTTTTTTTTACAGTATATTACTGTAAATGGAGAAAAGCCACCACTGTATTTATTCAATATAATTCTGGCAACTAAGTTACCATTTTTTTAGTAAATGAAAAAGCGATACAACTGGTAATTTTGACAGTAAAATTTGGGCAACTAAGCTGCCAGGTTTTTCTTTTTTTAACCGTAAAATCTTGTCGTTTTTACAGTGCATCACAGTAATTGGAAACACGCTAACACTGTTATTTTTACGGTCAAATTCCGGCGACTGAAATACCACTTATTTTTACATAAATTCCAAAGTAATTTTATTTTACAGAAAATTACTTTAAATGGAAAAAAACGCCACCACTGTATTTTTTCAATAAAATTGTGGCGACTGAGATGCCTTTTTTTTTTTTTTACCTACATTTTGTGCTTTACAGTAAAAGGAAAAGCAGTTCCATTGTTAATTTTACGGTACAATTTGGGCAACTGAACTGCAATTCTTTTTTTTTTTTTACCGTAAAATCCAGTCGTTTGTACAGTGCGTCACAGAAAATGGAAAAACACTACCACTGTTATTTTTACAATTAAATTCTGGGGACTGAGTTTCTATTTTTTTCCCCCATGAATTTTAAAGTCATTGTTTTTACCGTTAATCTGCACTTATTGTTTTTACAGTGTATTATTGGAAATGAAAACATACTAAAATCTTTCGACTGAGCTTTCGTTTTTTTTCCCTGGGAAATCTACAGTAATTGATTTTACATTGTTTAATTGTAAATGGTAAAACGTAACCACTGCTATTCTACCAGTGAAATGTTGGCAATGAAGCTTACATTTTTGTCCGCATAAAATATACAGTCAATGTTTTTATAGTATATTACTGTAAATAGAATAAAACTACCCATTTCTGACGATTAAGGTGTAAGTTTTTTTCTTCTAACAATGCCTTACTGTAAATGAAAAAATGGTAAAACTGGTATTATTATGGTAAAAATCTGGCAAGTTTTTTACTGTAAAATCACAGTAAATGGAAAAACCACTGTTATTTTTACGGTAAAATTCTGGCGGCTGAACTGGCTTCTTTTTCTCGATAAATTCTTCAGTCATTGTTTTTACAGTGCATTACTGTAAATAAAAACGCGCTACCATTATTTTTACAGTAAAAATTCTTGCGACTGAGCTTCCAGTTTTCCCCCATAAATTCTTCAGTTATTGTTTTTACAACACTGTAAATGCGAAATACTACCACTGTTAATTTTACAATTAAATCCTGGCGACTGAGCTACCATTTTTGCACCTTAAAATCTACAGTCATTGTTTTTAGAGTATGTTACTGTAAATGGTAGAATGGAACCACTGTTAGTGTTTCAATGAAATTCTGGCAATGAAGCTGTCAGGTTTGCCACTGACAGTTTGTTGGTGTTTTATTTTTTCCTCCGTGTGTGTTTTGTATTTCCTGTTTTTAGTTCCTGTCAGCGCTCTTATTTTGTTAGTTTCCTGTCTTCCTCCCTGAGCGCTGTTTCACCTCAGCTGCGGCTGATTGGCACCTGGCCACACCTGGTGTCAATCAGCCCGCTCTTATTTTTACCTGCTTTGTTCCTCCAGTCAGTGCTGGATTATTGTATTGCATGTCGCTCTTGTCGTTGCTACTTGTCATCGCTACCTGTCGTGTCGTATCTTGTCGTGTCAATGCAGCGTTGCGGTAAGCTATGTTTGATAGCGTTCTTTTTAGCTTACTGTCTTTTGTTCCCTGCTTCCAGTTTGTTTTCTTATTGCAAGTACGTACGGCTTCTGTTTTCTTTCTAGATACCTGCTATCTTCCACGCTATGCCTTTTTGTTTGTTATCCGCCCACGTGCGCGCTTTTGGTTTTTACCCTTTGTTTGTTTTTTGTCGTAGTGTTTTAAATTAAATCATGTTTTCCTGTTGGATGCCTGCCTCCAGCTCTGCATCTTGGGGTTCGTCACAAACTAACTTTGACAGAAGCTGAGATTTTTTTTTTTTTTACGGTAAATCTAATTTGTTGATTTTACAGTGCATTACTCTAAATGTAAAAACAGTACAACTGGCATTTTAAAGGTAAAATTCCGGCTTTTTTTTTTTTTTTACCGTGTAAAGAACGGTAGCGCTTCCACTCATGCCGCCCCTTGTTGGTGCACCCCGCTGTGAAGTGTGATGTCACAAGCAACTGTGGAGTCAGAGTGCACTGACATCTAAACATTAGTTCTAAAAAAAAACCCCACACATAATTACAGGGAGGGTCACAAGCCCCCCCTCGGCCATGATCCCCATCCTGCCGCCCACCGGGGTTGGACACCCCACGGTGACGTGCAATTTCACAACAGATGATGCCTTCCTTCCACATTGCCAAACTCCAGACATAAGTGCAAATAGGGTCACACTAATGCAGTGTTTTTCAACCAACCAAATGTAAGATATCGTCTGGTGTGCCATGGGTGAATATGTAATTTCACTTATTTGGGTTAAAAAACATATTTTGCAAACCAGTAATAATAATCTGCAAATGTGCCGTTGCCTAGAGCTCGGCAGAGTAACTGTGTTATTCTTTTCCATATCAGTAGGTGGCAGCAGGTAGCTAAATGCGTTGTAGATGTCGGGAACATGGTTTGTCGAGATTCACAAAATGCAGGTAAAAAGGTATCTAAAACTTAAACTAAAAATAAACAGGAGGCGATTGCCGCCATGAAAGGGAATTGAAACTTAGGGAAGGCTATGTAGAACCAAACTAAAACTGAACAGGTTGAAAAGGAAACAAAAACGGAATGCTGGACGACAGCAAAGACTTACGGCGTGTGGAGCAGACGGCGTCCACAAAGTACATCCGAGCATAACATGACAATCAACAATGGCGACAACTTGAATCGCCTGGATCGCTAAACCAAAACAGGTGCGGGGAATATCGCTCAAAGGAAGACATGAAACGTCTACAGGAAGACACCAACAAAACAGGAAAAGCCACCAAAATAGGAGCGCAAGACAAAAACTAAAACACTGTGTTCGCACTTTTGCCATAAAACGGGTTCCATGGACCACCAAGGAAGGACATTCTCGTGCAATTTTGACCTTTGTTTATTTTTTCAAATAAAGAAAGTCTTTTTCGGCAATCGTCGCTCCTACTGCTCGCTCTTCAGCCCCCCCCGTTGTCGTCGTCTGAGTCTTGCTCTCTGTCTCTTTCGCTCCTCATCCACTGCTGCCGGCTCTCTACTCCTTCTGCCTCCATCTCTCCTCCTTCTCCCCTTTTATACATTGAGAGGGGATACATTGATTGTGTCCAGGTGTGCTATCCACGCACCTGATCTCGCCTGCGGCGTCGCTCCCGGCACGCCCCCGCCTCGCCGCTCGCTCACATTCTCCGCCTCCTTGCCGCTCGGTCGGACCGTCGGCTCCGCCTCTCCACACACTTAACACAGGAAACCAGCAAAAAACTCAACATAAGTCACGGCGTAATGTGACAGGTGGTGACAATACACCTACTTTGAGACAAGAGCTATCATGATGCATGCTTGGTTATGCTTTAACGTCATAATCCAACAATTGCGTGAATAACTATTGATTGAGTTTCGTTTTTTAAGGATTTCTGCAGGCGGTGTGCCGCCGGATTTTTTCGACGCTCAAAAAAGGTTGAAAAACACTGGATTAAGTTGATTAGGCTCATGGCGCAATGTGTTGAATGATGCGGACACGTTTGTTACTGGATCAACGCAAGGACCAAAAAGGTCCAAATGATTCACGGCGTGATGTGACAGCCCTTTGAGACAAGAGCTATTATAGTCATGCATTGTTGGTTATGGTTTGAATTCTTATCCAACACTTGCGAGAACAACTTTTTATTGTCAATGTTATCATTTTTAAAATTATTTTTGTACTGAAAGACCCCCTAGAGCAGGGGTCACCAACGCGGTGCCCGCGGGCACCAGGTAGCCCGTAAGGACCAGATGAGTCGCCCGCTGGCCTGTTCTAAAAATAGCTCAAATAGCAGCACTTACCAGTGATCTGCCTCTATTTTTTAAATTGTATTTATTTACTAGCAAGCTGGTCTCGATTTGCTCAACATTTTTGATTCTAAGAGAGACAAAACTCAAATAGAATTTGAAAATCCAAGAAAATATTTTAAAGACTTGCTCTTCACTTGTTTGAATAAATTCATTATTTTTTTTTACTTTGCTTCTTATAACTTTCAGAAAGACAATTTTATAGAAAAAATACAACCTTAAAAATGATTTTAGGATTTTTAAACACATATACCTTTTTAACTTTTAAATTCCTTCCTCTTTTTTCCTGACAATTTAAATCAATGTTCAAGTAAAAAAAATATATTGTAAAGAATAATACATTCATTTTAATTTAATCTTTTCATTATAAATTTTCGGTTAAAAAAAATAAAATCTCAGCTTCTGTCAAAGCTAGTTTGTGACGAACCCCAAGATGCAGAGATGGAGGCAGGCATTGAACAGGAAAACATGATTTAATTCAAAACACTAAGACAAAAAACAAACAGAGGGTAAAAGCAAAAAGCGCGCACGTGGGCGGATAACAAACAAAAAGGCATCGCGTGGAAGATAGGAGGTGTCTAGAAAGAAAACAGAAGCCCTACGTACTTGTAATAAGAAAACAAACTGGAAGCAGGGGAACAAAAGACTGTAGGCTAAAAACCGCTATCAAACATAGCTTACCGCAACGCTGCATTGACACAACAAGATACGACACGACAAGTAGCAACGACAAGAGCGACATGCAATACAACGAAGAATATTTGTGAAATATTTCTTCAAACTTATTATGATTAAAATAACATAAAAAAATCTGGCAAATGTAGAAAATCTGTAGAATCATATTTAAATCGTTTGAATTTCTTTTAACATTTTAAACATTTTTAAAATGTTAAAATTAAAATTTTAAATTTAAAAAAAAAAATTTAATCTAGAAGAAATAATGAGTTGTATTTGTTAGAAATATAGCTTGGTCCAATTTGTTATATAATATAACAAAGTGCAGATTGGATTTTAACCTATTTAAAACATGTCATCAAAATTTTAAAATTAATCTTAAACAGGAAAAATTACTAATGACCTTCCATAAATTATTTTAAAAATATTTTCAAAAAGATTCGGAATTAGATAGTTTTTATATTCATTTTTTTTCAGTTGAATTTTGAATTTTAAAGAGTCGAAATTGAAGATAAACTTTGTTTCAAAATTTTACTTTCATTTTTTTTCAATCAATCAATCAATGTTTACTTATATAGCCCTAAATCACTAGTGTCTCAAAGGGCTGCACAAACCAATACCACATCCTCGGTAGGCCCACATAAGGGCAAGGAAAACTCACACCCAGTGGGACATCGGTGACAATAATGACCCAGTGGGACGTCGGTGACAATGATGACTATGAGAACCTTGGAGAGGAGGAAAGCAATGGATGTGGAGCGGGTCTAACATGATACTGTGAAAGTTCAATCCATAATGGATCCAACACAGTCGCGAGAGTCCAGTCCAAAGCGGATCCAACACAGCAGCGAGAGTCCCGTTCACAGCGGAGCCAGCAGGAAACCATCCCAAGCGGAGGCGGATCAGCAGCGCAGAGATGTCCCCAGCCGATACACAGGCAAGCAGTACATGGCCACCGGATCGGACCGGATCCCCTCCACAAGGGAGAGTGGGACATAGAAGAAAAAGAAAAGAAACGGCAGATCAACTGGTCTAAAAAGGGAGTCTATTTAAAGGCTAGAGTATACAAATGAGTTTTAAGGTGAGACTTAAATGCTTCTACTGAGGTAGCATCTCGAACTGTTACCGGGAGGGCATTCAAGAGTACTGGAGCCCGAACGGAAAACGCTCTATAGCCCGCAGACTTTTTTTGGGCTTTGGGAATCATTAATAAGCCGGAGTCCTTTGAACGCAGATTTCTTGCCGGGACATATGGTACAATACAATCGGCAAGATAGGATGGAGCTAGACCGTGTAGTATTTTATACGTAAGTAGTAAAACCTTAAAGTCACATCTTAAGTGCACAGGAAGTGTTTTTTCCTCTTTTAAATCGTTCATTTAAGGGTTTTTTTCATCATTTATTCGCAACATAAAACCATCCGTAAAAGGAAAAAAAAAAGTACGACGGAATGACAGACAGAAATACCCATTTTTTTATATATACAGATTTATTTATTAAAAGTAAATTGAACAAATTGCTATTTCTGGCATTTTTTTAAAGTGTGTATCAAACTGGTAGCCCTTCGCATTAATCAGTACCCAAGAAGTAGCTCTTGGTTTCAAAAAGGTTGGTGACCCCTGCCCTATAATGAGTGTTTTAGTATGGTTCAGGTTGCACGAATACTGCGTTCACACTTTCTCAAAAGGTGTGACAATTAAAAGACACTTTCAAGCATCCCGCCGTTTTATTGGCGCCTGCGATGAGCTGTGTAGAGCGGAGAAGGACAGCCGTGCGACACTTGGAATAGCAAGCACGTAGCGACATAGGGGACGTTTAGCCCAAGTCCATTAAAAGAAACAGTGACCCCCCTCGTGATAGCCAGAGCTCATGAAAATGAGTATTCTCTGCACACGGGCTACAGAGAGAGAGTCCCCACTTCTAATGAACTCTAATGAAATGCTCTATAAATTGCTATTTGGTTTCTTTGATCACATTCTTCAAATTGCATTCAGCAATGTGACTTGAGGTGATGTGTGAGCTTGTGTGCTTTGTGGATGAGTGAGTAGGGAGGGGGCTGCAAAGCGTAAGGTTGCCCCCTAGCGGTGAAAGAGCATAATTAAAATAAAGGCTTTACATCTGTGCATGTTTTATGTATACAGGTATATTTAAATTATTTATATGTATATATACAGAGTTGGAAAATTGTGTTAGA
>NC_084629.1:7392003-7414503 GCF_033978795.1 Nerophis ophidion
TTTGTCCAGGAAGTCTATGCAATCATGTTATCAGATGTGGAAAATAGAAAGAAAAATGACGGAGTGTGTAATGTTCTATATTTTCAATGGAACCGACCCCAGAAGGGACAAGCGGGAAAAATGGATGGATGGATGGCATATCAAATGTTGTTGTTGTTTACTTGAGTCATATTGCCATCATATTGCAGTCTACACGTATCTCTTATGTTTGACTGCCATCTGCTGGTCACACTTATCATTACACCATGTACCAAATAAAATTGCTTCGAGGTCGGTAAGCAAAACCAGAATGATATCGTACATTAGGTAACCGGTTATAAGGTGCACTGTCGAGTTTTGAGAAGGAGAAAAACTTAAGTGTGCCTTATAGTCCGGAAAATATGGTAAGTACTTTATTAATGCATATTATTTATGGGCTTTCGCGTTTGGCCCCTGGGCCTAGAGTTTGACACCTGTGGCTTAGAATATAAAAATGTGTCCAGGAAGTCTATGCAATGATGTTATAAGATGTGGAAAATAGAAAGAAAAATGACGGAGTGTGTAATGTTCTATATTTTCAATGGAACCGACCCCAGAAGGGACAAGCGGTAAAATATGGATGGATGAATGGCAAATAAAATGTTGTTGTTTTTTACTTGAGTCATATTGCCATCATATTGGAGTCTACACGTATCTCTTATGTTTGACTGCCATCTACTGGTCACACTTATCATTACACCATGTACCAGATAAAATTGCTTCGAGGTTGGTAAGCAAAACCAGAATCATCCCATACATTAGGTAACCGGGTTATAAGGCGCACTGTCGAGTTTTGAGGGAAACAAAATAAGTGTGCCTTAAAGTCCGGAAAAAATGGTAAATACTTTATTATCAATCAATCAATCAATCAATCAATGTTTATTTATATAGCCCCAAATCACAAATGTCTCAAAGGACTGCACAAACCATTACGACTACAACATCCTCGGAAGAACCCACAAAAGGGCAAGGAAAACTCACACCCAGTGGGCAGGGAGAATTCACATCCAGTGGGACGCCAGTGACAATGCTGACTATGAGAAACCTTGGAGAGGACCTCAGATGTGGGCAACCCCCCCCTCTAGGGGACCGAAAGCAATGGATGTCGAGCGGGTCTAACATGATACTGTGAAAGTTCAATCCATAGTGGCTCCAACACAGCCGCGAGAGTTCAGTTCAAGCGGATCCAAGACAGCAGCGAGAGTCCCGTCCACAGGAAACCATCTTAAGTGGAGGCGGATCAGCAGTGTATTAACGCATATTATTTCCGGGCTTTTGCATTAGGCCCCTGGGCCTAGAGTTTGACACCTGTGGCCTATAATATAAAAATGTCCAAGAAGTCTATGCAATCATGTTATAAGATGTGGAAAATAGAAAGAGAAATGACGGAGTGTGTAATGTTCTATATTTTCAATGGAACCGACCCCAGAAGGCACAAGCGGTTAAAAAAAATGGATGGATGGATGGCATATAAAATGTTGTTGTTGTTTACTTCAGTCATATTGCCATCATATTGCAGCCTACACGTATCTCTTATGTTTGACTGCCATCTACTGGTCACACTTATCATTACACCATGTACCAAATAAAATTGCTTCGAGGGCGATAAGCAAAACCAGAATCATCCCGTACATTAGGTAACCGGGTATAAGGTGCACTGTCAAGTTTTCAGGGAAAGAAAATAAGTGTGCCTCAACGTCCGGAAAATATGGTAAGTACTTTATTGATGCATATTATTTATGGGCTTTTGCGTTTGGCCCCTGGGCCTAGAGTTTGACACCTGTGGCCTATAATATAAAAAGGTGTCCAGGAAGTCTATGCAATGATGTTATAAGATGTGGAAAATAGAAAGAAAAATGACGGAGTGTGTAATGTTCTATATTTTCAATGGAACCGACCCCAGAAGGGACAAGCGGTAAAATATGGATGGATGAATGGCAAATAAAATTTTGTTGTTTTTTACTTGAGTCATATTGCCATCATATTGCAGTCTACACATATCTCTTATGTTTGACTGCCATCTACTGGTCACAATTATCATTACACCATGTACCAAATAAAATTGGTTCGAGGTCGGTAAGCAAAACCAGAATCATCCCGTACATTAGGTAACCGGGTTATAAGGTGCACTGTCGAGTTTTGAGGAAAAAAAAATTAAGTGTGCCTTATAGTCTGGAAAATATGGTAGGTATTTTTAATGCATATTATTTATGGGTTTTCGCGTTTGGCCCCTGGGCCTAGAGTTTGACACCTGTGGCCTACAATATAAAAATATGTCCAGCAAGTCTATGCAATGATGTTATAAGATGTGGATAATAGAAATAAATATGACGGACAGACAAATGGAAGAACTGATGCTTGCACGCCATTGATTGCTCTTAAGATGCAGCAAGTGTGACATTTGGGAAATGCTAATATTTGCTCCGTCATCGAGTTTCACCCGAGACCTTTTTATCCATGAAGATGAAACCCAGACTAGAAGCTAAAAAGATAAAGCCGTTTTTGAGACGTCCAGTCCTGAGAGGGACACAAGTCACCACTTCACACATTTTGTTGGATCGGGCAGGAAAAACGGAGCTGCCCAAATGGTGGTTGTGTAGTGTTAAAGAGAGGTGATGTGCATGAGTGTCTCTTGACCACTTGTGACTGTGCCGGTTGCCTGGCAACATCACCGTGGAGATCCGGCGCTAAGCTACCTGTTTCCTCTCCCTCTGCGGTCTGTGTACGAGGCTTAGAGCAGAGCCGCTGACTGCTAAATAATGACTTTGTGTTTCCTTTGGCTTGGAAGGATGATTGCCTGAAAGGTCAGGTGATCAAAAGCGTGCATGTGATTGTGCAACTTGCACCGAGGCTGGTTCGTAAATACCAATTAAAGATGAAGCTGTACGCTTCCATTAAAAGTCATACAGCTTGTTAATAAAGAATATAAAATCTAATCCATTGTCATCATTATCATTATTATGAGTCTTAGTGAATATCTTTGTATGTCACGCCTATGAATCATATTTTGTTTTTGTCATGTTTGGTCAGGTTATGTTTTGTTTTTTGGACACTCAGTTCTGTTTTTGCACTTCCTGGTTTGTTCTCGTCTCCATGCCTACTCATTGATTTTCACCTTGCCCTCAGCCCTCACACCTGTTAGTAATGATCACAGTTATTATTTAAACCAGAGTTACCAGGTAGTCGCCCTGGCAACTTCACTTTCCCCACATTCCCTGTACCTACACATTCCGTATTATCTGCTTCATGCCTTGCTGTTCGTTTTTGTCCACGCCAAGTAAGTTTTGTATTTATGCGGATTGTTTCATGTTGTGACGTCACGGGTGAAAGGTCATCGCTCGACAGGCTATCAATTAAAAGGCTGTTTAAATCGCCAAATTCACCCCTTTTAGAGTTCGGAAATCGGTTAAAAAAACGTATGGTCTTTTTTCTGCAACATCAAGGTATATATTGACGCTTACATAGGTCTGGTGATAATGTTCCCCTTTAAGGCATCTTAAAGGGGAACATTATCACAATTTCAAAAGGGTTAAAAACAATAAAAATCAGTTCCCAGTGGCTTGTTGTATTTTTTGAAATTTTACCGGTCCCGGAATATCCTTAAAAAAAGCATTAAAGTGCCTTTTTTTCGCTCTCTGCGAAGACCCTGTTCATTTTCCTGTGACGTCATACAGTGCTGCCAATACAGACAAACAACGGCGAATACCACAGCAAGATATAGCGACATTAGCTCGGATTCAGACTCGGATTTCAGCGGCTTAAGCGATTCAACAGATGGTTGGAGTATGAAAGTATTGAAGACGAAACTGAAGCTATTGAGCGAATAGCTATTGACGCTATTCTTAGCCATAGCATGGCCGAATAGCTGCGTTAGCATCGCCGGTAAAATGTCCGGACCAAATGATCAGGACTTTCGCATCTTGTGACACTGGAGCAACTTAAATCCGTCGATTGGTAAGTGTTTTTTTTCGCATTAAATGTGGGTGGAAGGAAACGTAATAAAGTTGCAAATGCATCTGCAGGTTATCCATACATCTCTGTGCCATGTTGCTTTAGCACCGCCGGTAAATAGCATGTTAGCATTGATTAGCGTTGCATGTTAGCGTCGATTAGCTGGCAGTCACGCCGCAACCAAATATGTCTGATTAGCACATACGGTAAGTCAACAACATCAACAAAACTCACCTTTGTGATTTTGTTGATTTTATTGTAGCAAATTCATCTGCAGACCCGGTGTTTGCAATGTGTTGAAAATGTAAATGGCGGCTGTATTACCTCGGTGACGTCACGTTCTGACGTCATCGCCACAGAGCGATAAACAGAAAGGCGTTTAATTCGCCAAAATTCACCCATTTAGAGTTTGGAAATCGGTTAAAAGAATATATGGTCTTTTTTCTGCAACATCAAGGTATATATTGACGCTTACATAGGTCTGGTGATAATGTTCCCCTTTAAGGCACCTTAAAGGGGAACATTATCACAATTTCAAAAGGGTTAAAAACAATAAAAATCAGTTACCCGTGGCTTGTTGTATTTTTTAAAATTTTACCGGTCCCGGAATATCCCTAAAAAAAGCTTTAAAGTGCCTTTTTTTCGCTCTCTGCGAAGACACTGTTCATTTTCGTGTGACGTCATACAGTGCTGCCAATACAAACAAACTATGGCGAATACCACAGCAAGATATAGCGACGTTAGCTCGGATTCAGACTCGGATTTCAGCGGCTTAAGCGATTCAACAGATGGTTGGAGTATGAAAGTATTGAAGAAGAAACTGAAGCTATTGAGCGAATAGCTATTGACGCTATTCATAGCCATAGCATGGCCGAATAGCTGCGTTAGCATCGCCGGTAAAATGTGCGGACCAAATGATCAGGACTTTTGCATCTTGTGACACTGGAGCAACTTAAATCCGTCGATTGGTAAGTGTTTTTTTCGCATTAAATGTGGGTGGAAGGAAACGTAATATAGTTGCAAATGCATCTGCAGGTTATCCATACATCTCTGTGCCATGTCTGCTTTAGCACCGCCGGTAAATAGCATGTTAGCATTGATTAGCGTTGCATGTTAGCGTCGATTAGCTGGCAGTCACGCCGCAACCAAATATGTCTGATTAGCACATACGGTAAGTCAACAACATCAACAAAACTCCCCTTTGTGATTTCGTTGACTTTATTGTTGCAAACGCATCTGCAGGTTATCCATACATCTCTGTGCCATGTCTGTCATCGCCGGTAAAATGTGCAGACACTCCGGCACATTCAAAGGGGGTCTGGCGGCAGATTTCTTGCCACTTTCGCATCTTCGAGCCTGTGGTGCAACTTGAATCCCTCCCTGTTAGTGTTGTTACACCCTCCGACAACACACCAACTAGGCATGATGTCTCCAAGGTTCCAAAAAATAGTCGAAAAAATGGAAAATAACAGAGCTGAGACCCAATGTTTACAATGTGTTGAAAATGTAAATGGCGGCTGTAGTACCTCGGTGACGTCACGTTCTGACGTCATCGCCACAGAGCGATAAACAGAAAGGTGTTTAATTCGCCAAAATTCACCCATTTAGAGTTTGGAAATCGGTTAAAAGAATATATGGTCTTTTTTCTGCAACATCAAGGTATATATTGACGCTTACATAGGTCTGGTGATAATGTTCCCCTTTAAGGCACCTTAAAGGGGAACATTATCACAATTTCAAAAGGGTTAAAAACAATAAAAATCAGTTACCCGTGGCTTGTTGTATTTTTTAAAATTTTACCGGTCCCGGAATATCCCTAAAAAAAGCTTTAAAGTGCCTTTTTTTCGCTCTCTGCGAAGACACTGTTCATTTTCGTGTGACGTCATACAGTGCTGCCAATACAAACAAACTATGGCGAATACCACAGCAAGATATAGCGACGTTAGCTCGGATTCAGACTCGGATTTCAGCGGCTTAAGCGATTCAACAGATGGTTGGAGTATGAAAGTATTGAAGAAGAAACTGAAGCTATTGAGCGAATAGCTATTGATGCTATTCATAGCCATAGCATGGCCGAATAGCTGCGTTAGCATCGCCGGTAAAATGTCCGGACCAAATGATCAGGACTTTCGCATCTTGTGACACTGGAACAACTTAAATCCGTCGATTGGTAAGTGGTTTTTTTCGCATTAAATGTGGGTGGAAGGAAATGTAATATAGTTGCAAATGCATCTGCAGGTTATCCATACATCTCTGTGCCATGTCTGGTAAATAGCATGTTAGCATTGATTAGCGTTGCATGTTAGCGTCGATTAGCTGGCAGTCACGCCGCAACCAAATATGTCTGATTAGCACATACGGTAAGTCAACAACATCAACAAAACTCACCTTTGTGATTTCGTTGACTTTATTGTTGCAAATGCATCTGCAGGTTATCCATACATCTCTGTGCCATGTCTGTCATCGCCGGTAAAATGTGCAGACACTCTAGCACATTCAAAGGGGGTCTGGCGGCAGATTTCTTGCCACTTTCGCATCTTCGGGCCTGTGGTGCAACTTGAATCCCTCCCTGTTAGTGTTGTTACACCCTCTGACAACACACCGACGAGGCATGATGTCTCCAAGGTTCTGAAAAATAGTCGAAAAAAATAAAATAACAGAACTGAGACCCGGTGTTTGCAATGTGTTGAAAATGTAAATGGCGGCTGTATTACCTCGGTGACGTCACGTTCTGAACAGAAAGGCGTTTAATTCGCCAAAATTCACCCATTTAGAGTTCGGAAATCGGTTAAAAAATATATATGGTCTTTTTTCTGCACCGTCAAGGTATATATTGACGCTTACATAAGTCTGGTGATAATGTTCCCCTTTAATCTCATCATTTGGATGGGCGGCCAAATACTTTTGGCGATATAGTGTACTTTCCCTTTTTGATGTCTCAAGAAGTGTAAAAATACAAGAACACACACAGACACACATTCGCGGCCAAAGTGGTTTTAATGGCTGTACATTAAAGCCGACTCTTTGCTTTCTTGTGTTGGAGCCGCTCTTAATGGCGCGGCTATTCCTTTCAAAGCGAACCGACGTATCGACGTTAAGCAAACTGTCAGCCGGAGAACAAATGGCGGCCGCTTAACGTCTCGCGCCGATATATGCGGACCCCTCGAACAAAGATAAATATGATCGAGTGCGAACCCACGTGAGACACGTGAGAACCGATATTTACGGACTCCGGCGCAGTGGCGGTCATTCGTCAGGAGTAAAAGCCACATCGCGTCATATATCCACGGGACGTCCATTTAGATGACAGCGCACACACATTTCACGGCGCGTGGATGAATGGACGTCGCCCCGTGGCACAATTTGACAGGTCAGCGACTCTTTGGCCTACAAGGAGCCCGCATTTAAAGGGGAACATTATCACAATTTCAAACGGGTTAAAAACAATAAAAATCAGTTCCCAGTGGCTTGTTGTATGTTTTGAAGTTTTTTGCAAAATTTTACCGGTCCCGGAATATCCCTAAATAAAGCTTTAAAGTGCCTTATTTTCGCTATCTTCGAAACCATTGTCCATTTCCCTGTGACGTCATACAGGGCTGCCAATACAAACAACATGGCGGTTACCACAGCAAGATATAGCGACATTAGCTCGGATTCAGACTCGGATTTCAGCGGCTTGAGCGATTTAACAGATTAAGCATGTATTGAAACAGATGGTCGGAGTATGGAAGCAGATAGCGAAAACGAAATTGAAGCTATTGAGCGAATAGCTATTGACTCTATTCGGCAATAGCATGGGTGTACCTAATGAAATGGCCCATAGCATGGCTGCCTTATTAGCATCGCCGGTAAAATGTGCGGACCTAACGATCAGGACTTTCGCATCTTGTGACACTGGAGCAACGTAAATCTGTCGATTGGTAAGTGTTTGTTTCGCATTAAAAGTGGGTATTTAGTTTCAAATGTACATACAGCTAGCGTAAATAGCATGTTAGCAATCGATTAGCGTAGCATGTTAGCATCGATTAGCTGGCAGTCAACATCAACAAAACTCACCTTTGTGATTACTGTGACTATATCGTTACAAATGCATCTGCAGGTTATCGATACATCTCTGTGCCATGTCTGCTTTAGCACCGCCGGTAAATAGCATGTTAGCGTCGATTAGCGTAGCATGTTAGCATCGATTAGCTGGCAGTCACGCCGCGACCAAATATGTCTGATTAGCACATAAGTCAACATCAACAAAACTCACCTTTGTGATTTTGTTGAATTTATCGTTGCAAATGCATCTGCAGGTTATCCATACATCTCTGTGCCATGTCTGTCATCGCCGGTAAAATGTGGAGACACTTTGGTACATTCAATGGGGGTTTGGCGGCAGACACTTTCGCATCTTCGGGCCAGTGGTGCAACTTGAATCCCTCCCTGTTAGTGTTGTTACACCCTCCGACAACACACCGACGAGGCATGATGTCTCCAAGGTTCCAAAAAATAGTCGAAAAAACGGAAAATAACAGAGCTGAGACCCGGTGTTTGTAATGTGAAAATTAATATGGCGGTTGTGTTACCTCGGTGACGTCACGTTCTGACGTCATCGCTAAAAGAGCGATAAACAGAAAGGCGTTTAATTTGCCATAATTCACCCATTTAGAGTTCGGAAATCCATCCATCCATCCATCATCTTCCGCTTATCCGAGGTCGGGTCGCGGGGGCAGCAGCCTAAGCAGGGAAGCCCAGACTTCCCTATCTCCAGCCACTTCGTCTAGCTCTTCCCGGGGGATCCCGAGGCGTTCCCAGGCCAGCCGGGAGACATAGTCTTCCCAACGTGTCCTGGGTCTTCCCCGTGGCCTCCTACCAGCTGGACGTGCCCTAAACACATCCCTAGGGAGGCGTTCGGGTGGCATCCTGACCAGATGCCCGAACCACCTCATCTGGCTCCTCTCGATGTGGAGGAGCAGCGGATTTACGTTGAGCTCCTCCCGGATGGCAGAGCTTCTCACCCTATCTCTAAGGGAGAGCCCCGCCACCCGGCGGAGGAAACTCATTTCGGCCGCTTGTACCCGTGATCTTATCCTTTCGGTCATGACCCAAAGCTCATGACCATAGGTGAGGATGGGAACGTAGATCGACCGGTAAATTGAGAGCTTTGCCTTCCGGCTCAGCTCCTTCTTCACCACAACGGATCGATACAACGTCCGCATTACTGAAGACGCCGCACCGATCCGCCTGTCGATCTCACGATCCACTCTTCCCCCACTCGTGAACAAGACTTCTAGGTACTTGAACTCCTCCACTTGGGGCAGGGTCTCCTCCCCAACCCGGAGATGGCACTCCACCCTTTTCCGGGCGAGAACCATGGACTCGGACTTGGAGGTGCTGATTCTCATTCCGGTCGCTTCACACTCGGCTGCGAACCGATCCAGTGAGAGCTGAAGATCCCGGCCAGATGAAGCCATCAGGACTACATCATCTGCAAAAAGCAGAGACCTAATCCCGTGGCCACCAAACCGGAACCCCTCAACGCCTTGGCTGCGCCTAGAAATTCTGTCCATAAAAGTTATGAACAGAATCGGTGACAAAGGACAGCCTTGGCGGAGTCCAACCTTCACTGGAAACGTGTCCGACTTACTGCCAGCAATGCGGACCAAGCTCTGACACTGATCATACAGGGAGCGGACTGCCACAATAAGACATTCCGATACCCCATACTCTCTGAGCACTCCCCACAGGACTTCCCGAGGGACACGGTCGAATGCCTTCTCCAAGTCCACAAAGCACATGTAGACTGGTTGGGCAAACTCCCATGCACTCTCAAGAACCCTGCCGAGAGTATAGAGCTGGTCCACAGTTCCACGACCAGGACGAAAACCACACTGTTCCTCCTGAATCCGAGGTTCGACTATCCGGCGAAGCCTCCTCTCCAGTACACCTGAATAAACCTTACCGGGAAGGCTGAGGAGTGTGATCCCACGATAGTTGGAACACACCCTCCGGTCCCCCTTCTTAAAGAGAGGGACCACCACCCCGGTCTGCCAATCCAGAGGTACCGCCCCCGATGTCCACGCGATGCTGCAGAGTCTTGTCAACCAAGACAGCCCTACAGCATCCAGAGCCTTAAGGAACTCCGGGCGGATCTCATCCACCCCCGGGGCCTTGCCGCCGAGGAGCTTTTTAACTACCTCAGCGACCTCAGCCCCAGAAATAGGAGAGTCCACTACAGATTCCCCAGGCACCGCTTCCTCAAAGAAAGACGTGTTGGTGGGATTGAGGAGGTCTTCGAAGTATTCCCTCCACCGATCCACAACATCCGCAGTCGAAGTCAGCAGAACACCATCCGCACCATACACGGTGTTGATAGTGCACTGCTTCCCCTTCCTGAGGCGCCGTATGGTGGTCCAGAATCGCTTCGAAGCCGTCCGGAAGTCGTTTTCCATGGCTTCCCCGAACTCTTCCCATGTCCGAGTTTTTGCCTCCGCGACCGCTAAAGCTGCACACCGCTTGGCCCGTCGGTACCCGTCCACTGCCTCCGGAGTCCTATGAGCCAAAAGAAACCGATAGGACTCCTTCTTCAGCTTGACGGCATCCCTCACTGCTGGTGTCCACCAACGGGTTCTGGGATTACCGCCACGACAGGCACCAACAACCTTGCGGCCACAGCTCCAATCAGCCGCCTCGACAATAGAGGTTCGGAACATGGTCCACTCGGACTCAATGTCCCGCACCTCCCTCGTGACATGTTCAAAGTTCTCCCGGAGGTGTGAATTGAAACTCTCTCTGACAGGAGACTCTGCCAGACGTTCCCAGCAGACCCTCACAATGCGTTTGGGCCTGCCAGGTCTGTCCGGCATCCTCCCCCACCATCGCAGCCAACTCACCACCAGGTGGTGATCGGTAGAAAGCTCCGCCCCTCTCTTCACCCGAGTGTCCAAAACATAAGGCCGCAAATCCGATGACACAACTACAAAGTCGATCATGGAACTGCGGCCTAGGGTGTTCGGAAATCGGTTAAAAAAAATACATGGGCCCAGACGACTTTGAGCTGTGTGTGCGCGCAGCGCTAATATTTCCGAACAGTCCGTGACGTCACGCGTACACTTCAGCATCCCGCGACGTTTTCAACAGGAATAAACTCCCTTTTTAGACCGGTTGATCTGCCGTTTCTTTTCTTTTTCTCCTATGTCCCACTCTCCCTTGTGGAGGGGGTCCGGTCCGATCCGGTGGCCATGTACTTGCCAGTGTATCGGTTGGGGACATCTCCGCGCTGCTGATCCGCCTCCGCTTGGGATGGTTTCCTGCTGGCTCCGCTGTGAACGGGACTCTCACGGCTGTGTTGGATCCATTGTGGATTGAACTTTCACAGTATCATGTTAGACCCGCTCGGCATCCATTGCTTTCGTCCTCTCCAAGGTTCTCATAGTCATCATTGTCACCGACGTCCCACTGGGTGTGAGTTTTCCTTGCCCTTATGCGGGCCTACCGAGGATGTCGTAGTGGTTTGTGTTGTGGTTTTTGCAGCCCTTTGAGACACTAGTGATTTAGGGCTATATAAGTAAACATTGATTAATGATTGATTGACACTTCGAGCTGAACGGGCATCTGGTCAGGATGCCTCCCGAGGGAAGTGTGTAGGCCACGTCCTACCGGTAGGAGGCCACGGGGAAGACCCAGGACACGTTTGGAAGACTATGTCTCTCGGCTGGCCTGGGAACGCCTCGGGATCCCCCAGGAAGAGCTAGACGAAGTGGCTGGGGAGTGGGAAGTCTGGGCTTCCCTGCTTAGGCTGCTGCCCCCGCGACCCGACTTCGGATAAGCGGAAGAAGATGAATGGATGAACTAAAAAGGCCGTATTGGCATGTGTTGCAATGTTAATATCTCATCATTGATTTATAAGACTGCGTGGTGGGTAGTAGTGGGTTTCAGTAGGCCTTTAAGGCAATCCGATCATATTGATCGATAAATGCATTCGCTGCTAAACTGGCGAGCTGTCACCCGGGGCCACAAATATGACCCCCTTCCTTATTGCTCACCCTCTTTTTTTGATTTTGTCCGCGCGTGCCCCTGACGCGCCTTTAAAGCACTCCCAGCCCGGGTGAGAGTTAATAAGGGAGCAAAGAAGTCCAAACAGAGCCGTAAAAATATGCCACGAGGATGTATTTCCATCAAGCATATTGCAGGAACGCGTGGGAGCTTTGTTTAGAGAGTTATGCTTGAAAAAAAAAAAAAAAAAAAAGGCAACTAATCTGCTCCATCCCAGCTTTTATCACCGCCATCAAAAAACAGAAGAGGTTTTTTTTTTTTTTTTAATGCTTATGCCGATGCAATGCAACTCTTTGCCCATTTCCTCTCCTTCCCCCAGCAGAAAGAAATGACGCAAAATGGGTTCAATCTGTCATCAGTTTTAGCTCCTTGGCAGCAGTTTTAGAAACGATTATCTCCTCTGGAGAGGCCCTCGGATAGCCATCATGTCATTTGTGACCATCCTTCCATCCTCGCGGGCACATTTTTTGGGAGTGACCTTAAAGGATAATGAGCGACAGTGAGGGGAACACGCTGACAAACTGAACATTTGGAACACAGCTCTCAAATTGGACATTGCACCCGGCGGAAATGTTATCCGGTACAACCTGTCTAGTCCAATGACAACCTGCGAAGTAATAGGGGCTACGCTGGAAAGGAGAATAAAAACAAGTAGTACTAACTATTACAGGACTAAAGTCATAAAAAAATTTTTTGTAATATACTGAATGAATTGGTATGTCAGACTTAGCCCTGCACCCCAAAAAATGACTCGTTTGATGAACTCAATTAAAATGAGGGCAGGATTTCCATCCAACAAATACATGTGAAGTGAATTATATTTATATAGCACTTTTCTCTAGAGACTCAAAGCGCTTTACATTGTGAACCCCAATATCTAAGTTACATTTAAACCAGTGTGGGTGGCACTGGGAGCGCGTGGGTAAAGTGTCTTGCCCAAGGACACAACGGCAGTGACTAGGATGGCGGAAGCGGGAATCAAACCTGCAACCCTCAAGTTGCTGGCACGGCCACTCTACCAACCGAACTATACCGCCCCAACTCAAAATTAGTACATTCTCACTACACAATAAAAATGAGTTAGTCCAACTAATTTTTAGCAAATGAAGCCAAAATGAAATTATTTCAATAACTAAGCGAAATTGATTTACATTTGTCGGACTAATTTCTTACAAATACAGCTAAAATTATTTTGGTTACTAAGCGGAATTGATTTATATGTGCCTAACTCAAAATTTATTGCAAATTAAGCAAGCTAAAAATCACCCTTGATCCCATATGTAAAGCACTGAATACACCAGCGGTACAGTCTACAGCAGTGGTCCCCAACCACCGGGCCGTGGCCCGATTGGTACCGGGCCGCAGAAGAATTTTTTATAAAAAAAAAAAAATGTTTTTTAAGTTTTTTTTTTTTTTATTAAATCAACATAAAAAACACAATATACACTTACAATTAGTGCACCAATCACAAAAACCTCCCTTTTTCATGACAAAAACGTCCCTTTTTCATGACAAAGAAGAAGAAAAAAAAAAGGGAACCCCCCCCCCCCCAGGCCACGGGATAAATTATTAAGCGTTGACCGGTCCGCGGATACAAAAAGGTTGGGGACCACTGGTCTACAGCAGTGGTCCCCAAAACATTTTTTATTTTATTTATTTATTTTTTTAAATTAAATCAACATATTGCCCTAGTGTGTGAATGTGAGTTTGAATGTTGTCTCTCTATCTGTGTTGGCCCTGCGATGAGGTGGCGACTTGTCCAGGGTGTACCCTGCCTCCGGCCCGATTGTTGCTGAGATAGGCGCCAGCACCCCCCGCCACCCCGAAAGGGAATAAGCGGTAGAAAATGGATGGATGGATGAACATAAAAAACACAATATACACTTACAATTAGTGCACCAACCACAAAAACCTCCCTTTTTCATGACAAAAACGTCCCTTTTTCATGACAAAGAAGAAGATAAAAAAAAAAAAAAAAGGACCCCCCCCGGGCTAAATTATTAAGCGTCAGCAAAAAAATAAAAATATATATATATTTTTTTCTTATTAAATCAACATAAAAAACACAATATACACTTACAATTAGTGCACCAACCACAAAAACCTCCCCTTTTCATGACAAAAATGTCCCTTTTTCATGAAAAAGAAGAAAACAAAAAAAAAAAAAAAAAAAAGGAACCCCCCCCCCCCGGGCCGCGGGACAAATTATTAAGCTTTGACCGGTCCGCAGACACAAAAAGGTTGGGGTCCACTGCCGTAAAACACATCAGACAAAACCTGGTTGGTATTCTTAATGTAGAATAATCCTTAATTCAACAATCTTGAATATAACACCACAGGAGGTCAAAGTTACTTGAAAACACAAACTAAAATGTTGAGTTTCAGCGAAAACAAAACATCAAGAAGTCAATTTTACATAAAGACCAATGTCAGATTTGCGTACCAACACAAACTAATAACTATATTAACAAATATGTCAAATTGACTTGATAGAAAGCCCAGATATAAAACACCAAGAAACAGTTTGACCTTTTCTTAAAGGGGAACATTATCACAATTTCAAAAGGGTTAAAAACAATAAAAATCAGTTCCCAGTGGCATGTATTTTTTGAAGTTTTTTTCAAAATTTTACCGGTCTCCGAATATCCCTAAAAAAGCTTTAAAGTGCTTGATTTTCGCTATTTGCCGACCCACTATCCATTTCCCTGTGACGTCATACAGTGCTGCCAATGTAAACGAACAATGGCGAATAGCACAGCAAGATATAGCGACATTAGCTCGGATTCAGACTCGGATTTCAGCGATTTAACAAATTTTGCATGTATTGAAACGGATGGTTGGAGTATGAAAGTATTGAACAAGAAACTGAAGCTATTGAGCGAATAGCTATTGACGCTATTCGTAGCCATAGCATGGCCGAATAGCTGCGTTAGCATCGCCGGTAAAATGTGCGGACCAAACAATCAGGACTTTGGCATCTTGTGACACTGGAGCAACTTAAATCCGTCGATTGGTAAGTGTTTTTCCCGCATTAAATGTAGGTGGAAGGAAATGTAATATAGTTGCAAATGCATCTGCAGGTTATCCATACATCTCTGTGCCATGTCTGCTTTAGCACTGCCGGTAAATAGCATGTTAGCATCGATTAGCATAGCATGTTAGCATCGATTAGCTGGCAGTCAACATCAACAAAACTCACCTTTGTGATTACTGTGACTATATCGTTACAAATGCATCTGCAGGTTATCGATACATCTCTGTGCCATGTCTGCTTTAGCACCGCCGGTAAATAGCATGTTAGCGTCGATTAGCGTAGCATGTTAGCATCGATTAGCTGGCAGTCACGCCGCGACCAAATATGTCTGATTAGCAAATAAGTCAACATCAACAAAACTCACCTTTGTGATTTCGTTGACTTTATCGTTGCAAATGCATCTGCAGGTTATCCATACATCTCTGTACCATGTCTGTCATCGCCGGTAAAATGCGAAGACACTTTGGCACATTCAATGGGGGTCTGGCGGCAGACACTTTCGCATCTTCGGGCCAGTGGTGCAACTTGAATCCCTCCCTGTTAGTGTTGTTACACCCTCCGACAACACACCGACGAGGCATGATGTCTCCAAGGTTCCAAAAAATAGTCGAAAAAACGGAAAATAACAGAGCTGAGACCCAATGTTTACAATGGGTTGAAAATGAAAATGGCGGCTGTATTACCTCGGCGACGTCACATTCTGACGTCATCCCCTCCAGAGCGATAAACAGAAAGGCGTTTAATTCGCCAAAATTCGCCCATTTAGAGTTCGGAAATCGGTTAAAAAAATATATGGTCTTTTTTTCTGCAACATCAATGTATATATTGACGCTTACATAGGTCTGGTGATAATGTTCCCCTTTAAATAACTCGAGTAAAACGTTGCGAGAAACGGTTCTCCAAAATAGCTTAAAGTGGTGTAAAATTAACACTCTGCGCCACAAAGGAAACTGCAAAAACACATTTGAGTCCTGCACAAGTGTGCTAATGCAGCCATTAGCCTCAATGTACTAGAGTTAAAGAAAAGAAAACAACATGGATCAAATTGGCAACTAACTAAAATAAATAAGAAAAACTTAACATTCACAGATCAGGAATCTGATATTAATGAGATGCTAGCAGCAAATATCCTTTGAATGTAAGCAAGTATAAACAAAACATGAGAACAGTACGAGTTATTCAAAAAATACCAAATAAAATTCCAAAGTCTTGAATCGAACTTAATCCATTTATCCAGGGTTGAGTGATGAAACGGAGGAGAGAAATGAATGCGAGACGTGTGCAGGATAGTCACAGTCAGAGATAAAATGGGGAGGTAAAGTTAGGTCCAATTCTCAAGTTCAAATGTTGTCTTTAAATGGGGTGAAAATGAAGGCAAAAATAATACAACCAAAAATAAAGATCCGATGATGAACATTGTCAAGAAGTGTTCACCTCTCAAGTAAACAACTTGTTTTTTCTGTATATTTGTGTTCAGTTTATGACCATCCATCCATCCATCTTCTTCCGCTTATCCGAGGTCGGGTCGCGGGGGCAGCAGCCTAAGCAGGGAAACCCAGACTTCCCTCTCCACAGCCACTTCGTCTAGCTCTTCCCGGGGGATCCCGAGGCGTTCCCAGGCCAGCCGGGAGACATAGTCTTCCCAACGTGTCCTGAGTCTTCCCCGTGGCCTCCTACCGGTTGGACGTACCCTAAACACTTCCCTCGGGAGGCGTTCGGGTGGCATCCTGACCAGATGCCCGAACCACCTCATCTGGCTCCTCTCGATGTGGAGGAGCAGCGGCTTTACTTTGAGTTCCTCCCGGATGGCAGAGCTTCTCACCCTATCTCTAAGGGAGAGCCCCGCCACACGGCGGAGGAAACTCATTTCGGCCGCTTGTACCCGTGATCTTATCCTTTCGGTCATGACCCAAAGCTCATGACCATAGGTGAGGATGGGAACGTAGATCGACCGGTAAATTGAGAGCTTTGCCTTCCGGCTCAGCTCCTTCTTCACCACAACGGATTGGTCACAACGTCCGCATTACTGAAGACGCCGCACCGATCCGCCTGTCGATCTCACGATCCACTCTTCCCTCACTCGTGAACAAGACTCCTAGGTACTTGAACTCCTCCACTTGGGGCAGGGTCCTTTTTTGCAACTCAACGCCAAAAAAACGGAAATGCTGATTATCGGTCCTGCTAGACACCGAACTCTATTTAATAATACAACTTTAACATTTGACAACCAAACAATTAAACAAGGCGACTCGGTAAAGAATTTGGGTATTATCTTCCACCCAACTCTCTCGTTTGAGTCACACATTAAAAGCGTTACTAAAACGGCCTTCTTTCATCTCCATAATATCGCTAAAATTCGCTCCATTTTGACCACTAGCGACGCTGAGATCATTATCCATGCGTTTGTCACATCTCCTCTCGATTACTGTAACGTATTATTTTTGGGTCTCCCCATGTCTAGCATTAAAAGATTACAGTTGGTACAAAATGCGGCTGCTAGACTTTTGACAAGAACAAGAAAGTTTGATCATATTACGCCTGTACTGGCTCACCTGCACTGGCTTCCTGTGACTTTAAAGTTTTACTACTTACATATAAAATACTACACAGTCTAGCTCCATCCTATCTTGCCGATTGTATTGTACCATATGTCCCGGCAAGAAATCTGCGTTCAAAGGACTCCGGCTTATTAGTGATTCCCAGACCCCCAAAAAAGTCTGCGGGCTATAGAGCGTTTTCCGTTCGGGCTCCAGTACTCTGGAATGCCCTCCCGGTAACAGTTCGAGATGCCACCTCAGTAGAAGCATTTACGTCTCACCTTCAAACTCATTTGTATACTCTAGCCTTTAAATAGACCCCCTTTTTAGACCAGTTGATCTGCCGTTTCCTTTCTCTTTCTCCCCTGTCCCACACTCCCTTGTGGAGGGATCCGGTCCGGTGGCCATGGATGAAGTACTGGATATCCAGAGTCGGGACCGCTCGCCTGTGTATCGGTTGGGGACATCTCCGCGCTGCTGATCCGCCTCCGCTTGGGATGGTTTCCTGTTGGCTCTAATATGGATGGGACTCTCGGTACTGTGTTGGATCCACTCACGGTTGTGTTGGATCCATCATGGATTGAACTTTCACAGTATCATGTTAGACCCGCTCGAAATCCATGGCTTTCGGTCCCCTAGAGGGGGGAGTTGCCCACATATGCCGTCCTCTCCAAGGTTTCTCACTGGGTGTGAGTTTTCCTTGCCCTTATGTGGGCCTACCGAGGGTGTCGTTGTGGTTTGTGATGTGGTTTGTGCAGCCCTTTGAGACACTAGTGATTTAGGGCTATATAAATAATCATTGATTGATTGATTGATCCATGTCTTTATGGACCTTGATTCGTGCACTGGTGCACAGTCATGTTGGCAGAGGAAGGGGCCTTCTCCAAACTATTCCCACAAGGTTGGTAGCATGGGATTGCCCAAGGTTTCTCATTGTCATCCCATTCGGTTTAATTTTTCCTTGCCCTGATGTGGGATCTGAGCCCAGGATGTCGTTGTGGCTTGTGCAGCCCTTTGAGACACTCGTGATTTAGGGCAATATAAGTAAACATTGATTGAGACACAACTTTTTCAATGTCAGCAGACACATTTGCTACACGCCCCTTTCGCGCCAGGAGCAGCACGCCCACTCAGCTACAAGCCTGCAGACGATCAGACAATCTCGACACCTGGGACTGATGAGGGTGTGCTGAATAAAGTACCAGTGGACCCACGGATCGGGGCGGGATCTTAGTTTTTATGGTAAGCGACAAGCTGTTTGCTCTCTCTCCGTGGCTTGATTTGTCCCTTGTCTTCTCCTGTGTTTCAGCAGTGTTTTCCTTCTGTTGTCCTGGATCTCGACATCCTCCCTCGTTCCTGGACTCCTCGACTCCTCGCTCGCCCCTGGACTCTGACGCCTCTCTCTCGCCCCGGATCACCTATTACCAGTTTGGTAACACACACTTCAGTTAAATTGTACACATAGTCTTACACCATACACACTCTTGAGTTTTGTCACACTTAATTTCCTTAGTTTATTAGTTAGTATTGTTTATTTTCCTTATTTTATATATATTGTTTCCCAGAGCCCAACAAAAGTCTGCGGGCTATAGAGCATTTTCTATTCGGGCTCCAGATCTCTGGAATGACCTCCCGTTAACAGTTTGGGATGCTACTTCAGCAGAAGCATTCAAGTCTCATCCTAAAACTCATTTGTATACTCTAGCCTTTAAATAGACCCCCTTTTTAGACCAGTTGATCTGCCATTTCTTTTTCTTTTCCTCCTCTGTCCCCCTTTCCCTTGTGAGGGGGTCCGTTCCGGTGGCCATGGATGAAGTACTGGCTGTGCAGAGTCGGGACTCAGGATGGACCGCTCGCCTTTGTATCGGTTGGGGACGTCCCTGCACTGCTGATCCGCCTCCGCTTGGGATGGTTTCCTGCTGGCTCCACTTTGGACGGGACTTTCGCTACTATATTGGATCCACTTTGGACTGGACTCTCACGGTTATGTTAGATCCACTATGGATTGGAGTTTCACAATATCATATTAGACCCGCTCGACATCCATTGCTTTCGGTGCCCACATATGCGGTCCTCTCCAAGGTTTCTCATAGACATCATTGTCACTGTCACCCACGTCCCATTGGGGTGAGTTTTCCTTGTCCTTATGTGGACTCTACCGAGGATGTCGTTGTGGTTTGTACAGCCCTTTGAGACACTAGTGATTTAGGGCTATATAAATAAACATTGATTGATTTATTGATATAAAAAATTATTGAACATTACGGCACTCTGGTGTCTGTTGCCGTCATCTCCCTTCAGTAAACCATAACAAGTAAGTTCCAATGTTTCTCTTTTAAAAGCTCCTCAAGAGGCCACTTGATGAAGCGGGGGGAGCGACCTGCGTGCTAAACGTTTGTTTCCTGTTAAGAGGCCGCCCATGTCGTCACTTTTGCCCTGCATGACGACGCCAGTTATGTACACAGACGTACACGACATGAAAGACGGGAAGTAGGAGTGACGGCGGCCTGCAGCTTTATTCGCAGCCACATAATGGCTCCTTCTCTACTTTCCTCCCCGCTCCAACCACCAGCGCTTCCCGGCGCTCATTTGCATGCAAGAAGCTCCGCCAAGTAACCTGGGAGTCTTCAAAGCCCGTCTCCCGGGTAATGGAGCAGCATGAGATTTTACATCTGATCATCACTGACTGCGGTCTTGATCATGTAGATTCCAGCAGGGACACGACTGGTGCGTGTTAGCAGACTCCCGACTGGAGTTTCAAGTGGGAAAGGATTCGCTTTTAGAGAAGGAGTCGCCGCCGTCCGTGTGTTTGACAAGCAAAAAAAAAAAAAAAAAAAACCCCCGGAATGACGAGGTTAGTTGTTTCAACCGGAAATGAGCGGTGGAATATTAAAGAAGCACCAAGAATCATGTTCAGTGCGCAAATGAAAATACACATTTTTGAATAGAAAATGGGACGTTTCATGCTTCGTGGTTAAAAAAAAAAGAACAGCGGCCCCAACTGGCTGTAAAGAGGCAGTGCAGGATGTTTTTGCCCAATTGATCCCACACTATCGGATTTTTGAAATTATCGAACAAATACAATAGGAAGGGGGTTCGTGACACATGAAACGTGACAAATTGAGGTCAATCAATCAATCAATCAATCAATCAATGTTTATCCATATAGCTCTAAATCACAAATGTCTCAAAGGACTGTACAAACCATTACGACTACGACATCCTCGGAAGAACCCACAAAAGGGCAAGGAAAACTCACACCCAGTGGGCAGGGAGAATTCACATCCAGTGGGACGCCAGTGACAATGCTGACTATGAGAAACCTTGGAGAGGACCTCAGAAGTGGGCAACCCCCCCCGCCCCCCTCTAGGGGACCGAAAGCAATGGATGTCGAGCGGGTCTAACATGATACTGTGAAAGTTCAATCCATAGTGGCTCCAACACAGCCGCGAGAGTTCAGTTCAATGCGGATCCAAGACAGCAGCGAGAGTCCCGTCCACAGGAAACCATCCCAAGCGGAGGAGGATCAGCAGCGTAGAGATGTCCCCAACCGATACACAGGCGAGTGGTCCATCCTGGGTCCCGACGAGCGGTCCATCCTGGGTCTCGACTCTGGACAGCCAGTACTTCATCCATGGTCATCGGACCGGACCCCCTCCACAAGGGAGGGGGGGACATAGGAGAAAAAGAAAAGAAGCGGCAGATCAACTGGTCTAAAAAGGAGGTCTATTTAAAGGCTAGAGTATACAGATGAGTTTTAAGGTGAGACTTAAATGCTTCTACTGAGGTGGCATCTCCAGAGTACTGGAGCCCGAACAGAAAACGCTCTATAGCCCGCAGACTTCTTTTGGGCTTTAGGAATCACTAATAAGCCGGAGTCTTTTGAACGCAGATTTCTTGCCGGGACATATGGTACAATACAATCGGCAAGATAGGATGGAGCTAGACCGTGTAGTATTTTATACGTAAGTAGTAAAACCTTAAAGTCACTATCCCCTTTAGCCACCAGATGGCAGAGTATTCAATATCTCAAAATGTGTTTTGTGGCAATTCCAACTTTGACCACAAAATCCAATCCATCGATTTTTCTGCCGCTCGTCCCGTTCGGGGTCGCGGGGGGTGCTGGAGCCTATCCCAGCTGCATTCAGGCGGAATGCGTGTACACCCTGGACAAGTCGCCACCTTATTGTAGGGAGAACACAGATAGACAGACAACATTCACACACTAGGGCCCATTTCAGTGATGCCAATCGACCTATCCCCAGGTGCATGTTTTTGTAGGTGGGAGGAAGCTGGAGTACCCGGAGAGAACCCACGTGACTGCGTGGGTTCCTTCATGCTTCATGGTAAAAAAAAATACAATAAAAAAATGGCTAATTTGGAAAACAAAGAACAGCGGTTCTGATTTAAGAAATTATCCAGGGTGAAATGATCAAACAAATACAAAAGGAAGGGGATTCATGACACATGAAACGGGACGAATTGGGGGTGGGGGGGGTGCATTATCCACTTTAGCCACCAGATGGCACAGTGTTAAATATCTCAAAATGTGTTTTGTGGCAATTCCAACTTTGACCACAAAATCCATCCATCCATTTTCCTACCGCTTGTAGGGGTCGCGGGGGTGTGCTGGAGCCTATCCCAGCTCCATTCGGGCAGAAGGTGGCGTACACCCTGGACAAGTCCCCAACTCATCGCAGGGTCAACACAGATAGACAGACAACATTCACACACTAGGGCCAATTTAGTGTTGCCAATCAACCTATCCCCAGATGCACGCTTCATGGTAAAATAAATAAATACATTGCCTATGTTGGAAAAAAAAAACAGCGACCCCAACTGGCTGTAAAGAGGCAGCGCAGGATGTTTTTGCTCGGATTTTTGAAATAATCAAGGGTGAAATGATCGAATAAATACAGT
>NC_084629.1:7422003-7442003 GCF_033978795.1 Nerophis ophidion
AAGCTCTGCCATCCGGGAGGAACTCAAAGTAAAGCCGCTGGTCCTTCACATCGAGAGGAGCCAGATGAGGTGGTTCGGGCATCTGGTCAGGATGCCACCCGAACGCCTCCCTAGGGAGGTGTTTAGGGCACGTCCAACCGGTAGGAAGCCACGGGGAAGACCCAGGACACGTTGGGAAGACTATGTCTCCCGCCTGGCCTGGGAACGCCTCGGGATCCCCCGGGAAGAGCTAGACGAAGTGGCTGGGGAGAGGGAAGTCTGGGCTTCCCTGCTTAGGCTGCTGCCCCCGCGACCCGACCTCGGATAAGCGGAAATGATGGATGGATGGATGGATGACATGTTTTAAATAAGTTAAAATCAAATTTGCACTTTGTTAGAATATATAACACATTGGACCAAGCTATATTTCTATCCATCCATCATCTTCCGCTTATCCGAGGTCGGGTCGCGGGGGCAGCAGCCTAAGCAGGGAAGCCCAGACTTCCCTATCTCCAGCCACTTCGTCTAGCTCTTCCCGGGGGATCCCGAGGCGTTCCCAGGCCAGCTGGGAGACATAGTCTTCCCAACGTGTCCTGGGTCTTCCCCGTGGCCTCCTACCAGCTGGACGTGCCCTAAACACATCCCTAGGGAGGCGTTCGGGTGGCATCCTGACCAGATGCCCGAACCACCTCATCTGGCTCCTCTCGATGTGAAGGAGCAGCGGCTTTACTTTGAGCTCCTCCCGGATGGCAGAGCTTCTCACCCTATCTCTAAGGGAGAGCCCCGCCACCCGGCGGAGGAAACTCATTTCGGCCGCTTGTACCTGTGATCTTATCCTTTCGGTCATGACCCAAAGCTCAAAGCTATATTTCTAACAAAGACAAATCATTATTTCCTCTAAATTTCCAGAACAAAAATGTTTAAATAAATTCAAGACTTTGAAATAAGATTTAAATTTGACTCTACATATTTTCTAGATTTGCTACAATAACTTTTTTGAATTTTAATCATAATAAGTTTGAAGAAATATTTCACAAGTATTTTTCGTCAAAAAAAGAGAAGCTAAAATGAAGAATTAAATAAAAATGTATTTATTATTATTTTCAATAATAATAAAAAAAAATACTTGAACATTGATTTAAATCGTCAGGAAAGAAGAGGGAGGAATTTAAAAGGTAAAAAATCTAAATGTATTTAAAAATCCGAGAATCATTTTTAAGGTTGTATTTTTTCTCTAAAATTGTCTTTCTGAAAGTTATAAGAAGCAAAGTAAAAAAATAAATGAATTTATTTAAACAAGTGAAGACCAAGTCTTTAAAATATTTTCTTGGATTTTCAAATTCTATTTGATTTTTGTCCCTCTTAGAATTAAAAATGTCGAGCAAAGCGAGACCAGCTTGCTAGTAAATAAATAAAATTAAAAAAAATAGAGGCAACTCACTGGTAAGTGCTGCTATTTGAGCTATTTTTAGAACAGCCCGGCGGGCGACTCAATTGGTCCTTACGGGCTACCTGGTGCCCGCGGGCACCGCGTTGGTGACCCCTGGTCTAGTGTGTATGTATGTCAATACAAATGCTGGATTGGAGATATATCAGTCAATGGTTGACCGTGACCACACACACACACACACACACACACACACACGTTTTGAACTGTCAGGCAGTTGAATGGGCAACTTGAGGCTCCCTGCCATGCCCACTGAGGTGATTTAAATATTTGAACCTGGCATATGCTGAGAACGGTTGCCACGGGGACATCATACTCCTTTGAAATGTCCTAACCTTGTAGCTTCCACTCCAGCAAACACAATATTAAAAAAAAAAAAAAAAAAAAGCCCATGCCACTTCTTCCCACTTCCGACAGCTAAGGAGCAAAACCGACACATTTGACCAAATACCTTTTTGAGTCAGATAGGAAAAAAAAGCATGTTGATAGTGTGCAATTTGCTCTGAAGTACCCATTAGGTATTAGTATAGTACCGTGATACTAATGAATCATATTCGGTACTATACCGCCTCTAAAAAGCACTGGTTTTAGCTACTTCTAAATCACTAATCCTTGCCTCCATGGCATCGAACAAAGTATGTTTCTTACAAGTATCATCCCTGCAGGACGAGGAATAGCTAAACATGCTTCACTACACACCTAGCTCACTTGCGTCAAAATGTAAACAAACGCTATGGGTGGATCTACACCTAACATCCACTGTAATGATACCAAGTACAGAAGCGTGTCTATTTGATACTACTATGATTACGTCAGTATTTTTTGGCATCGCAACTAGAGTTGTACGGTATACCGGTATTGGTATAGTACCGTGATACTAATGAATCATATTCGGTACTATACCGCCTCTGAAAAGCACTGGTTTTAGCTACTTCAAAATCACTAATCCTCGCCTCCATGGCATCGAACAAAGTAACTTTCTTACAAGTATCATCCCTGCAGGACGAGGAATAGCTAAACATGCTTCACTACACACCGTAGCTCACTTGCGTCAAAATGTAAACAAACGCTATGGGTGGATCTACACCTAACATCCACTGTAATGATACCAAGTACAGAAATGTGTCTATTTGATACTACTATGATTACGTCAGTATTTTTTGGCATCGCGACTAGAGTTGTACGGTATACCGGTACTAGTATAGTACCGCGATACTAATGAATCATATTCGGTACTATACCGCCTCTGAAAAGCACTGGTTTTAGCTACTTCAAAATCACTAATCCTCGCCTCCATGGCATCGAACAAAGTATGTTTCTTACAAGTATCATCCCTGCAGGACGAGGAATAGCTAAACATGCTTCACTACACACCGTAGCTCACCTGCGTCAAAATGTAAACAAACGGCATTGGTTGATCTACACCTAACATCCACTGTAATGATACCAAGTACAGAAGCGTGTCTATTTGATACTACTATGATTACGTCAGTATTTTTTGGCATCGCAACTAGGATTGTACGGTATACCAGCATTAGTATAGTACCGCGATATTAATGAATCATATTCGATACTATACCGCATCTGAAAAGCACTGGTTTTAGCTACTTCAAAATCACTAATCTTCGCCTCCATGGCATCGAACAAAGTAACTTTCTTACAAGTATCATCCCTGCAGGACGAGGAATAGCTAAACATGCTTCACTACACACTAGCTCATCGGCGTCAAAATGTAAACAAACGCCATTGGTGGATCTACACCTGACATCCACTGTAATGATACCAAGTAGAGAAGTGTGTCTATTTGATACTACTATGATTACGTCAGTATTTTTTGGCATCGCAACTAGAGTTGTACGGTATACCGGTACTAGTATAGTACCGTGATACGAATGAATCATATTCGGTACTATACCGCCTCTGAAAAGCGCTGGTTTTAGCTACTTCTAAATCACTAATCCTTGCCTCCATGGCATCGAACAAAGTAAGTTTCTTACTAGTATCATCCCTGCAGGACGAGGAATAGCTAAACATGCTTCACTACACACCGTAGCTCACCGGCGTCAAAATGTAAACAAACGGCGTTGGTGGATCTACACCTGACATCCACTGTAATGATACCAAGTACAGAAGCGTGTCTATTTGATACTACTATGATTCCGACAGTACTTTTTGGCATCGCAACTAGGATTGTACGGTATACCGGTACTAGTATAGTACCGCGATACTAATGAATCATATTCGGTACTATACCGCCTCTGAGAAGCACTGGTTTTAGCTACTTCAAAATCACTAATCCTCGCCTCCATGGCATCGAACAAAGTAACTTTCTTACAAGTATCATCCCTACAGGACGAGGAATAGCTAAACATGCTTCACTACACACCGTAGCTCACCTGCGTCAAAATGTAAACAAACGGCATTGGTGGATCTACACCTGACATCCACTGTAATGATACCAAGTACAGAAGCGTGTCTATTTGATACTACTATGATTACGTCAGTATTTTTTGGCATCGCAACTAGAGTTGTACGGTATACCGGTACTAGTATTGTACCGTGATACGAATGAATCATATTCGGTACTATACCGCCTCTGAAAAGCGCTGGTTTTAGCTACTTCTAAATCACTAATCCTTGCCTCCATGGCATCGAACAAAGTAAGTTTCTTACTAGTATCATCCCTGCAGGACGAGGAATAGCTAAACATGCTTCACTACACACCGTAGCTCACCGGCGTCAAAATGTAAACAAACGCCATGGGTGGATCTACACCTGACATCAACTGTAATGATACCAAGTACAGAAGCGTGTCTATTTGATACAACTATGATTCCGACAGTACTTTTTGGCATCGCAACTAGAGTTGTACGGTATACCGGTACTAGTATAGTACCGCGATACTAATGAATCATATTCGGTACTATACCGCCTCTGAAAAGCACTGGTTTTAGCTACTTCAAAATCACTAATCCTCGCCTCCATGGCATCGAACAAAGTAACTTTCTTACAAGTATCATCCCTACAGGACGAGGAATAGCTAAACATGCTTCACTACACACCTAGCTCACTTGCGTCAAAATGTAAACAAACGTTATGGGTGGATCTACACCTGACATCCACTGTAATGATACCAAGTACAGAAGCGTGTCTATTTGATACTACTATGATTACGTCAGTATTTTTTGGCATCGCAACTAGGATTGTACGGTATACCAGCATTAGTATAGTACCGCGATATTAATGAATCATATTCGATACTATACCGCATCTGAAAAGCACTGGTTTTAGCTACTTCAAAATCACTAATCCTCGCCTCCATGGCATCGAACAAAGTATGTTTCTTACAAGTATCATCCCTACAGGACGAGGAATAGCTAAACATGCTTCACTACACACCGTAGCTCACCTGCGTCAAAATGTAAACAAACGGCATTGGTTGATCTACACCTAACATCCACTGTAATGATACCAAGTACAGAAGCGTGTCCATTTGATACTACTATTATTACGTCAGTATTTTTTGGCATCGCAACTAGAGTTGTACGGTATACCGGTACTAGTATAGTACCGTGATACTAATGAATCATATTCGGTACTATACCGCCTCTGAAAAGCACTGGTTTTAGCTACTTCAAAATCACTAATCCTCGCCTCCACGAACAAAGTAACTTTATTACAAGTATCATCCCTACAGGACGAGGAATAGCTAAACATGCTTCACTACACACCTAGCTCACTTGCGTCAAAATGTAAACAAACGCTATGGGTGGATCTACACCTAACATCCACTGTAATGATACCAAGTACAGAAGCGTGTCCATTTGATACTACTATTATTACGTCAGTATTTTTTGGCATCGCAACTAGAGTTGTACGGTATACCGGTATCGGTATAGTACCGTGATACTAATGAATCATATTCGGTACTATACCGCCTCTGAAAAGCACTGGTTTTAGCTACTTCAAAATCACTAATCCTCGCCTCCATGGCATCGAACAAAGTAACTTTCTTACAAGTATCATCCCTGCAGGACGAGGAATAGCTAAACTTGCTTCACTACACACTAGCTCATCGGCGTCAAAATGTAAACAAACGCCATGGGTGGATCTACACCTGACATCAACTGTAATGATACCAAGTACAGAAGCGTGTCTATTTGATACTACTATGATTCCGACAGTACTTTTTGGCATCGCAACTAGGATTGTACGGTATACCGGTACTAGTATAGTACCGCGATACTAATGAATCATATTCGGTACTATACCGCCTCTGAAAAGCACTGGTTTTCGCTAATTCTAAATCACTAATCCTTGCCTTCATGGCATCGAACAAAGTAAGTTTCTTACAAGTATCATCCCTGCAGGACGAGGAATAGCTAAACATGCTTCACTACACACCGTAGCTCACCCGCGTCAAAATGTAAACAAACGGCATTGGTTGATCTACACCTGACATCCACTGTAATGATACCAAGTACAGAAGCATGTCTATTTGATACTACTATGATTACGTCAGTATTTTTTGGCATCGCAACTAGAGTTGTACGGTATACCGGTACTAGTATAGTACCGTGATACTAATGAATCATATTCGGTACTATACCGCCTCTGAAAAGCACTGGTTTTAGCTACTTCAAAATCACTAATCCTCGCCTCCATGGCATCGAACAAAGTAACTTTCTTACAAGTATCATCCCTGCAGGACGAGGAATAGCTAAACATGCTTCACTACACACCGTAGCTCACCTGCGTCAAAATGTAAACAAACGGCATTGGTGGATCTACACCTGACATCCACTGTAATGATACCAAGTACAGAAGCGTGTCTATTTGATACTACTATGATTGCGTCAGTATTTTTTGGCATCGCAACTAGAGTTGTACGGTATACCGGTATCGGTATAGTACCGCGATACTAACGAATCATATTCGGTACTATACCGCCTTTGAAAAGCACTGGTTTTAGCTACTTCAAAATCACTAATCCTCGCCTCCATGGCATCGAACAAAGTAACTTTCTTACAAGTATCATCCCTGCAGGACGAGGAATAGCTAAACATGCTTCACTACACACCTAGCTCACTTGCGTCAAAATGTAAACAAACGCTATGGGTGGATCTACACCTAACATCCACTGTAATGATACCAAGTACAGAAGCGTGTCTATTTGATACTACTATGATTACGTCAGTATTTTTTGGCATCGCAACTAGAGTTGTACGGTATACCGGTATTGGTATAGTACCGTGATACTAATGAATCATATTCGGTACTATACCGCCTCTGAAAAGCACTGGTTTTAGCTACTTCAAAATCACTAATCCTCGCCTCCACGGCATCGAACAAAGTAACTTTATTACAAGTATCATCCCTACAGGACGAGGAATAGCTAAACATGCTTCACTACACACCTAGCTCACTTGCGTCAAAATGTAAACAAACGCCAAGGGTGGATCTACACCTAACATCCACTGTAATGATACCAAGTACAGAAGCGTGTCTATTTGATACTACTATGATTACGTCAGTATTTTTTGGCATCGCAACTAGAGTTGTACGGTATACCAGCATTAGTATAGTACCGTGATACTAATGAATCATATTCGGTACTATACCGCCTCTGAAAAGCGCTGGTTTTAGCTACTTCTAAATCACTAATCCTCGCCTCCACGGCATCGAACAAAGTACGTTTCTTACAAGTATCATCCCTGCAGGACGAGGAATAGCTAAACATGCTTCACTACACACCGTAGCTCACCTGCGTCAAAATGTAAACAAACGGCATTGGTGGATCTACACCTGACATCAACTGTAATGATACCAAGTACAGAAGCGTGTCTATTTGATACTACTATGATTACGTCAGTATTTTTTGGCATCGCAACTAGAGTTGTACGGTATACCGGTATCGGTATAGTACCGCGATACTAACGAATCATATTCGGTACTATACCGCCTCTGAAAAGCACTGGTTTTAGCTACTTCAAAATCACTAATCCTCGCCTCCATGGCATCGAACAAAGTAAGTTTCTTACAAGTATCATCCCTGCAGGACGAGGAATAAATAAACCTGCTTCACTACACACCGTAGCTCACCGGCGTCAAAATTTAAACAAACGACATTGGTGGATCCACACCTGACATCCACTGTAATGATACCAAGTACAGAAGCGTGTCTATTTGATACTACTATGATTACGTCAGTATTTTTTGGCATCGCAACTAGAGTTGTACGGTATACCGGTATTGGTATAGTATCGTGATACTAATGAATCATATTCGGTACTATACCGCCTCTGAAAAGCACTGGTTTTAGCTACTTCTAAATCACTAATCCTCGCCTCCATGGCATCGAACAAAGTAACTTTCTTACAAGTATCATCCCTGCAGGACGAGGAATAAATAAACATGCTTCACTACACACCGTAGCTCACCTGCGTCAAAATGTAAACAAACGGCATTGGTGGATCTACACCTGACATCCACTGTAATGATACCAAGTACAGAAGCGTGTTTATTTGATACTACTATGATTACGTCAGTATTTTTTGGCATCGCAACTAGGGTTGTATGATATCGCGCAAGGGTCACCAACTATTTGAGTTTTGTCTCTCTTAGAATTAAAAATGTCGAGCAAAGCGAGACCAGCTTGCTAGTAAATAAAACAATTTAAAAAATAGAGGCAGTTCACTGGTAAGTGCTGCTATTTGAGCTATTTTTAGAACAGGCAGGTGGGCTACTCATCTGGTCCTTACGGGCTACCTGGTGCCTGCGGGCACCGCGTTGGTGACCCCTGAGATAGAACATGTTAAAAGAGATATTAACAGTAAATGAACAAGTAGATTAATAATTCATTTTCTACCTCTTGTCCTTAATAATTTTGACGAAATAATAGAATGGAAAATGACGCAATTTGTTACTGCATATGTCAGCAGACTAAATTAGGAGCTTGTGTTTGTTTACTTACTAACAAAAGACAAGTAGTCTTTTATGTTCACTATTTTATTTAAGGACAAACTTGAAATAATAAACATAAGTTTGATGTACCCTAAGGTTTTTTGTTACAATAAAGCCAATAATGCAATTTTTTGTGGTCTCCCTTATTTGGGAAAGTACCAAAAAGTATCCAAATATTTTTGATACCAGTACCAAAATATTGCTATCGGGACAACACTATACACATAAATTACAGCTTTTTATGAAACAAGTCATGAAGAAAGTAGTGCTATCTGGACTTGAATGAGAAATACATTACAAAAGATGATTTCCATTTATCACACACAGCATTTATTAGGGGAAATAAGTCAAAGTACAGGATAGGAGACGGGTGTAAATACAAATATAAACAACACTTTTTCTACAAAACTGTACACTTTACATGAGGTTGCGTTTTAAAACATGGTAGCAACCTCTGACCCCGTGGCCACCGTGACAATAGTTGGACTCTGCTTCAGGACCGGAGTCCCACTGCGAGACTGTGGGAGGTAAGGCGGGAGGGTTTTACCGCAGAAGGTATGTACGGCGCTCTGTGGTTTCTGAGGATTGAGAGTGTAGGAGGAGTCCTTCCAAGAGTGGGCATAGCCGTGCAGATCGTTGAAAAGTGTCGCCGGGGAGAAGCCGACGGTGTACGCCAAGTCCCCGGGGGTCCGGAAGCACTGTGGCGGTATCGCACAGTAGGTGCTTTGGCAATCCCCCGCTAAGCTGTGAGCAGTGCTGGATGAACCTACAGCAAGTAAGGACGAGAGTGGCTCTTATACGTGTTCCGTACTGTACGTACTGTACACTCGATGGACACTTCATTAGGTACACATGCACAAGCTCATGAGATGCAGTCGGAGAGTTCTGCCTTTACAAAAAATAACACTGATGACTTTGGCTTGACTCTGTCAGGGTTGTGTTTACAGTCATGCTGCTATCATGGATGTTTTATTATTATTTTATGAAATAAGAAAATATTTTAACAAACATCTGCTTTTAAAATGAAAACTGGAATAAGTTGTATGTACACACTATTATAGCAGTGATATATAAATATATATATATATATATATATACATATATATATACACACACATATGAATATACATATATATATGTATATATATACACACACGTCTATATATATATACACGTGTATATATATATGTATATATAAATATATATATATATTTATATATACATATAGTAGTAATATATGCATATATATATATATATATATATATATATATATATATGCATATATTACTACTATATGTATGTGTATATATATATATATATATATATATATATATATATATATATAGTAATATATGCATATATATATATATATATAAATAGTAGTAATATATGCATATATATATATATATATATATATATATATATATATATATATATGTACATATAGTAGTGATATATGCATATATATATATATATATATATTTATATATATATATATATATATATATAAATAGTAGTAATATATGCATATATATATATATATATATATATATATATATATATATATATATATATATATACACACACATATAGTAGTAATATATGCATATATATATATGTATATATATATATATATATATATATATATAAATAGTAGTAATATATGCATATATATATATACACACATATAGTAGTAATATATGCATATATACATATATATACATATAGTAGTAATAAATGCATATATATATATATATATATATATATATATATATTCATATATATATATAGATACATATAGATACATATAGTTGTAATATATATATTATATAATTTTTTTAACTTATTGTTTAAATTTTTTATGTTATCATTTTATTATATTTAATGATTTTACTAGTGTAGTAATTTAAAAATATTATTTCTTATTCATACATTTTTATGTACCAGGAATACACTCACATTCCCTAACCATTTAAAATAGGTTCTTAATTAAAATGACAAATGTAATTGTCAATGTATAAAATATATTTATTGACACTAAATTACAAAGACAAAACATTTGAAAGAAAACAAACACAAAACATATCTTTTCAAGTCTTGAGTTTATACGTTTGATTTTAAAATTAAGATTTAAATAATTCATGATAAAGCACTGTAGTGTAATATTCATCCCTTAATTTATACTTTATTTAAACTATCTGTTATATTGTTGTATGTTATTATTTTAGTATTGTATTAGTTTACATATAATATTTCTTATATAAATATGTACCGAGTCTTATTGACATTCTCTTATCATTTAAAATATTTAAAATAAATGTCATTTGTTAATGTCATTCTCTTGCATTTCATAAAAAAAATATTTTTGTCAATGTATAAACTTTTCTACAGTACAACTTTACACTATTCTATATTTACTTTTGTAATTCAAACTTAAAACATTATAGTTAGATACTTGTATAATATGTATCTCTCGTTTCTTTATTTTATTAAAACTATGAATTATGTTGTAATTATATTCTAGTGTAGCACTTTTTTTTATTTCAACTGGAATTTTTACAGTGGTTATTATTAACTAAATATTTTAAACATGTCTATACATCCTAATTACTATCCTCGTATTTTTTGCCCAAAAAAATAAATAAAAATGAAACAATACTATTTTGCTTGTGTTAAGTATTGTAACATCTATAAGAATTGGATCCCATTATAATATTACAACTTGTATTTTTCTAGGAAGGAATACATAAACATGCATTTGCAAACTTGTGTTACATTAATTTCCATACATGTTGATTGTTTGGCACACATGATATGGTTTTATGAAGAGATTACTTTAATTAACTCAGGGGTGTCAAACATATGACCCGCGGGCCAGATCAGGCCCACCAACAGGTTTTATCTGGTCCGCGGGATGAGTCTGGTAAGTATAAAAATTAGCCGAAATTTTTGAATGAAAGAAACTGCTGTTCTAAATGTGTCCACTAGATGTCACAATAGCAATTATTTGTACATTATGCTACACATGTAAAAAATAAACAAACCACATGACGTTAGTACACCAGTCGAGGAAAGTGAGCAAACTACTTAAATAACATCCTGTAATTTGATTTTGATATTATTTTTTTATCTTGATTGATTGAAAATTATCACCATTGATTTCACTGATGAACATTATCACATAATTTATTCAGAAGGTATAAAGAACAGCAAATAAAAATAGAACACTATTAACCACAACATGTAAGTGTATAAAAACCCCCAAAAACATTATGATTTGTAGATTTCCAGAATGTGCGTGTTGCATTTTTAAACAAGTAAAACAATCTGAAGTTGTCTTTATTTTTAAGTTATCGTGCCGTGAATTTGCCAGTCAGGCCCACTTGGGCGTAAAATTTTCTCCCATGTGGCTCTCGATCTAAAATTAGTTTGACACTCCTGCGTTAACTTAATTGACCAAATATGGTGCTTTGTCTTCAAAAAGCTACAGCATTTGTACGTTCTTAACTTCAATTGTGTTATTATTAATAGTGTAGTACAGGGGTCGGGATTCTTTTTGGCTGAGAGAGCCAAAAAGCCAAATATTTTAAAATGTATTTCCATAAGAGCCATTTAAGATTTTTTTTTCAACACTGAACACAACTAAACGCGTGCATGTTTAAGTAAGACCAACATTCCTAGAGTATAATATGTCTGTTATTCTTGTTATTCTGAAGCTAACTGTGGAGGGGGCGTGGCCTGCGGGCCTGCAGCGAACTAGGGTGTGCCAGGACCGGCCTGGAAATCAGCGACAGGTGCTTTGTCTTCAAAAAGCTACAACATTTGTACGTTCTTAACTTCAATTGTGTTATTTTTAATAATGTAGTACAGAGGTCAGGAACCTTTTTGGCTGAGAGAGCCAAAAAGCCAAATATTTTAAAATGTATTTCCGTAAGAGCCATTTAATATTTTTTTTTTCAACACAGAACACAACTAAACTTGTGCATGTTTAAGTAAGACCAACATTCCTAAAGTATAATATGTCTCTTATTCTTGTTATTCTGAAGCTAACTGTGGAGGGGGCGTGGCCTGCGGGCCTGCAGCGAACTGGGGTCTGCCAGGACCGGCCTGGAAATCAGCAACAGGTGCGTAGATGGTCCACCTGGGCTTTGTTATCTAATCGCTCTGTTATAAGCAGCAGCCAGGAGTAAAGACATGGTTGGGGCTGGAGCCAGAGCGCGAGCCAGACCGAAAGAGAAAAACACAATTGCTGCAAAGCAACTGAGGGACTTATTGAAAAATAAAACAATATTGTCACCCTGAAACAGGCTCTCATGTCGATGCTCGGTGGTCTGAAGAACCCCCAGAAGGGCGAGCCCCATACCAACCAATAATAAACAAATAATTTCTTACCATTAACACAACTTCTTGAACAGGTGCGGTAGAAAACGAATGGATGCTTTAAAAATGCATGAGAATGTTGTATATTTTGAACGTTATTTTTAACACCAAGTGGAATTATTCATTACTTATCGTGTTAAGCAATGTCAGCTCAGATTTATCCGAGAACCAGATGCAGTCTTCAAAAGAGCCACATCTGGCTCAGGAGCCACAGGTTCCCTACCCTTGGTGTCGTACATTTGTCTCAGGAATTAAAAAAAAAAACATACTTTTTTGTCTGGGGTGAAAGGTGCTGAAGCTCCTTTTGCCTCCCTCGCCGCTGATGTCAGAGTCAGAGTCGTTGAAGTCGCTGTCGCCCTTGCCGCTGTCCTTCACGCTCAGTTGGTCCGTGGGGCCGATGCCGCTGCAAATCGCAATCAGCACACAGAGACAGCATGAGCCACCAGTGTAGCACATTAGCTTGATTATTGATGCCCGGTATAACCTCATTGCACCAGTGCCAACACGCACGTTTGGGCGGGCCGGGACACTCACCCCACTTGCAAGCAGTATTTGTCGCCGTGCCATGCAGATGTTGGGAAGTGCTTTGAGGGCAGGAACATCTGAAGACAAACAGGAGATTAGTTTTAAGGTGCAGAGATTGTGGTAAAAAAAAGGTGACTAAAATAAAACAGACCCCCACCTTTGATTCGGAGTCGTTGCTCCTTTCTTCATACAAGCAGGGGTCCTCCAAACTAGAGGACGTCCTCTCCAGGAAGAAGCCCCTCTGGCCGGTGTAAATGTTGCCCGGCGCCGAGCCCAAGGGCGGCATACCCTCGAACAGACTGTGCCGTGCCTCCCTTTTGGAGACCCCTCGGCGGCTTCGCCCCGCTCGGCATGTGACGACAACAGCAACAATGGCGACCAGCAGCAGTGCGCACCCCCCGCTGAGCAGGATGATGACAACCAGTGACCCGTCCAACCCTGTCACCAGGCCCTTTTTGTCGTCCCCTGAACGCATCACCACTACCGCCTGGTCCTCGGAGGGTTCTAAGTCGGTGACCACGAAGCGGACGGTGGCGCTGCTGGAGAGGGGTGAGCGTCCGTGGTCACTCACGGTCACGACCAGCTCCAGGGTGTCCCCGAGTTGGGCCGTCAGCCACTGCTTGAGGGCGATCTCTCCCGTGTCTTGGTTGACGGTAAAAAGCGTGTCGTCGCCTTGAAGCATGTGGTAGGACAGTTTGCTGTTCGCACCCTCGTCCATGTCTTCAGCAGAGAGACGCAAGGCCAGATAGGACGAAGGGGCGTTCAAAGGCAGAGGGATGTCGGCAGAGTCGTTAAAGAGAACTGGGAAGGTGAAGTAAGGGTAGTTGTCGTTCTGGTCTACCACTCGGATCTTGATTGTTGAGGTGCTGGACAGCGAGGGGGCACCTTTGTCTTCGGCTTGGATGACCAGTTCCAGTTCCTGAATCCTCTCATAGTCAAAAGACCTGACGGTGTACAGCGAGCCGGTTTGGGAGTCGACTGAGACGTAGGTGGACACCGGTGACCCTCCTGGCACATCAGAGTCTAAAAGCTTGTAGGAGACTTTGCCGTTCTTGCCCACGTCTGGATCACGAGCCACGACGGTGGTGACGTAAGACCCGGGGATGTTGTTCTCTATGACGGACACTTCGTATACGGACTTACTGAACAGAGGGGTGTTGTCGTTCTCATCGGTCACCCTGATGGTGTACTGTCTGACGGTTTTAAAAGGAGGGTTGCCCAAATCTTCAGCGACGACAGTCAGGTTGTACTCAGGGATTCTCTCCCTGTCCAAAGTGGACGTGGTGACTATCATGAAGGTCTCCCCGTAGGCTTGCTGCAGGGTGAAATGCTCATGGCCGAGCAGGCTAACCCGCACATACCCATTGGAGCCAGAGTCCCTGTCGGTGGTGCTGATGAGAGCCACGAAACTCTCTGCTGCGGCCGCTTCGGTGATGTAGGCCACGGCGTCCGCGCTGGCGGTCATGGGCTTGATGCTGATTTCTGGCGCGTTGTCGTTCACGTCGAGCACCTCTATGGAGATCCTGCAGCTGGACGAGGCGGGCTTGGCGCTCAAATCCGACGCTTTGACGAGGAGCTCGTAGGACCGCTTCCTTTCAAAGTCCACCCGGGCTCTCAGGGTCACGTCCCCCGTGTGGGGGTCGATGAGAAAGACGCGCGCCGCCTCCGGTGAGACGGCATCAAAAGCATACATCACCTCGCCGTTGATGCCCTCATCCGGATCGAAGGCGTGCACTCTGATCACCCGGTGGCCCACCGGGGAGTCCTCGTTGAGCTCCACCTTCAGGGAGCCGTGCTCAAAGGTAGGCCCGTTGTCGTTGAAGTCAAGCACCTTGACGTGCACCGTCATGGATCCGGACTTAGCGGGCACGCCTCCATCGGTGGCGGTCACCTCCACCACATAGAAGTCCTCCATCTCCCGGTCCAGTTCTCTCACCAGAACCAGCTCTGCGACCTTAACCCCGTCCTCCCTCTGATGCACCTCTACGGTGAAGTGGCTGCTGGGGGAGATGTTGTAGCTCTGGATGTAGTTGTCACCCACATCCTGGTCCACGGCGAGGGGCAGCGGGAAGCGGGTGTCTAGGGGCTCGTTTTCTACAATCTCCAAGTCGGTTTCGTTGCGCGCGAACACGGGCGCGTGATCATTGATGTCCCGGACTTCGATCTCCACATGGATGAGCTGGTACTTGTCCCTGGAAAGAGCCACCACATCAAAGGTAAGAAAGCACCGTGGGACGCCGTCAGGACACAGGAGCTCCCGGTCGATGAGCTCCGCAACACTCAGCAGCCCGTCGGCCTCTCTCATGTGCACCACGGACGAGTTGTTGGCTTGCATGAAGCGGAAAGAGGTGTCACGTCCATCAGCCGGGTCGATCTTCAGATCCCTGGACAGGTTTCCTATTTCAGTCCCCGGAGCATCCTCCTCATAGGTGAAATACCTGGTGGTGGTGCACTGGACTGCGCAAAAAAACAAAGCAATCAAAAAGCAGCCGCGGGGTTCAAGCGTTGCCATCTTGCCCGGTCCTTTTTAAGTCATCAATGAGCCAGGCTGAGCGTGTGTCCTGTCACAAAGAATCATCTGGCAAGCTTCAACTTTGCAGGCCGTCTATAAGCTGGGTCCTATGCTAATGAGCTGAGCCATCCACCAATGGCCTGCCACTCCAAGACACCAAAAGGGGGGACTTTTGTCCGGGTGACAAACTGTTGTTTACAGGGCAAATGGCTCAGGAGTGGTACTTTTGTGAGTCATCTTGACTCTTGAGTGTGTACATAACAGCCTCACAAATAGTACATTTCTTTGAAATATGCATGAAAAGGGAAGTACTCGCCGGTATTTACAGCTTAAAGAAATACATTCGAAATTGCTCTCTGGTGATTAGAAGATTCTAAGTAGAGAAGGCAATGAGTTGCTGACTCTCAAGTAAATGATGTGTAATAATGAGGAGAACTGCTTTGGTTTTTTTTTTGGTTTTGTTATTGTTGTTGTCGCAGTCAAGAAATGCCAAAAGTAGTGTAGTCACCGGACATAATAACTACAAGAGTTGCATCCGGAATGACTGCCTTTATAAATGAGTTATTAGCCTTTAAACCAGGGGTAGGGAACCTATGGCTCTCGAGCCGGATGTGGCTCTTTTGATGACTGAATCTGGCTCTCAGATAAACATTAGCTGACATTGCTTAACACGATAAGTAAAGAATAATTCCGCTGGTAATTACAGTTTTGATTGATTGATTGATTGATTGAAACTTTTATTAGTAGATTGCCCAGTTCAATACATATTCCGTACAATTGACCACTAAATGGCAACACCCGGATAAGTTTTTCAACTTGTTTAAGTCGGGGTCCAAGTAAATCCATTCATGGTACGTGTTTAAGCAGTGGTCCCCAAACTACGGCCCGCGGGCCAGATCCGGCCCGCCAGCATTCGAGATCTGGCCCGCGGGAAGTCCCAAGTTATTATTATTATTTTTTTTAAATCTGTCCTTTCTAATCCATTTTCTACCGCTTGTTGCTTGTTACTCTCAGAGTCTCCGAGCCGCTCAGGCAAATCACATTGTCTAAAAATGCATTTACCAATCGATTACGTGATATCATACATATATATATATATATATATATATATATATATATATATATATATATATATATATATATATATATATATATATATATATATATATATATATATATATATATATATACATATATATATATATATCCATCCATTTTCTACCGCTTATTCCCTTTCGGGGTCGCGGGGGGCGCTGGCGCCTATCTCAGCTACAATCGGGCGGAAGGCAGGGTACACCCTGGACAAGTCGCCACCTCATTGCAGGGCCAACACAGATAGACAGACAACATTCACACTCACATTCACACACTAGGGTCAATTTAGTGTTGCCAATCAACCTATCCCCAGGTGCATGTCTTTGGAAGTGGGAGGAAGCCGGAGTACCCGGAGGGAACCCACGCATTCACGGGGAGAACATGCAAACTCCACACAGAAAGATCCCAAGCCTGGATTCGAACCCAGGACTGCAGGACCTTCGTATTGTGAGGCAGACGCACAAACCCCTCTACCACCGTGAAGCCCATATATATATATATATATATATGTATATCCATCCATTTTCTACCGCTTATTCCCTTTGGGGTCGTGGGGGCGCTGGTTCCTATCTCTGCTACAATCGGGCAGAAGGCGGAGTACACCCTGGACAAGTCGCTTCCTCATCGCAGGACCTATATATATATATATATATATATATATATATATACATATATATATACATACTATATATACATATATATCCATCCATTTTCTACCGCTTATTCCCTTTGGGGTCGCGGGGGGCGCTGGTTCCTATTTCAGCTACAATTGGGCAGAAGGCGGAGTACACCCTGGACAAGTTGCTTCCTCATCCCAAGACCTATATATATATATATATATATATATATATATATATATATATCCATCCATCCATGCATCCATCCATCCATTTTCTACAGCTTATTCCCTTTTGGGGTTGCGGGGGGCACTGGCGCCTATCTGAGCTACAATCGGGCGGAAGGCGGTGTACACCCTGGACAAGTCGCCGCCTCATCGCAGGGCCAACACAGATAGACAGACAACATTCACACTCACATTCACACACTAGGGCCAATTTATATATATATATATATATATATATATATATATATATATATATATATATATATATATATATATATATATATATATATATATATATATATACATATATATACATATATATATACATATATATACATATATATACATATATATACATAAATATATACATATATATACATATATATATATATATATATATATATATATATATATATATATATATATATATATATATATATATATATATATACAGCCCAGCCCCCAGCCAAATTATTTCAACCCAATGCGGCCCCCGGCTCAAAAAGTTTGGGGACCCCTGTGTTTAAGTGTTAAAAACAACATTTAAAATATAAAGCATTCTCATGCATTATAACCCATCCATCCGTTTTCTACCCCACCAGTTCAAGAAGTCGAATCAAGAAGCATTTTATTTATTATTGGCTAAGAATAACGGACTTATTATACGTAAAAATGCATACATTTAGTTGTATTCAGTGTTAAAAAATATGATACGTCTCTCGCAGAAGTACTTTTTTAAAATATTTGGCTTTCATGGCTCTCTCAGCCAAAAAGGTTCCCGACCCCTGTTTTAAACAAATGTTACAAAATGTTTATTATGGTGCCTAAAGTGCAACTAGACTGCATTAAACTGAGATCTGTTTGATACTAGAAGTAGGTATCCCTCTCCGGGAGTGTCCATCAAAACTGAGAATTATTATCCACGACGATATTGTTCATATTGGCATGTGGAGTATGCTTTGATGGACTATTGTTTAATAGAGAGGCTGCTATGGAAACGTGCACTGACCCGTCCACTGATGGGCCTGGCAGTGGTCCATCAAAAAAAGGCTGCCAAAGAAGCTTTCAGATGAAATCATTAATGATGGGATGTAAAAGCAGAGTCCGTCGCTTGACAGCTTTTTGTGACTGCTGTACAGCCTTTTTTTGGGCTCGACCGGACGGGTCAGCAACCTGCGGCTCTTTAGTGCTGCCCTATTGACTCCCTGGAACGTTTTTAAAAATGTATGAAAATGTAAAAAGATGGAGGAAAACATTTTTTTTTGTTTTTTTTTATATGGACAAAAATGACACCTAATTGTTCCCCCACTGTTTTTATTTAACACACTTCATTGATGGGAGTATTTGGCGAGCGCCATCTTGTCGTACTAATTTTGGCGGTCCTTGAACTCGCCCTAGTTTGTTTGCATGTACAACTTTCTCCGCCGCTGCCAAAGAATGACGTATTTTATGCCACTCCTTCTTTGTCTTATTTTGTCCACCAAACATTTTATGCTGGGCTTTGTTGATGTTATTGACAAAATCCATGTAACAATTATACAAGACTTTAATTTACTTGCGGTTCCAGACAGATTTGTATTTTTGGTCCAATATGGCTCTTTCAACATTTCGGGTTGCCGACTTATTTGGGCTAGACAGCATATTAGAGAGGGGACAGTCATTTGGACACAGATTTACTAGTTGAGGCTTTAGAGTGCAAATCTATAATCAACTAGTCACAATATTTCAAGTATAGATTTGTTAAAACTCTTACCTGCAATAATATTGTAGTACTGATGAGTCAGAATCAAAATCAGGTTTATTGGCCAAGTATGTTTACCACAAAAGGAATTTTGACTTTGTTAAATTCCTTGTTTAATATCTTTGGTATTTTTGTTGTATTTATAGTATGTACACACATGTAAAGGTATTTTGGCTACAATGGAAAAGTACAACTACCAAGTATAAAGTTGTTAAAAAAAAACACTTGTCACTTAAGCAATAAGACACACCAGCAGTTATAATATTAATATTAATATTAATAATAATAATATATACAATGCCACCCAAATGCCTCGGGATCCCCCGGGAAGAGCTGGACGAAGTGGCTGGGGAGAGAAGAGTCTGGGGTTTCCTGCTTAGGCTGCTGCCCCCGCGACCCGACAGCAGATAAGCGGAAGAAGATGGATGGATGGATGGATAATAATAATAATAATGATAATAATAATATGGTATGGTATGGTAATAATAAATATATAATTAAAATGGACGATCAT
>NC_084629.1:7447003-7594503 GCF_033978795.1 Nerophis ophidion
GCCCTTAAATCCGTCTGAGCCTCCTCCCCCGGCAGGCCAGCACGAGGTGTTAAAAAGCACACAATAAAAATAAAAAAAAAACTGGGGCGAGACGTGGCAGACGGCACAGGATGGTGTGTGTGATAGCGAGGTGAGAGGTGCTATGCGAGCTGATTATATATAACATGTCAACATTTCATTTACTTCTTTGAGGAAGTCCAAGAAAATGTCATCTGTTTTGCCAAACACAATAGGAATGTGTTGTTGTTGTTTTTTACAATTTTGCTGTATTCTTGAATTGGATTTCAATTGAATGAATGAATGGTTTATTTTGAGCCATGCAAACAAAACAAGAGAATGACATAAAATGCAAAAGAAATATATAAATACATTATTTTTACACCTACATCGAAAACATTACATGCGACTAATCTTTTGTAGATGTCAAGATTGGCTCAAAAGGGAGTGGGAAGAAGTAAACTTATTAAGTCCCACCCCTATACATATACAATATATATTTACAATAAATAATACAATAATATATATAATATAATTCAGTTCAGTGGTTGCTGCGTGGATGCTATATATTATCTATATATAATACATTTAAATTCACACACACTTACATATATACATATGTACACACACATATATACACACACATATATACAATATATATATATATATATATATATATATTTACATATATATACATACATATACATATATATACACATACATACGTACATACACACATAATCACATACATACACAAATGCATATACCTAAAATACACATATGTCCATCATACACACACACACACACACACACACACACACCTATATAAATACTGCTAATTGCTTTTATGTTATTTTTACTGTCATTACAAACATGTACCGTCATCTAGAGCAGTGGTCCCCGACCTTTTTGAATCCGCAGACCGGTCAACGCTTAATAACTTGTCCCGCGGCCCTGGGTGGGGGGTGAATGGGGGCGGGGTCCTTTTTTTTTTTTTTTTTTTTTTTTTCCTTTGGCATGAAAAAAGGGACGTTTTTGTCATGAAAAAGGGAGGTTTTTGTGGTTGGTGCACTAATTGTAAGTGTATATTGTGTTTTTTATGTTGATTTGATAAAAATATAAAATAAATAATAATACATGTTTTTTTTATATTTTTTTAATGAAAATGAATAAAACATTCTTCTGTTAAAAAGACGAAAGCTGATGCGGCCCGGTGGTTGGGGACCACTGATCTAGAGCAGTGGTTCTCAAATGGGGGTGAGCGTACCCCTGGGGGTACTTGAACGTATACCAAGGGGTACGTGAGATTTTTAAAAAAATATTCTTAAAATAGCAACAATTCAAAAATCCTTTATAAACATATTTATTGAATATACTGTGTGGAGTTTGCATGTTCTCCCCGTGAATGCGTGGGTTCCCTCCGGGTACTCTGGCTTCCTCCCACTTCCAAAGACATGCACCTGGGGATAGGTTGATTGGCAACACTAAAATTGGCCCTAGTGTGTGAATGTGAGTGTGAATGTTGTCTTTCTATCTGTGTTGGCCCTGCGATGAGGTGGACACTTGTCCAGGGTGTACCCCGCCTTCCGCCCGATTGTAGCTGAGATAGGCGCCAGCACCCCCCGCGACCCCAAAAGGGAATAAGCGGTAGAACATGGATGGAATAATACTTCAACAAAATATGAATGTAAGTTCATAAACTATGAAAAGAAATGCAGCAATGCATGTCAAGTGTTTTGGTTGTTTTAGCTGTGCTTATCCCACACTTGAAAGGATGTACCAATGCTGAATATAGATTCTGGATTTCACTCAAAAGACCAGACCGTCATTATTTTTTTTTTTCCTTTTATTTTCCGATAGTTTGCAACAATTTCTTCAACCAATGAAATTGGAGTCTTTGCAGTCTTTAGGATCTTTTGGCGGTCTTAGTTTTTAGCCTTTAGCTTTTAGCTTCTAGCTTTTAGCTTTTAGCTTCTAGCTTCTAGCTTTTAGCTTTTAGCTTTTAGCTTCTAGCTTTTAGCTTTTAGCTTTTAGCTTCTAGCATTTACTTCTTTGAGGAAGTCCAAAAAAATGTCATCTGTTTTGCCAAACACAATAGGAATGTGTTTTTTTTTTACAATTTTGCTGTATTCCTGAATTGGATTTCAATTGCTTTTATATTATTTTTAGTGTCATTACAAACATGTTCAGTCATCTAGAGCAGTGGTTCTCAAATGGGGGTACGTGTACCCCTGGGGGTACTTGAAGGTATGCCAAGGGGTAAGAGATTTTTTTGAAATATTCTTAAAATAGCAACAATTCAAAAATCCTTTATAAATATATTTTTTGAATAATACTTCAACAAAATATGAATGTAAGTTCATAAACTGAAAAAGAAATGCAACAATGCATGTCAAGTGTTTTGTTTTTTTTAGCTGTGCTTATTCCACACTTGAAAGGATGCTGAATATAGATTCTGGATTTCACTCAAAAGACCAGACCGTCATTATTTTTTTTTTCCTTTTATTTTCCGATAATTTGCAACAATTTCTTCAAACAATGAAATTGGAGTCTTTGCAGTCTTTAGGAGCTTTTGTCAATCTTAGTTTTTAGCTCTTAGCTTTTAGCTTCTAGCTTTTAGCTTCTAGCCTCTAGCTTTTAGCTTTTAGCTTTTAGCTTCTAGCTTTTAGCTTTTAGCTTTTAGCTTCTAGCATTTACTTCTTTGAGGAAGTCCAAGAAAATGTCATCTGTTTTGCCAAACACAATAGGAATGTGTTGTTTTTTTACAATTTTGCTGTATTCCTGAATTGGATTTCAATTGCTTTTATATTATTTTTAGTGTCATTACAAACATGTTCAGTCATCTAGAGCAGTGGTTCTCAAATGGGGGTACGCGTACCCCTGGGGGTACTTGAAGGTATGCCAAGGGGTAAGAGATTTTTTTGAAATATTCTTAAAATAGCAACAATTCAAAAATCCTTTATAAATATATATATTGAATAATACTTCAACAAAATATGAATGTAAGTTCATAAACTGTGAAAAGAAATGCAACAATGCATGTCAAGTGGTTTGTTTTTTTAGCTGTGCTTATCCCACACTTGAAAGGATGCTGAATATAGATTCTGGATTTCACTCAAAAGACCAGACCGTCATTATTTTTTTTTTCCTTTTATTTTCCGATAGTTTGCAACAATTTCTTCAACCAATGAAATTGGAGTCTTTGCAGTCTTTAGGATCTTTTGGCAGTCTTAGTTTTTAGCCTTTAGCTTTTAGCTTCTAGCTTCTAGCTTTTAGCTTTTAGCTTTTAGCTTCTAGCTTTTAGCTTTTAGCTTTTAGCTTCTAGCATTTACTTCTTTGAGGAAGTCCAAGAAAATGTCATCTGTTTTGCCAAACACAATAGGAATGTGTTGTTTTTTTTACAATTTTGCTGTATTCCTGAATTGGATTTCAATTGCTTTTATATTATTTTTAGTGTCATTACAAACATGTTCAGTCATCTAGAGCAGTGGTTCTCAAATGGGGGTACGCGTACCCCTGGGGGTACTTGAAGGTATGCCAAGGGGTAAGAGATTTTTTTGAAATATTCTTAAAATAGCAACAATTCAAAAATCCTTTATAAATATATATATTGAATAATACTTCAACAAAATATGAATGTAAGTTCATAAACTGTGAAAAGAAATGCAACAATGCATGTCAAGTGGTTTGTTTTTTTAGCTGTGCTTATCCCACACTTGAAAGGATGCTGAATATAGATTCTGGATTTCACTCAAAAGACCAGACCGTCATTATTTTTTTTTTCCTTTTATTTTCCGATAGTTTGCAACAATTTCTTCAACCAATGAAATTGGAGTCTTTGCAGTCTTTAGGATCTTTTGGCAGTCTTAGTTTTTAGCCTTTAGCTTTTAGCTTCTAGCTTCTAGCTTTTAGCTTTTAGCTTTTAGCTTCTAGCTTTTAGCTTTTAGCTTTTAGCTTCTAGCATTTACTTCTTTGAGGAAGTCCAAGAAAATGTCATCTGTTTTGCCAAACACAATAGGAATGTGTTTTTTTTTTACAATTTTGCTGTATTCCTGAATTGGATTTCAATTGCTTTTGTATTATTTTTAGTGTCATTACAAACATGTTCAGTCATCTAGAGCAGTGGTTCTCAAATGGGGGTACGCGTACCCCTGGGGGTACTTGAAGGTATGCCAAGGGGTAAGAGATTTTTTTGAAATATTCTTAAAATAGCAACAATTCAAAAATCCTTTATAAATATATTTTTTGAATAATACTTCAACACTTCATAAACTGTGAAAAGAAATGCAACAATGCATGTCAAGTGTTTTGTTTTTTTTAGCTGTGCTTATTCCACACTTGAAAGGATGCTGAATATAGATTCTGGATTTCACTCAAAAGACCAGACCGTCATTATTTTTTTTTTCCTTTTATTTTCCGATAATTTGCAACAATTTCTTCAAACAATGAAATTGGAGTCTTTGCAGTCTTTAGGAGCTTTTGTCAATCTTAGTTTTTAGCTCTTAGCTTTTAGCTTCTAGCTTTTAGCTTCTAGCCTCTAGCTTTTAGCTTTTAGCTTTTAACTTCTAGCTATTAGCTTTTAGCTTTTAGATTTTAGCTTTTAGCTTCTAGCTTCTAGCTTTTATCTTTTAGCTTCGAGCTTTTACCTTCTAGCTGAAAACCCGGCTGTCCGTTCAGCTTTTGGATTTGGTACTTTTTTTCTGCACAACTCTAGGTTATTGTCAAGGATAGTGAACGGTGGCGTTTTATGCACCACTTGATTAGACGCAGCTGTCTGATCATCGGGCTCTGCCTGCGCCTGAATTGTGAATAGATCAGGTGATCGTATGAACAGACTAGCTGAACTAAGGCCGGATTATCTATTACTTACCTGGGGTTGTTAAGGTGAATAGGTAGTGCGGATGTGCTTTACCATGAAAATATAATAATTATTATTTATTTTATCTTTTTTTTAAATGGGGTTTGGCTGGTTGCCAAGTTGCCGCAGTTGCGAGCTCACTCATCAACTGACGAGACAGCTGTTCGCCGCTACAATGCAATATTCAGTGTTGAGAGCTAGATTTTTTTTTGTGGACATGTTCCATAAATACTGATGTTAAAGATATTTTTTTTGTGTGAATTAATGTTTAGAATTAAGTTCATGAATCCAGATGGATCTCTATTACAATCCCCAAAGAAGGCACTTTAAGTTGATGATTACTTCTATGTGTAGAAATCTTTATTTATAATTGAATCACTAGTTTATTTTTCCAAAAGTTTTTTGTTATTTTTATATCTTTTTTTCCAAATAGTTCAAGAAAGACCTGCTATGATCCGCTGCCCGGATCATATTCTGATAGGATTTTTGAGTCATTCTGTTGGTTTTGGACTCCTTCGGTTCCCTTTTGTGCACCTCTGAGTTGGTTACCATAATTACTTTTTATTTTCACCTGCCGCTTGTTCCGGACGCGCACCTGTTTTGTAATCACTGACATTATTTAAGCCTGCCTTCTCCAGTCAGTCAGTCCGGCTTCCTAATTTGCAATATGCAACAGATGACGACTTTTGCTAGCCCCTTTGTTTTTTACCCTCTGTGCTTTGAGCACGTTTTTCTTTGTTAAAGTCTGATTTATTTTTAAATAAATCATTTGTTCCTACATTCACGCTGTGTCCGAAGCCCGTCTGCATTCCTGGGAGAACGAACTCCGCACTACGATGCGACCCGGTCTCTACAAGACCACTACAAATGAGCAATATTAAGCACTGGTATACAATTTAATACATCAGAAAATTATGACATAGTGCTGTATTTTACTTCTTTATCTCTTTTTTTTGACTAAAAAAGCTTTGCTCCGATTAGGGGGTAATTCAATTTAAAAAAAAAATGTTCACAGGGGGTACATCACTGAAAAAAGGTTGAGAACCTTTGATATAGAGCAGGGGTCGCCAACCCAAAATGTTGAAAGAGCCGTAGTGGACTGAAAATTGAAAAAAACAAAAAATTCTGTGAAGGCTCAAAAAAATTAAAAGCCTTATATAAGTGATATACTGAAGGCAACACATTATGTAAGTGTCTATATTAGCCTACAATCAAAATGACTTTAAACGTCTTATATAAGTGTTATAATGAAGGCAACACATGACGTAAGTGTCTATATTAGCTATATGAGCCTACTATCAAAATGACTTTAAAAGTCTTATATAAGTGTTATAATGAAGGCAACACATGATGTAAGTGTCTATATTAGCTGTATTGGCCTACTATCAAAATTACTTTAAGTCTTATATAAGTGTTATAATGAAGGCAACACATGATGTAAGTGTCTATCTTAGCTGTATTAGCCTACTATCAAAATGACTTTAAAAGTCTTTTATAAGTGTTATAATGAAGGCAACACATGATGTAAGTGTCTATATTAGCCTACTATCAAAAGGACTTTAAACGTCTTATATAAGTGTTATAATGAAGACAACACATGATGTAAGTGTCTATATTAGCTATATTAGCCTACTATCAAAATGACTTTAAAAGTCTTATACAAGTCTTATAATGAAGGCAAAACATGATGTGTCTATATTAGCTATAATAGCCTACTATCAAAACGACTTTAAAAGTCTTCTATATGTGTTATATTGAAGGCAACACATGACGTAAGTGTCTATATTAGCTATATTAGCCTACTATCAAAACGACTTTAAAAGTCTTATATAAGTGTTATAATGAATGCTAACATGTGAATGCTAGCCCCCCTCTCCCTTTTTACTTTTGTCTTTTTGAACAAAAGACAGCTACCTTGACCACCCCCGAACTGTGAACCATCACTGTAGACACCTTTCATCTTTGATCACTAAAGACACTTTAACTGCTGCTGTGACCCAAGGTCACCTCCATATTTATATAGTTGATTGTCAATCAGAATGTGCAATAATGTTATGTTACTTACTCTGCCTTGTATTTACATCTTTATTTTTTATATATATTTTTTAATTTTTTTTATTTATTTATTCATTATTTTTTTTAGCTAATTACCGTGTGACTTGTTAAAGGGTGGACTAGCAAGTGTCTATATAGGCTGTAATAGCCCACCATCAAAGGCTGACGCAATTCTTCGTTTACAGAAATGCTGTATTTTAATATTTATTCTACACATTTTTGCAACATTAAAAACTATTAGTAAATCAGAAGCTACTCAGAAGGTGAGATAACTCCTGGAACTGACTGGCTTTTAATGGCCAAAGGTATAGATGTGTGTGTCCAAGTTAAAATAAATGGCAGGCTGTCTTTTTTTAGTGGATTTATTACAATCTTTGTAAGCTGGGCAAAGTTTGCTGTGGTCTGGAACAACATGGCATACCAATGACTATTGCAGCTAATATTACATACAGATAATGTGTCATGAGGCATGTTCATATAAATTAAATACACAAAGGACATAAGTAAAGGAAATTAAATGACCTCAAATATACCTACAAACGAGTCAGAATGATGCAATATGAACATGCAGCTGGCCTAAATAGCATGTTAGCACCGAAAAGCTTGCTGTCATGCACTGACCAAATAGGCCTGATTAACGCTCCAACAAGTCAATAATATCAACACAGCTCACCTTTGTGCATTCACGCACAGCATAAATTGTTTGGTGGACAAAATGAGACAAAGCCGGAGTGGCATAAAACACGTCTTTCTGCGGCAGCATCGGAGAAAGTTGTACATGTAAACAAACTACGATGAGTTCACGGATCACTGAAATTAGTAGGACAAAACGGTGCTAGCCAAATACTCTTGTTAGTGGAGCGTGTAAAACATAAACAGTGGGATTTCTAGCAATTTGAAAAGTTTGTGTCATGTTTCTTCGACAGAAACTTTTTTAAAACACTAATATTTTTTTTTTCTTCATCATTTTCCATTTTCACATATCTCTGAAAGAGGTTCCAGAGAGCCACAAGGGCGGCGATAAAGAGCTGGTTGCTGACCCCGATCTAGAGAAATGAAATAAAGGACTTTGAGCATAAATGTAATTCATGCATGAGTGAAGTTACGTACGCTTGAGTGCATAGCTAAATATTCCAGGTAAAGGACTTCATCTACAGTACTAAGATCCAAATAAGAAGTGCTAAATAGCACGTGCAAACTGGAGCATTATGTGTAATATTAGTGGGTGATCTACCAAGATTGCGTGTACCACTAATAATAATTAACGCTTCACTCCTACAACTGAGTGTCTCATTTCCTCCTCTGGCTGCTCGCCCGGACACGCCCCCGCTCACGCTAAGTGCAGCACGTCCACGCACCTAAAAGTCTGCAGACGATCGGCAATCTGCATACCTGGTACTGATGAGGGCGAGCTGGATAAAGGACCAGTGGACCCAAGGATCCATGCGGGGACTTAGTTACCTCTTGGTGCACTGTAAGCCTTATCCTCTCTCACTGCTGTTTATTTTATTTTGTTACGTCTGTGTTGCTCTACCATAGTGAATTCCCGAGTCTTCCCCTTCGAGAACTCCCGTTGTTTTTCGAGATCTCCCGTTGTTCCCCTTTTTTTTTTGAACTGCCTTCCTCATCTCCCGACCCTCGCCTGAACACGGTCTAGCCCAGGGGTCGGGAACCTTTTTGGTTGAGAGAGCCATGAAAGCCAAATATTTCAAAATGTATTTCCGTCAGAGCCGTATATAATTTTTTAAACACTGAATACAACTAAATGTGTGCATTTTTAATTAAGACCTGTCATGTCTTTGTGATCATGTTCTGTTTAGTTATGTTCTGTTTTGTTTTTGACTCCATTAGTTCCTGTTTTTTGCGCACCTTGGTTTGTTTTTGTTTCCATGACTACCAATCAGTTGATCTGTTTTCACGACTCACACACCTGATTCACTTGAACTCATGTACCCGTTGTCAATCACCACGTCACCATTTAAGCCTGCAGTTGCCAGGCAGTCAGCCTGGCGACATCACCTTCTACTCAGCCTCTATCACCTCCTACACACCTATGTTATCCATGCCGATGATCCATGCTCTTTCTCGGTCCAAGTAAGTTTTTCATGCCATAGTTTGTAAGTTTTATTTTATGTACATAGTTCTCCCATTGTGCGAGTTTTAGTTTTCATAGCCAAGTTTTTAACCTCCACTGAGAGCGCCTTTTGTTTATATCTTTTGTTTTTGTAATATTGTTGAGTTAAGATTAAAGATGTCATTACCTTCACGCCATGTCCGTTCCAATCGCTTTGGACCTCGGGAAAACAAACCACACCATAGTCCAGGTCTTGACAAGACCAACATTTTTAGAGTAAAATAGGTCTCTTATTCTTTTTAATAACATTGCTTTAAATGTAACCAATAATAAATTTTATACTTCTTACCATTAATGCGACATCTTGGACAGGTGCGATACAAAATGGATGGTTGGATTAAAATGCATGAGAATGTTTTATAATTTGAACGTTATTTTTAACACTGTTTTTACCATCGTAATTATTAATTACTTATCCTGTTAAGCAATGTCAGCTAAGATTTATCTGAGAGCCAGATGTAGTCATCAAAAGAGCCACTTCTGGCTCTAGAGCCATAAGTTCCCTACCCCTGGTCTAGCCTCTTCTCTCCTGCCCTGGATCATCTGCCTGCCCCTTGGACTGCCTTGTTCCATCACTCTCAACAACACTTGGTAACACACACTTCAGTTAAGCTTTCAGATAGCCTCACACATACACACTCCTGGGTTTTTGTCACACACTCCATTTCCTTATTTTAGTTTATTGGTTAATATTGTTTTTTTTAATTATATATATTGACTATATAGATAATAAATCATTGAACATTACAAACCCCCTGGTGTCTGTTGCCGTCATCTCCCCTTAGTAAAACATAACAAAGCTGCTGCCAGAAAGTGACAGATTGTATTATTATTAGATGTTTCAGCTTTTCGTCATTACATTCAATGTCTTTATTTTTACATTTTTACTGTTTTTTTTCTGACACTACGTTGGGGCCCCCGGGCCACTCTTTGGATATCCCTGAAATAACTCCTAGTACGATTTGTCATCTACAACACAAAATGAGACTAAGTTATGTCTTTGAACATATGTTTTTATTTTGTATTGTTGTGTTTGCTGTTGTTGTTTTTGTCTCTCTGTCTAATCCCTCTCTTGTCCCCAAAATTTCTTCCCCTGTCTTCCTTTTTTAAAACTATTTCCATCCCCTCCCGGCTGCACCAAATGATAATTTAAATACATTCTATAAAGTCAAATTAATTCAAATAAGGCAACAAGAGAAGTATCCAATACTCCTCTTTTGTAAAGTACATTTTTACAGCCGATATGGGCATCTATCACAATGGCCTCTGCCTACTATGAATTTTCCTTATGCGGCCCTTGGTGAAAAAGTTTGGACACCCGTGCTTTAGCAGATCAGGCCCGCACTAAGTAAGTGCATGCTAACTTGCGTTAGTCTAGTGCAGGGGTCACCAACCTTTTTGAAACCAAGAGCTACTTCTTGGGTACTGATTAATGCAAAGGGCTACCAGTTTGATACACACTTAAATAAATGGCCAGAAATGGCGAATTTGCTCAATTTACCTTTAATAAATAAATCTATATAAAAAGGGGTATTTCTGTCTGTTATTCCGTCGTACATTTCTTTTTTCAAATGACAAAAAAAAAAAAACACTTAATTGAACGGTTTAAAGGAGGAGAAAACAGGAAAAAAATAAAAAAATAATTTTGAAACATAGTTTATCTTCAATTTCAACTCTTTAAAATTCAAAATTCAACCGAAAAAAGGAAGAGGAAAAACTAGCTAATTTGAATCTTTTTGAAAAAATAAAAAAAATTAATGGATGGAACATCATTAGTAATTTTTCCTGATTAAGATTAATTTTAGAATTTTGATGACATGTTTTAAATGGGTTAAAATCCAATCTGCATTTTGTTAGAATATATAACAAATTGGACCAAGCTATATTTCTAACAAAGACAAATTATTTCTTCTAGATTTTCCAGAACAAAAATATAAAAATAAAATTCAAAAGACTTTGAAATAAGATATTCACTGCTATGCTGATGACACCCAACTCTACATGCCCCTAAAGCTGACCAACACGCCGGACTGTAGTCAGCTGGAGGCGTGTCTTAATGAAATTAAACAATGGATGTCCGCTAACTTTTTGCAACTCAACGCCAAAAAAACGGAAATGCTGATTATCGGTCCTGCTAGACACCGACCTCTATTTAATAATACAACTCTAACATTTGACAACCAAACAATTAAACAAGGCGACTCGGTAAAGAATCTGGGTGTTATCTTCGACCCAACTCTCTCCTTTGAGTCACACATTAAAAGCGTTACTAAAACGGCCTTCTTTCATCACCGTAATATCGCTAAAATTCGCTCCATTCTGTTCACTAAAGACGCTGAGATCATTATCCATGCGTTTGTTACGTCTCGCCTCGATTACTGTAACGTATTATTTTCGGGTCTCCCCATGTCTAGCATTAAAAGATTACAGTTGGTACAAAATGCGGCTGCTAGACTTTTGACAAGAACAAGAAAGTTTGATCACATTACGCCTGTACTGTATATACCTTTATATACATATATACATACATATATACCTGTACTGGCTCACCTGCACTGGCTTCCTGTGCACTTAAGATGTGACTTTAAGGTTTTACTACTTACGTATAAAATACTACACGGTCTAGCTCCATCCTATCTTGCCGATTGTATTGTACCATATGTCCCGGCAAGAAATCTGCGTTCAAAGGACTCCGGCTTATTAGTGATTCCCAAAGCCCAAAAAAAGTCTGCGGGCTATAGAGCGTTTTCATTTCGGGCTCCAGTACTCCTGAATGCCCTCCCGGTAACAGTTCGAGATGCCACCTCAGTAGAAGCATTTAAGTCTCACCTTAAAACTCATTTGTATACTCTATCCTTTAAATAGACTTCCTTTTTTAGACCAGTTGATCTGCCACTTCTTTTCTTTTTCTCCTATGTCCCCCCCTCCCTTGTGGAGGGGGTCCGGTCCGATGACCATTGATGAAGTACTGGCTGTCCAGAGTCGGGACCCAGGATGGACCGCTCGCCTGTGTATCGGTTGGGGACATCTCTACGATGCTGATCCGACTCCGCTTGGGATGGTTTCCTGTGAATCGGACTCTCGCTGCTGTCTTGGATCTGCTTGAACTGAACTCTTGCGGCTGTGTTGGAGCCACTATGGATTGAACTTTCACAGTATCATGTTGGACCCTCTCGACATCCATTGCTTTCGGTCCCCTAGAGGGGGGGGGTTGCCCACATTTGAGGTCCTCTCCAAGGTTTCTCATAGTCATCATTGTCACTGGCGTCCCACTGGGTGTGAGTTTTCCTTGCCTTTTTGTGGGTTCTTCCAAGGATGTCGTAGTCGTAGTGGTTTGTACAGTCCTTTGAGACATTTGTGATTTAGGGCTATATAAATAAACATTGATTGATTGATTGATTGAAGTGACCAACATTAAAATATGGTAGCGTAGTAGGCCTAATTATTCATTAAAAACAAGGCTGAGGTTGAGATGAAAGAAGGCCGTTTTAGTAACTCTTTTAATGTGTGACTCAAAGGAGAGAGTTGGGTCAAAGATAATACCCAGATTCTTTACCGAGTCGCCCTGTTTAATTATTTGGTTGTCAAATAAATAAATACAGGTCGGTGTCTAGCAGGACCGATAATCAGCATTTCCGTTTTTTTGCCGTTGAGTTGCAAAAAGTTAGCGGACATCCATTGTTTAATTTCATTAAGACACGCCTCCAACTGACTACAATCCGGCGTGTTGGTCAGCTTTAGGGGCATGTAGAGTTGGGTGTCATCAGCATAACAGTGAAAGCTAACACCATAGTGGCAGCATGTAGATGCTGAAGAGAGCAGGTCCAAGGACCGAACCCTGGGGAACTCCACACGTTACCTTAACATAGTCCGAGGTCATACTGTTATGGGAGACACACTGCACCCTGTCAGTAAGATAAGACTTAAACCAAGACAGGGCTAAGTCTGACATACCAATTCGTGTTTTGATACGCTCTAACAAAATATTATGAAAAAATGGTAAAATTGGTAAAAAAAAGTTTTGAGAACCACTGGCATTAAGAATCCAAGACTGGGTTCTTTATTTCAGACTCTGAAGCATGTTCTGGAACTGCCAGGACACACTGGGAATGTTCCTTTTAAAGATAAACAACTCTCAACCTCTGGTGAGGAGAACAAAAGTGGAGGTTAGAGAGAAAAAAAAAAAACAAAAAAAAAAACGACTTCGGCAGTAGCGTGGAAGCTCGGTATGAAATGCGGACGGCACAGGAAGCCCAGGGACAAAATAACCCAGTGACAAAATAGGACTAAGTGTGTCCAATTAGACCATCTCCCGCCGAGGAAGGAAGCACTGACGAGGAGAAACAAGACAACAGCAGGGACAAAATTATAGGAAAGGCTGGCGAGCAAAAGAAACATAACAAATACGACAGAAAAAATACAAAGTACTTATTAATTAATCAAGCAACTTCAGGGTTGCAGGTTCGATTCCCGCTTCCGCCATCCTAGTCACTGCCATTATGTCATTGGGCAAGACACTTTACCCACCTGGTTTAAATGTAATCTAGATATTGGGTTTCACTATGTAAAGCGCTTTGAGTCACTAGAGAAAAGCGCTATGTAAATATAATTCACTTCAATCAAAGTGTATTCATATAGCTCTTAATCACGAGTGTCTCAAAGGGCTGCACAAGCCACAATAACATCCTCGGCTCGGATCCTGATGTTTTAACCCATAAAAAATAAAAGCATTGAAATAAATGTATTACCAAGAGCTACCATTAGCACGAAAACAAATTCACAATTCAATTACATGAACACATGAATGTGAAAATACTGAAAACGCAACAAAAACTTTCAACTTTGACACATTTCCTCATTTGCATTTTTAGTTACTTTAACGATACACATGATCTTATATCACTAGAGTATTGATATTTTCGTTTTTTGTTTATTTCAAACATGCATATGATACAATGTAACACATCACACATTTCCAGTTACAATCAGAGGTGGGTAGAGAAGCCAGAAATTGTACTCAAGTAAGAGTACTGTTACTTTAGCGATTTATTACTCAAGTAAAAGTAAGGAGTAGTCACCCAAATATTTACTTGAGTAAAAGTAAAAAGTATGTTGTGAACAAACTACTCAAGTACTGAGTAACTGATGAGTAGCCTGTTTGTTTAATGATTACGGCAACAAATAATGCACAAAAACATAAAAATAGCAATGAGCAAATTAAGAGCCAGGAATATCTCTTAAGCAACTAAAACAATATTATATATTAAATAATAATACATTAAAATAAAAAAAAATTAAGGCAAATTGAGCCACAATAACTTAACAGCACCATAGGCTCAGTAGGCATTCATTGATTCATTGATTGATTGATTGATTGATTGAAACTTGTATTAGTAGATTGCACAGTACAGTACATATTCCGTACAATTGACTACTAAATGGTAACACCCAAATAAGTTTTTCAACGTTAATCAATTACTTAATAAATGACCAAGTCGAGGTGATCTACCTCATATATACATATACATACACATTGTGTGTATATATATATATATATATATATAGTATACAATTTAGTTAGTTATTTTGCCGTTTTTATTGACATGTTAAAGGTGTTTTACTGAAAATACATGCATGTTTAACATATAGATTCCTATCTTTCATGAAGACAAGAATATAAGTTGGTGTATTACCTGATTCTGATGACTTGCATTGATTGGAATCAGACAGTATAGTGCTGATAGCGTCCACATTTTCAAATGGAGGAGAAAAAAAGTTCCTCTTTTCTGTCTAATACCACATGAAAGTCGTTGGTTTTTGGCATCTTATTTGTCCAGCTTCCATATTCGTTTTTATACACTTTACAAGAAATACATTGGCGGCAAATTCCGTAGCTTGCTAGCTTGTTTGCGCTGGCTTTCGGAGACTCTTATTTTGTCAACGCAGGCGCGATGGAGCGGCGCTTTTATTGTGAAGACAGGAACCGTGCGATCAGTCTTTAGGCTTTTGACGGGAAGTACGGTTGAAATAAAAAGGTTCTTTTTTCCTTTACACTTTTGATTGATTGATTGAAACTTTTATTGGTAGATTGCACAGTACAGTACATATTCTGCACAATTGACCACTAAATGTTAACACCCGAATAAGTTTTTCAACTTTTTTAGGTCGGATTGGACGTGTGACGGTCACGTGACCGCCTGGTTTTGTTTGATTGGTCCAACGTCACCAGGGACTGCATTTGATTGGTGAAACACAGGCATGTGTAGTTCCTACTTTGAATGCGTGTCTGACAAAATCAAAACAAACAAAGCGTGCATTAACAGATCGATTGAAAAAAGTAGCGAGTAACGAGCTGATTGTAGATAAATGGAACGGAGTAAAAGTAGCGTTTCTTCTCTGTAAATATACTCAAGTAAAAGTAAAAGTATGTTGCATAAAAACTACTCTTAGAAGTACAATTCATCCCAAAAGTTACTCAAGTAGATGTAACGGAGTAAATGTAGCGCGTTACTACTCACCTCTGGTTACAATACAGGAGTAGGAAGAATGCTATCTCTTTTTATATCAGATATTGTTCTCTGTTTTTTGTACCAGAACATTGAATACATAAACAATAAATAAATAATATACCGTGAGTAAGTAAACAAATATGAAATACATAAATAATTAGTATCTAAAAAAAAAATAGGTAACACTTTAGTATGGAGAGCACAGATTCACCATTAATTAGTTGCTTATTAACATGCAAATTAGTAACATTTTGGCTCTTAATTAGTCATTATTAAGTACTTATTAATGCCTTATTCTGCATGGTCTTATTATACAACCAGTAAGCCATTAATTAAGAGTCTTCCCTTTTTTTTTTTTTTTTTTTCCAATGGCCTCAGTCTGCACCCCCTCTCCAGGGCCCAGGCTAAGACCGATTTTTATTTTATTTTATTTTAATCTTTTATTCTCTCCCCCCCCCCCTGATCTTGAATGGGATTGTGCTGAAAATTGTAATTTTCCTGAAGGAACTCTCCTGACGGAATAAATAAAGTACTATCTAATCTAATCTAATAACCTCAGAATTATTGCTTATTAGTAACCCTGACCCTAATATGTTCACCTACTGTCCAAATAACTCTAAATTAAGTATTTGTTACTTAGAATATGTCCCCTATACTAAAGTGTTACCAAAAATATTATTTGACAATCGGTTTTATGGCAAAATATCTGGTATTGGCGGTATCGATATTTCAGTATAGATCCACTCATCACGACTTGCTGGCATGTAAAGTTTTCGAATTATTTCCTGCACTGAAGTCTGCTCTTCTTCTTACTGGATTCAAACATCCTTCATGAGTCTATGTTGAGTCACCAGCTGAACTATTAATAGATGTGTGAAAAACCTTCTTGAGTGCATGTCTTAGATCAGGGATGTCAAACTCATTTTAGATCTGGGGCCACAAGGAGAAAAATCTACTCCCAAATTGGCCGGACTGGTAAAATAACGGCACGATAACTTAAAAATAAGGACAACTTCAGATTGTTTTCTTTGTTTAAAATTAGAACAAGCACATTCAATCAATCAATCAATGTTTACTTATATAGCCCTAAATCACTAGTGTCTCAAAGGGCTGCACAAACCACTACGACATCCTCGGTAGGCCCACATAAGGGCAAGGAAAACTCACACCCAGTGGGACGTCGGTGACAATGATGACTATGAGAACCTTGGAGAGGAGGAAAGCAATGGATTTCGAGCGGGTCTAACATGATACTGTGAAAGTTCAATCCATAATGGATCCACACAGTCGCGAGAGTCCAGTCCAAAGCGGATCCAACACAGCAGCGAGATTCCCGTTCACAGCGGAGCCAGCAGGAAAACATCCCAAGCGGAGGCGGATCAGCAGCGCAGAGATGTCCCCAGCCGATACACAGACAAGCAGTACATGACCACCGGATCGGACCGGACCCCCTCCACAAGGGAAAGTGGGACATAGGAGAAAAAAGAAAAGAAACGGCAGATCAACTGGTCTAAAAAGGGAGTCTTTTTAAAGGCTAGAGTATATTCTACATTCTGTTCATTCTGAAAATGGACAAATCATAAAGTCCATCCGTCCATCCATTTCCTTCCACTTATCCAAGGTCGGGTCGCGGGGGCAGCATCCTAAGCAGGGAAGCCCAGACTTTCTTCTCCCCAGACACTTTGTCCAACTCTTCTCGGGGGATCCTGAGGCGTTCCCAGGCTAGCCGGGAGACATAGTCTACCCAACGAGTCCTGGCACCTCCTACCGGTCGGAGGTGACCTAAACACCTCCCTCGGGAGGCGTTCGGGTGGCATCCTGACCAGATGCCCGAACCAACTCATCTGGCTCCTCTCGATGTGAAGGAGCAGCGGCTTTACTTTGAGTTCTTCCCGGATGGCAGAGCTTCTCACCCTATCTCTAAGGGAGAGACCCGCCACCCGGTGGAGGAAACTCATTTTGGCCGCTTGTACCCGTGATCTTGTCTTTTCGGTCACAACCCAAAGCTCATGACCATATGTGAGGATGGGAACGTAGATCGGCCGGTAAATTGAGAGCTTTGCCTTCCGGCTCAGCTCCTTCTTCACCACAACGGATCGATACAGCGTCCACATTACTGAAGACGCCGCACCGATCCGCCTGTCGATCTCACGATCCACTCTTCCCTCACACGTGAACAAGACTACGAGGTACTTGAACTCCTCCACATGGGGCAGTTTCTCCTCCCAGACCCGGAGATGGCACTCTACCCTTTTCCGGGCGAGAACCATGGACTCGTATCTAATGTTTAAACCAAAAATAAACAAAAGGTGAGTACCCCAATGAAAAGGCATTGAGGCTTAGGGAAGGCTATGCAGAACGGAACTAAAACTGAACTGGCTACACAGTAAACAAAATTAGAATGCTGGACGACAGCAAAGACTGGGGCAGAGATGGCGTCCACAATGTACATCCGAACATGACATGACGATCAACAATGTCCCCACAGAGAAGGATTAAAACAACGGAAATATTCTTGATTGCTAAAACTGCCATGATCTGTGGTTTAGATCATGTTTTGTTTAGTTTTGTTCTGTTAGTTTTGGACTCCTTTAGTTCCTGTTTGTGCACTTCCCTGAAGTTGTTTTGGTTGCCAGGGTTGCTAATTATATTCACCTGTCTCTGATTAGTGTTCGGCCGCTCACCTGCTACCCGAGCAATAATCTGAGGCATTATTTAAGCCTGCCATCGGTCAGTCGGCCTGGCGTCATTGTTTCATGCAATGCCTCTGTTCATACTGCTCGTTCCATACCTTGCCAGGAAAGTTTTCGTTTCTTCATGCTACAGTTAGTACGTTTTTCACGCCTATAGGTTTTGCAAAGTTTTAGTTTAGCACGTTGTTCTGTCGGCTCGCTTTCTGTTTTGTACTCCTTTGTATTCGTTAGGAAGAAATCATGTTTTTACCTGCACCCCATGTCCGGAGTAGTCCGTCTGTATCCCGGGGAGAACGACCCCGCAGCAAGATGCGACCCCCTCTCCGTGACAATAACCAAATATAAACAAAAAGCGAGTGCCGCTAAGAAAAGGCATTGAAGCTTAGAAAAGGCTATGCAAAACCATACTAAACGGGTTGCAAAGTAAACAAAAAAAGAATGCTGGACGACAGCAAAGACTTACGGCGTGTGGAGCAGACGGCGTCCACAAAGTACATCCGAACATGACATGACGATCAACAATGTCCCCACAGAGAAGGATTAAAACAACGGAAATATTCTTGATTGCTAAAACTGCCATGATCTGTGGTTAGATCATGTTTTGTTTAGTTTTGTTCTGTTAGTTTTGGACTCCTTTAGTTCCTGTTTGTGCACTTCCCTGAAGTTGATTTGGTTGCCAGGGTTGCTAATTATATTCACCTGTCTCTGATTAGTGTTCGGCCGCTCACCTGCTACCCGAGCAATAATCTGAGGCATTATTTAAGCCTGCCATCGGTCAGTCGGCCTGGCGTCATTGTTTCATGCAATGCCTCTGTTCATACTGCTCGTTCCATGCCTTGCCAGGAAAGTTTTCGTTTCTTCATGCTACAGTTAGTACGTTTTTCACGCCTATAGGTTTTGCAAAGTTTTAGTTTAGCACGTTGTTCTGTCGGCTCGCTTTCTGTTTTGTACTCCTTTGTATTCGTTAGGAAGAAATCATGTTTTTACCTGCACCCCATGTCCGGAGTAGTCCGTCTGTATCCCGGGGAGAACGACCCCGCAGCAAGATGCGACCCCCTCTCCGTGACAATAACCAAATATAAACAAAAAGCGAGTGCCGCTAAGAAAAGGCATTGAAGCTTAGAGAAGGCTATGCAAAACCATACTAAACGGGTTGCAAAGTAAACAAAAAAAGAATGCTGGACGACAGCAAAGACTTACGGCGTGTGGAGCAGACGGCGTCCACAAAGTACATCCAATCATGACCTGACAATCGACAATTTCCCCGCAAAGAAGAATAAAAACAACTGAAATATTCTTGATTGATAAAACAAAGTAGATGTGGGATACATCACTAATAGGAAGACATGAAACACCTACAGGAAAATACCAAAAAAAGGAAAAAGCGCAAGAACTAGAACTAAAACACTACACAAAGGAAAACAGCAAAAAACTCCAAATAAGTCACGGCGTGATGTGACAGGTGGTGACAGTACACCTACTTTGAGACAAGAGCTATATTGATGCATGCTTGGTTATGGTTTAAAGTCATACCCAACCACTTTTTACTGTCAACTGAGTTTTGTTTTTTAATGATTTCTGCTGGTGGTGGTGCCTTTGGAATTTTTCAACGTAAAAAATGTGCCTTGGCTCAAAAAAGTTGAAAAACACTGATCTAGTGGACACATTTAGAACAGCAGTTTCTTTGATGCAAAAAACTCAGCTCATTCCCGTTTCCATATGAGTTGGGAAATTGTGTTAATAAAAACGGAATACAATGATTTGCAAATCCTTTTCAACCCATATTCAGTTGAAAGCACTACAAAGACAAGATATTTGATGATCAAACTCATAAACTTAATTTTTTTTTTGCATATAATAATTAACTTAAAATTTCATGGCTGCAACACGTGCCAAAGTAGTTGGGAAAGGGCATGTTCACCACTGTGTTACATCACCTTTTCTTTTAACAACACTCAATAAACGTTTGGGAACTGAGGAATTTAATTGTTGAAGCTTTGAAAGTGGAATTCTTTCACATTCTTGTTTTATGTAGAGCTTCAGTCGTTCAACAGTCCGGGGTCCCCGCTGTCGTATTTTACGCTTCATAATGCGCCACACATTTTCGATGGGAGACAGGTCTGGACTGCAGGCGGGCCAGGAAAGTACCCGCACTCTTTTTTTACGAAGCCAAGCTGTTGTAACACATGCTGAATGTGGCTTGGCATTGTCTTGCTGAAAAAAGCAGGGGCGTCCATGAAAAAGACGGCGCCTGGATGGCAGCATATGTCGTTCCAAAACCTGTATGTACCTTTCAGCATTAATGGTGCCTTCACAGATGTGTAAGTTACCCATGCCTTGGGCACTAATGCACCCCCATACCATCACACATGCTGGCTTTTCAACTTTGCGTCGATAACAGTCTGGATGGTTCGCTTCCCCTTTGGTCCGGATGACACGATGTCGAATATTTCCAAACACAATTTGAAATGTGGACACGTCAGACCACAGAGCACTTTTCCACTTTGCATCAGTCCATCTTAGATGATCTCTGGCCCCATTTCTGGATGTTGTTGATAAATGGCTTTTGTTTTGCATAGTAGAGCTTTAATTTGCATTTACAGATGTAGTGACCAACTGTTTTTAGTGACAGTGATCACGGTCATTCAATGTTGGTATGCAGCTCACTGTGATTTCTCAAGATTCTCTGAATCTTTTGATGATATTATGGACCATAGATGTTGAAATCCCTAATTTTTTTTGCAATGTCACTTTGAGAAACGTCGTTCTTAAACTGTTTGACTATTTGCTCACGCAGTTGTGGACAAAGGGGTGTACCTCGCCCCATCCTTTCTTGTGAAAGACTGAGTATTTGTCACACCGCGGTGAGGGACGTCTTGTTTGTTTTTCTGTCTTGTGATCTATGTATTTTATTTTGAAAAGCTACCCTCTTGTTTCAGATCGTGGGTCCTTCCTCTTGTGTCACCAGTCTGACATCATCCTTGATTCCTGATTGTTGGCACCTGTTCCCCATCACTCCCACATCCTATTTAAGCTCCCTTCTCCGTTTGTCCTTTGCAAGATCGTCTCGTCGATCTTGCCTTTCTAGCGTCCACGTCCATGTCCTTGATTCCCTCCTTGCCTTGCTCCTGTTTTTTCTTGTTCTCCTTCATTTTTGATCATAGCAGTTATTTTTTGCTGACATTTGGAGTTTACTTTTTCCTCCTTCGAGCGGCCTTAGTTTTTCTTCGTCGATCTAATTGGTGCGTTTTTGGTTTTTCCAAATTTCGTTTTATTTCCTCATTGATTGAGTGACTTTTTGTTTATTCATAGATGTTGTATTAGAGTTGATTTTTCCTCCCGTTGGAGCGCTTTTGGTTAATTCTTCTTGCAAGTCTATTTTTGTTAGGTTATTTTCTTAAAATAGTATTCCTTCTTATTTTTTGGAGTGATTTTTTAGTTAAGTGTTTATCCTCGGATTTATTTTCCGTACGATCAGTTCAGTTTATTTTCAGTCTAACAAAAACATATTCAAACATGGATCACGATTCAAAAATGAATAACATGACTGAAACAGGCAGAAGCAAAAAAGCTTTTATGCCCAACATAAACATTTTTACATTCAATTAAAATACCTTTTCTAATAATTTTGTAATACAAAAAGAAATATAGTCATTCAGCATTTACATTTAAGTTGCCCTTCAACAAATAATACAAAAATATGCACTTTTTTGTAAATAGATGAACATACATACCTTATAAATACAAAATTTAACCAAACAAACATACATTTCTAGTTCACATAACTTTTTAAAATACATTGTGACATGTTCTTTTTGAAATGAAATACTGAGTCACTCATTTTTATTTCTTTACCAACAGAATTCCACAAATTATCACCGAGAACAGATAAACATCTACGTTTAACAACTAATCTTGCTTTTGGTAAAATAAACTTATATTATATTTTTGTGAAATACTTACATACCGGAGGTTCAAAAGTTATTTCAAAATAAAAGCTGTTATTTTTGGAAACTTCCTCTCTGCATCTGGGTCCTCTCATTTCCAAGTATTTTTTGGGAACCTGTTTTTATACCCAATCATGGCACCCACCTGTTCCCAATTAGCCTGCACACCTCTGGGATGTTCCGAATAAGTGTTTGATGAGCATTCCTCAACTTAATCAGTATTTATTGCCACCTTTCCCAACTTCTTTGTCACGTGTTGCTGGCACTATTAATGCTGAAGGGTACATACAGGTTTTGGAACAACATATGCTGCCATCTGAGCGCCGTCTTTTTCATGGACACCCCTGCTTATTTCAGTAAGACAATGCCAAGCCACATTCAGCACGTGTTACAACAGCGTGGCTTTGTAAAAAAAAACTGCGGGTACTTTCCTGGCCCACCTGCAGTCCAGACCTGTGTCCTCTCGAAAATGTGTGGCGCATTATGAAGCGTAAAATACGACTGTTGAACGACTGAAGCTCTACATAAAACAAGAATGGGAAAAAATTCCACTTTCAAAGCTTCAGCAATTAAATTCCTCAGTTCCCAAAGGTTTATTGAGTGTTGTTAAAAGAAAAGGTGATGTAACACGGTGGTGAACATGCCCTTTCCCAACTACTTTGGCACGTGTTGCAGCCATGAAATTTTAAGTTAATTATTTTATGCAAAAAAATAATAAAGTTTATGAGTTTGATCATCAAATATCTTGTCTTTGTAGTGCATTCAATTGAATATGGGTTGAAAAGGCTTTGGAAATCTTTGTATTCCGTTTATATTTACATCTAACACAATTTCCCAACTCATATGGAAACGGGGTTGGTACCTTTTCGCGGGTTTAATCCGGCCCGCGGTGCCGTACGTTTCACACCCCTGTCTTGGATCCACTCTACATTTTAAACGTTTATTTTCAGCACAACAAGTCCAGGCTGGTTGACTGTTTTAATTGGTGAGGAACTAAAACGTGATGGGTGGTCGTCAGGGCAACAATAGCTACACTTTATGTTATCATTACAAATATTTCTAGTGCATGCCGTTGCTGTGAATCAAGCGTGCAGTGCATCCTGGTGTATGATGAAGGACTATGTTGGAGGCACATTATCACCAACTGTGCCTAATCAGGAAAAAAATATATTTGCGGATGTATATATATATATATATTTTTTATACATGTCACGACATGAAGCGACTTGATCCCCGACGTTTAATTATTTTCCCTCGATGTCATTTAATTTACACACTCGCCCGCTTAGGCTAAAACAACATATGAACCTCGAGCCTCGGGGGGGGGGGGGAATGCCTATACGTGACTTTTGCAGCATAAACCAGACAACAAAACAACCCCATGCTGGCCGGTCGGCTGGGCGTTCAAATCCTTGATTTGATTGCTGTGACGAGTTTGCGGCTAACAACTGAATTATTAGCTAAATGAGTTGTTTGCCACTAAGAGGATTTGGATTTTAATCTGCTGGCAACGGCGCGGCCACAAATACCAAGAGTAAAATCAGCGGCTGTGGATGTTTAAATAAATAAAAAACACGATATAGTCAAAGGTCTTCATATGCGGCGGTTAATTAATCAATTGGCTTGACTCCTTAAGATCCCGCGAGTTTCAACTCCGTTTCTTGTTTGTTTGCTTCTAATTTGTTTTGGAAAAGGGCCACAGCAGAGATTACAGCGTTGACCAAAACCGGTGACCTGCGACCTTGCAAAAAAAACAACAAAAAAAACTTGGAAAACAACTCCAAAATGGAGAAAAAAGTTTTCCACAAAAAGGTGGAAACTACTTTCTTCATACGGTTTATTTCAGATCGGGGACTACATGGACAAAAAAACTACTCCCAAGTGGACCGGACTGGTAAAATCACGGCACGATAACTTAAAAATAAAGACAGCTTCAAATTGTTTTTTTTTGTTTAAAAATAGAACGAGCACATTCTGAGATTGTACAAATCGGGGGCCACATGGAGAAAAATCTAAAATCCCGGCACGATAACTTAAAAATAAAGACAACTTCAGATTTTTTTCTTTGTTTAAAAATAGAACAAGCACATTATGAAAATCCAATCCAATCCACTCTCGTAGTGTGAAAAGCCAAAGAATGTAAAAATGTAAAAATCGGGGGCACATGGAGAAGAATCTACTCCCAAGTGGGCCGGACTGGTAAAATCACGGCACGATAACTTAAAAATAAAGACAAATTTAAACTGTTTTCTTTGTTTAAAAATAAAACAAGCACATTCTGAAAATTTACAAATCATGGACCACAAGGAGAAAAATCTACTCTCAAGTGGGCCGAACTAGTAAAATCACGGCACGATAACTTAAAAATAAAGACAATTTAAAAAAAAAAAAACAAGCCCATTCTGAAAATGCACAAATCGGGGGCAGATGGAGAAAAATCTACTCCCAAGTGGGCCGGAATGGTAAAATCACGGCACGATAACTTAAAAATAAAGACAAATTTAAACTGTTTTCTTTGTTTAAAAATAAAACAAGCACATTCTGAAAATTTACAAATCATGGACCACAAGGAGAAAAATCTACTCTCAAGTGGGCCGAACTAGTAAAATCACGGCACGATAACTTAAAAATAAAGACAACTTCAGATTGTTTTCTTTTTTTAAAAATAGAACAAGCACTTTCTAAAAATCCAATCCAATCCACTTTATTTGTGTAGCAAATTTAAACATGAATGTTTCCAAAGTGCTGCACCACAATATTAAAAACAATATTCAAATATCCTTAGCTCCACCAATGACTGAATAAAAAATAAAACCAATATAAAATATGAAATAAAATTAAAACAAATGATTAAAACGATTTTAAAGTGTAAAACAAATCAAAACAATAAATAGAAATAAAAAACAAAACAAAACAAAAAATCAGAAAACACAGAGGACCACACTATTCACGTAGTGTTAAAAGCCAAAGAATGTACAAATGTAAAAATGTACAAATCGGTAATGCGGACGCTGTATCGATCTGTGTGGTGAAGAAGGAGCTGTGCCGGAAGGCAAAGCTCTCAATTTACCGTTCGATCTACGTTTCCATCCTCACTTATGGTCATGGGTTTTGGGTCATGACCGAAAGGATAAGATCACGGGTACAAGCGACCGAAATGAGTTTCCTCCTTAGAGATAGGGTGAGAAGCTCTACTATCCGGAGGGAACTCAAAGTAAAGCCGCTGCTCCTTCACATTGAGAGGAACCAGATGAGGTGGTTAGGGTATCTGGTCAGGATGCCACCCGAACGCCTCCCTAGGGAGGTGTTTAGGGCACGTCCAACCGGTAGGAGGCCACGGGGAAGACCCAGGACACGTTGGGAAGACTATGTCTCCCGGCTGGCCTGGGAACGCCTCGGGATCCCCCGGGAAGAGCTAGACGAAGTGGCTGGGGAGAGGGAAGTCTTACCGGAGATCTGCGGAGCCAACGTCCTCCTGCAGCTGCCGTGACTTCCCTCAGAGACTCTGGCGTCAACACACCCTTGGCCACACCCCTTTGACTTACAGGTACTATTCAACTCACTAAAACACTAGCAACACAATAGGCAGATAAGGGATTTCCCAGGAATATCCTAGTAAATGTGTCTAAAAACATCTGAATCAGTCAGAGTTTGTTGTAGACGAACCCCAAGATGCAGAGATGGAGGCAGGCATTGGATAGGAAAACATGGTTTGATTTAAAATACTAGAACAAACAAAGGGTACAAACAAAAAGCACGCTTGTAGGTGGATGACAAACTAAGGGAGCTAACACTGGAGATAGAAAACAAAAAGGGGCCTAGCGTGAAAGCTAGCGAGTAGCAAACAGAAAAACTGGAAACAGCTAATGGCTAACAAGAACAGCTTACCGCTACGACGACCAGGACAAAATGTAGCACGACAGGTACTAGCTGTAACAGGTAGCAACGACACAAGAGCGAAATGTGGCATGACAATACAATAATCCAGCAATGACTGGAGGAACAAAGCAGGTAATACAGGAGCGGGCTGATTGACCACAGGTGTGGCAAGGTGCCAATCAGTCGCAGCTGAGGGAAAACAGCACCCAGGGAAACAAACAGGACGTTGAACCAAAATAAGAGTGCTTACAGAAACTAAGGACAGGAAATACTTAACACACACAGAGGAAAAACTAAAACACACACAAAATCGCCTTTTTTTTTTTCTAGTCCTTCACTCTAATAATAATATTGTAATTTAATGGATTACATTTATATCGCGCTTTTCTATTGTTAGATACTCAAAGTGCTCACAGAGAAGTGGGAACCCATCATTCATTCACACCTGGTGGTGGTAAGCTACATCTGTAGCCACAGCTGCCCTGGGGTAGACTGACGGAAGCGTGGCTGCCAGTTTGCGCCTACGACCACCACCTATCATTCATTCATCATTCATTCACCAGTGTGAGCGGCACCGGGGGCAAAGGGTGAAGTGTCCTGCCCGAGGACACAACGGCAGCGATTTGGATGTCAATAGGTGGGAAGGGAACCTGCAACCCTCAGGTTTCTGGCACGGCCGCTCTACCCACTACGCCATGCCGCCCCCATTGTGGGTAAACCCCCGCCTCTAGGGGAACCGAAAGCAATGGATGTCGAGCGGGTCTAACATGATACTGTGAATGTTCAATCCATAGTGGATCCAACACAACCGTGAGAGTCCAGTCCAAAGTGGATCCAACACAGCAGAGAGAGTCCCGTCCACAGTGGAGCCAGCAGGAAAACCACCCGAAGCGGAGGCGGATCAGCAGCGCAGAGATGTCCCCAACCGACACACAGGCGAGCGGTCCATCCTGGGTCCCAACTCTGGACGAGCTTGTACCCGTGATCTTGACCTTTAGGTCATAACCCAAAGCTCATGACCATAGGTGAGAATGGGAACGTAGATCATCCGGTAAATTGAGAGCTTTCCCTTTCGGCTCAGCTCCTTCTTCACCACAACAGATCGATACAGCCATGCCGCCCCTCTAAATTTCCTCATCCAGAAATATTTCATCCTCGCTCAAATTAATGGGGAAATTGTCGCTTTCTCGGTCCGAATAGCTCTAGCTGCTGGTGGCTATGATTGTAAACAATGTGAGGATGTGAGGAGCTCTACAACCCGTGACATCACGCGCACATAGTCTGCTACTTCCGGTACAGGCAAGGCTTTTTTTTATTAGCGACCAAAAGTTGCGAACTTTTTCGTCGATGTTCTCTACTAAATCCTTCAGCAAAAATATGTCAATATCGGGAAATGATCAAGTATGACACAGAATGGACCTGCTATCCCCGTTTGAATAAGAAAATCTCATTTCAGTAGGCCTTTAAACCTAAGCAAGCAACATACAGTAAGTTGACCTTATTCAAGGGGTTACTAAAAATTAGGGCCACTGCAGCAAAGCGGAGACTGAGGAGAACAAGTACGTCGCTGAAAGAGGTCATCGGTTCATTTCCTGGCCTGGCTGAGTGGATGAAAACCACATTAAAAAGCGCCGGCTTACATGGAGAGTGTTTTTCCGCGCTCAGTGCAGCAGCACAAGGTCACCGGAGGTCGGGGCGCAAACAAAGCCGGGCTAACACACGGAGTGATACCTGTTTGCCACTTAAGTCACGTCATTAATGCAGATCACGGCTCGATTAAGACGTGAGTGCGGTGACAGTAAGAGCCTTACACCGGATGAACGGCTTGGGCCATCTGTTCTCCGACTGAGATGTTTTTAATTAAATGGCAGGAATATGGTTAATCGCGCCACCGTAATTATGATGGCGGAGGGAAAAATTAGCCTGTCAAGTGTCAGATTTTGAAGGCCCATTTCTTCAACCTGCCCATCACTCACTCACTCACTCACTCGCCCACCAGGCAGATAGCAGCAAGGCAGGGAAAGCGTTTGTTGACAATGGCAGCAGTAATCCCGGCATTTGCCACGGGGAGCAAATGTCTCACAAGGCCACCTTTTGGAGAGCAGCCCACCATGTCACACCTAACTGCCAGCAAGTTGTCACCTCCTTTGTCTTTACCTTCCCCCAGATTCCGAAAGCCATTCTCAAAAGGTAGATCTGTGCAAATTTTTTTTAATTAAACCGACTGCACTGATTAGTTTCTTCAGCTGTTGTTTTTCAAATGTTCTGATATATAGCAAGCAGGCTGGAAATATGCTGATTGAATATGTGGCCTGTTCAAGTTTAAGTCAGGGAATTTCCATCCATCCATTTTCTACCGCTTATTCCCTTTCGGGGTCGCGGGGGGCGCTGGCGCCTATCTCAGCTACAATCAGGCGGAAGGCGGGGTACACCCTGGACAAGTCGCCACCTCATCGTAGGGCTAACACAGATAGACAGACAACATTCACACACTAAGGCCAATTTAATGTCGCCAATCAACCTATCCCCAGGTGCAGGTCTTTGGAAGTGGGAGGAAGCCGGAGTACCCGGAGGGAACCCACGCATTCACGGGGAGAACATGCAAACTCCACACAGAAAGATCCCGAGCCTGGATTTGAACCCAGGACTGCAGGGAATTTAAATGAGTAAATGTTGCACCACTTCAACAACACCAAGACCATGTCTATATTAAGACGGATAACCCCTTAAAGAGGAACATTATCACCAGACCTATGCAAGCGTCAATATATACCTTGATGTTGCAGAAAAAAGACCATATATTTTTTTAACCGATTTCCGAACCCTAAATGGGTGAATTTCGTGTTTATTGGTCTTTTAGCGATGACGTCAGAACGTGACGTCACCGAGGTAACACACCCGCCATTTTCATTTTCACATTACAAACACCGGGTCTCAGCTCTGTTATTTTCCGTTTTTTCGACTATTTTTTGGAACCTTGGAGACATCATGCCTCGTCGGTGTGTTGTCGGAGGGTGTAACAACACTAACAGGGAGGGATTCAAGTTGCACCACTGGCAAGAAATCTGCTGCCAGACCCCCAATGAATGTACCAAAGTGTCTTCACATTTGACCGGCGATGCTAAGACAGACATGGCACAGAGATGTATGGATAACCTGCAGATGCATTTGCAACGATTAAGTCAACGAAATCACAAAGGTGAGTTTTGTTGATGTTGTTGACTTATGTGCTAATCAGACATATTTGGTCACGGCATGACTGCCAGCTAATCGATGCTAACATGCTATGCTAATCGATGCTAACATGCTATTTACGCGAGCTGTATGTACATTTGAAACTAGATACCCACATTTAATGCGAAACAAACACTTACCAATCGACGGATTGAAGTTGCTCCAGTGTCACAAGATGCAAACGTCCTGATCGTTTGGTCCGCACATTTTACCGGCGATGCTAATAAGACAGCCATGCTATGGGCCATTTCATTAGGTACACCCACGCTATGGCCGAATAGCGTCAATAGCTATTCGCTCTATAGCTTCAGTTTTTTCTTCAATTTCGTTTTTGCTATCTGCCTCCATACTCCGACCATCTGTTTCAATACATGCATAATCTGTTGAATCGCTTAAGCCGCTGAAATCCGAGTCTGAATCCGAGCTAATGTCGCTATATCTTGCTGTGGTAACCGCCATGTTGTTTGTATTGGCAGCCCTGTATGACGTCACAGGGAAATGGATAGTGGTTTCGAAGATAGTGAAAATAAGGCACTTTAAAGCTTTATTTAGGGATATTCCGGGACCGGTAAAATTTTGAAAAAAAATTCAAAAAATACAACAAGCCACTGGGAACTTATTTTTATTGTTTTTAACCCTTTTGAAATTGGGATACTGTTCCCCTTTAAAGGCCTACTGAAACCCACTACTACCGACCACACAGTCTGATAGTTTATATATCAATGATGAAATCTTAACATTGCAACACATGCCAATACGGCCTTTTTAGTTTACTAAATTGCAATTTTAAAGTTTCTTCTTTGAAAACGTTGCGTAATGATGACGTGTACACGTGACGTCACGGACTGTTAGGATATATTAGCACTGCGCACACACACAGCTAAAAGTCGTCTGCTTTAACCGCATAATTACACAGTATTTTGGACATCTGTGCAAGATGAAGTTAGGAAGCTTTAGCCTTTAGCCACACAAACACACGGTGATTCCTTGTTTAAAATTCCTGGAGGTGAAACTTTACTATGGATCAGAGCAGTCAAACGAACATGGATTCCGACTACATGTCAACCGGCAGTTTTCGGTGAGAAAATTGTGTTAAAAAGTCACCACTCAGCTGAGCTTGTGCCGTCCACTTCCATCAGACACTGGCGTCAACACACCCGTGGATACACCCTTCCGACTATCAGGTAATATTAAACTCACTAAAACACTAGCAACACAATAGAAATATAAGGGATTTCCCAGAATTATCCTAGTAAATGTGTCTAAAAACATCTGAATCCGTCCCAATGCAATCGCGTTTTTTTTATCTTAAATTTTATTTTATTTTTTTTCTAGTCCGTCGCTATCAATATCCTCAAACACAAATCTTTCAACCTTGTTAAAATTAATGGGGAAATTGTCGTTTTCTCGGTCCGAATTGCTCTTTTTGTTGGAGGCTCCCATTAAAAACAATGTGAATATGTGAGGAGCCCTCAACGGATGACGTCATCGTCTGCTACTTCCGGTACAGGCAAGGCTTTTCTGTTAGCGACCAAAAGTTGCAAACTTTATCGTGGATGTTCTCTACTAAATCCTTTCAGCAAAAATTTGGCAATATCGCAAAATGATCAAGTATGACACATAGAATGGACCTGCTATCCCCGTTTAAATAAGAAAATCTCATTTCAGTAGGCCTTTAAACCACAGGTGTCAAACTCCAAGCCCCAGGGGCCAAATCTGGCCCACCACATTATTTTATGTGGCCCGCGAAAGCCTGGAAATAATATGCGTTAATAAGATGCTTAATCTTTTTGTGTAGAGGCGTAGGAGACGGTCCCACAGAGCAGGGCATGCTGGAGTCTGGCCCAAGATGGCGGCAAGGAGTGGGGGATGGCGAGCGGCGAGGCGGGGCGTGCCTGGAGCGACGCCACAAACGAGATCAAGTGTGTGGATCGCGCACCTGTACCTGTACGTATCTCCTCTCACTGTATAAAAGGGGAGGAGGAGAGAACGGGGCTGGTGATGGTGCGGAGCGAGAGCAACCCAAAGAAGGAAGGAACGAGAGATAGAGAGAGAGAGACGACAAGACGAGCAGCAGCGCGTGCAACCTGGACGAGAGCGAGAGCGAGAGGCAGACGGAGACAACGGGGAAGGCTAAAAAGCAACACGCAAAGGACTTTTGTTTATTGAAAAATAAAGAAGTCTACACCTGCTCAAAGGCATGTCCAATCCTTGGTGGACCCTGGAACCCGCAAGACGGCACGAGTCTTTCACACTTTTCTTTCTAAATATATTTCTTATTTCCCTTTTGACATTAAAAATCATGTATTGCATGCAATTGCACATCTTTTAAAATTCAATATTATCAATATCTAAATAATATATTTTACATCCATCCATCCATTATCTACCGCTTATTCCTATCTTTATCTATATATATATATATATATATATATACATATATTTTCATGCATTCCAAAAATATTTTTTGTTAAAATAAATAAATACTGCACTTAAACATCTGCTTGACTTATTATTTCAAAACAAATTATCAATCAAAGGCTGTAAAACATATTTTACAGTTAAATATGTATATATATATATATATATATATATATATATATATATATATATATATATATATATATATATATATATATATATATATTTACATATATATATATATATATATATTAGAGATGCGCGGATAGGCAATTATATCATCCGCATCCGCATCACCAAAGTCGTCATCCACCCGCCGTCCACCCGAAACCAACATTTTATCAGGACCGTACCCGCCCGCCAACCGCCCGCTTAAATTTATCAGAGGCCGACCACCTTTACCATTCACAGAGCTGTTTTAACCAAGTTTCACAGAGTAATGAGGACAATTGGAGCCGCTTAAGTTATAGCAACTATCCAATAGCGTTCATCCTGATGACAAGTATGTGGGCGTGCTGTGAAGCCATTGCCTTAGACACCTTCAACAACATGTACGAACCGATTGTTGGTCCGGCAACATGTTGTGTGCAGCTTCCTCAATCACACGTACAAGATTGAAAGGCATACTGGGTGATACAGAGTACACTGATGGTTGTGATATAAACAACTTTAACACTTACTAACATGCGCCACGCTGTGAAGCCACACAATACAGGATTGACAAACACATTTCGGGAGAACATCCTCACAGTAACACAACATAAACGCCACACAACAAATACCCATAATCCTTTGTATCCGTGACACTTCCTGAATATATTTTACACCCCCGCGCCCCCGCGCCCCCCCACCTTACCGACGCACGGGGGGGATCGAGGTTTGCTGCTAGCGGGGTGTATAAAATAGTCAGGATGTGTCATTAATACAAAGGATTCTGGGTATTTGTTGTGTTGCGTTTATGTTGTGTTACTGTGAGGATGTTCTCCCGAAATATGTTTGTCGTTCTTAATTGGTGTGGCTTCACAGCGTGGCGCATATTACTAAGAGTGTTAAAATTGTTTATATCACAACCATTAGTGTACTCTGCGTCACCCAGTATGCCTTGCAGTCGTGTGCGTGTTGCCACGGAAGCCACACACAACATGTTGCTGGACTGACAATCAGATCGTACATGTTGTAGAAGGCGATAAAGCCAAAGGCTTCATAGCATGTTCTAATAGTTATTATCTGGGTGACTGCTGGTAGTCAGTCTAGAGAATAATAGTGTCTCTTATTGTCTTCTACGCTTTATGACACGGGTCTTAAATGGCACTTTGAATCGCAAAGGATACCGATCCCAGGACCATGCATATCAAATATTTCCGGATGGTTCAACCGCCACCCGCCCGAATCTAATTAAAATCTATTTTTTCGTCATGTCAACCGCCCGACCCGCGGTTTATCCGTGGATGAGACCGCAAACCGCACATCTCTAATATATATATATATATATATATATATATATATATATATATATATATATATATATATATATATATATATATATATATATATATATATATATACGGCCCGGCCATAATTTTAAATTGTAATTTTGAGGTATTTATCTGAATATGCATGAGCTATTTCTGTTCAAAATTGTTTGAAATGTCACAAGTTAGGGCTTCACGGTGGCAGAGGGGTTAGTGCGTCTGCCTCACAATACGAAGGTCCTGAAGTCCTGGGTTCAAATCCAGGCTCGGGATCTTTCTGTGTGGAGTTTGCATGTTCTCCCCGTGAATGCGTGGGTTCCCTCCGGGTACTCCGGCTTCCTCCCACTTCCAAAGACATGCACCTGGGGATAGGTTGATTGGCAACACTAAATTGGCCCTAGTGTGTGAATGTGAATGTGAATGTTGTCTGTCTATCTGTGTTGGCCCTGCGGTGAGGTGGCGACTTGTCCAGGGTGTACCCCCCCTTCCGCCCGATTGTAGCTGAGATAGGCGCCAGCGCCCCCGAAAGGGAATGAGCGGTAGACAATGGATGGATGGATGTCTCAAGTTAAATGTTTAAATACTAACTGTCCTATACTGTACTGTGCCAACTGTATGAGTCCATTTGGCTGTCATCTGTTTTAATTAAGAGACACCATTGTGTCAAAATCATGATTTTTTTTGTTTTCATGCATAAAATAAGAAATGATTACTTTAAAAAAGTAATTTCATCCTTGTGAGTGTTGATGACGCAGCTTTGCAACAGTTGACATTCTAGTTTCAAGCATATTTTACTCAATATAGGTCATCGAATCTCAGCTACAAGCTGTAATATCTTACTAAAATCATTTAGGACCAAAACCCTTAAAACAAGTAACATAAAACCTGCTTAGTGAGAAGAATTATCTTATCAGACAGAAAAAAAGCAAACATCACCCTTACTTGAGATATTTAATCTTACTTAGACTTCAGTTTGTGCATTGTGTAATGCACAACATTATTGGCACTGCCTGGCGGCGCAGATGTCTCTCGCAGATGAAGACATTAACTTCCATACGACGAATTCTTTCAATGAGTTCATCACAGCGTCGCCGGGCAAGCTGCTGTGTCCTAATGTGGACATCACAGGAAGCCTTTAAAGGGGAACATTATCACCAAACCTATGCAAGCGTCAATATATACCTTGATGTTGCAGAAAAAAGACTATGTATTTTTTTAACCGATTTCCGAACTCTAAATGGGTGAATTTTGGCGAATTAAACCCCTTACTGTTTATCGGTCCTTTAGCGATGACGTCAGAACGTGACGTCACCGAGGTAACACACCAGCCATATTCATTTTCACATGACAAACACCGGGTCTCAGCTCTGTTATTTTCCGTTTTTTCGACTATTTTTTGGAACCTTGGAGACATCATGGCTCGTCGGTGTGTTGTCGGAGGGTGTAACAACACTAACAGGGAGGGATTCAAGTTGCACCACTGGCAAGAAATCTGGCGCCAGACCCCCATTGAATGTACCAAAGTGTCTGCACATTTTACCGGCGATGCCAAGACAGACATGGCACAGAGATGTATGGATAACCTGCAGATGCATTTGCAACGATTAAGTCAACGAAATCACAAAGGTGAGTTTTGTTGATGTTGTTGACTTATGTGCTAATCAGACATATTTGGTCACGGCATGACTGCCAGCTAATCGATGCTAACATGCTACGCTAATCGATGCTAACATGCTATTTACGCTAGCTGTATGTACATTTGAAACTAGATACCCACATTTAATGCGAAACAAACACTTACCAATCGACGGATTGAGGTTGCTCCAGTGTCACAAGATGCGAAAGTCCTGATCGTTAGGTCCGCACATTTTACCGGCGATGCTAATAAGGCAGCCATGCTGTGGGCCTCTTCATTAGGTACACCCACGCTATGGCCGAATAGCGTCAATAGCTATTCGCTCAATATCTTCAATTTCTTCTTCGCTATCTGCCTCCATACTCCGACCATCTGTTTCAATACATGCGTGATCTGTTGAATCGCTTAAACCGCTGAAATCCGAGTCTGAATCCGAGCTAATGTCGCTATATCTTGCTGTGGTAACCGCCATGTTGTTTGTATTGGCAGCACTGTGTGACGTCACAGGGAAATGGACAGTCACATCGCAAAGAGGGAAAATCAAGAACTTTAAACCTTTTTTTAGGGATTAAAACATTTTTTAGGGATGTAAAATTTTTTTAAAAACTTAGAAAAATAAATCAAGCCACTGGGAACTGATTTTTATTGTTTTTAACCATTTTGAAATTGTGATAATGTTCCCCTTTAAACACTTTTTGCTTCTGATCTCTAAGACCCCCTTACTTTTTTTTTTTTTTTTTTTTTGGGCGCCCAAATCGGGATATGCTGACATTGAAACATTCATGCACGCAGCCCGCAGCGGACGACATCGCAACAACCTTGAGGACAAACTCGCCGCCGTTTATTCGATTTAGATGCAGGCTCTTTGCGCAGGCAGCGGGCCTTTCGGGTCACCCCCCCCCCCTCCCCTGACCTTATCAATTTCAGCGTCTCACTTTGACCTGGCATGCACGGGTAAACCGGGGGTGTATGTGTCAGAGCTCGGGTTCCCCCCCCCACCCCCCCCGCTCCCAGGGAGGGTCACGCCGAGGGGTTTAATCGCAGCCATTTGGGGTGTCTGAGAGGCAGATAAAATGAGATTATCCTGTGCAGGAGTGTTGAAGTATGTGAGGGGTGGGGGGGGGGGGGGGTAGCAGATGCCAAGGTGCAAAATGCACAGACGGGCTGGTGGTCTCTGCTGCTTTTGGCACCTCCTGCGGCGCCGCGGGCCCTGATAAGCCACCCCCCCCCTCCCGGGCGACCACCACTCATCCACACAGGCCTTTCCGCTGATTACAACTGGCCAAATGTTTAACATACTGGCCCTAATCACACTTGGCGTGGTGGTGCAATATGTTCTTAAATGGCTCTTAGGGCCAAATAAATCACATTGTAGTCTTGATGTTATTAGGCCTAATTGCGTTGGTTTCCTGTTGAGCCCCCAACCCCCTATCCCCCTTCCCTTCCTCTCTTCGCTACCCTGCTTGGGGTGTTGCAGTTTCCACACCTTTACGCCAAAACATGACATTAAAGGCCTACTGAAATGAGATTTTCTTATTGAAACGGGGATAGCAGGTCCATTGTATGTGTCATACTTGATTATTTCGCGATATTGCCATATTTTTTGCTGAAAGGATTTGGCAGAGAACGTTCGCAACTTTTGGTCGCTAATAAAAAAGCCTTGCCTTTACCGGAAGTAGCAGACTGACGTCACCAGTGTGAGGGCTCCTCACATCCTCACATTGTTTATAAAGGGAGCCTCCAACAGCAACAGCTATTCGGACAGTGAAAACAACAATTTCCCCATTAATTTGAGCGAGGATGAAAGATTCGTGGCTGAGGATATTGATAGCAAAAGACTAGAAAAAAGTTTAAAAAAAAAATGCGATTGCATTGGGAGCGATTCAGATGTTTTTAGACACATTTACTAGGATAATTCTGGGAAATTCCTTATCTTTCTATTGTGTTGCTAGTGTTTTAGTGAGGTAAATAGTACCTGATAGTCGGAGGGGTGTGTCCACGGGTGTGTTGACGCCAGTGTCTGAGGGAAATCACGGCAGCTGCATGGATGGGGCAAGCTCCGCAGATCTCCGGTAAGAGGCGACTTTTTACCACAATTTTCTCACCGAAACCTGCCGGTTGACAAGTGGTCGGGATCCATGTTGGCTTGACCGCTCTGATCCATAGTAAAGCTTCACCTCCGGGAATTTTAAACAAGGAAACACCATGTGTTTGTGTGGCTAAAGGCTAAAAGCTTCCCACCTCCATTTTCCTACTTTGACTTCTCCATTATTAATTGAACAAATTGCAAAAAATTCAGCAACACAGATGTCCAGAATACTGTGTAATTTCGCGATGAAAAGAGATGAATTTTAGCCGCAAGTGGTGCTGCGCTAATAAGTCCCATCCAACTCGAGACGTCATCATTCCGCGACGTTTTCAACAAGAAACTCTGCGGGAAATTTAAAATTGTAATTTAGTGACCTAAAAAGGCCGTATTGGCATGTGTTGCAATGTTAATATTTCATCATTGATATATAAACTATTAGACTGCGTGGTGGGTAGTAGTGGCTTTCAGTAGGCCTTTAATAGCACTAATGGCTAACAATTTTGGGTCTGTTTATATTAGTGGTGTCCCGATACCAATATTTTGGTACCGGTACCGGTAAAACAATGTATTTTGGTACTTTTCTAAATAAAGGGGACCACAAAAAAATTGCATTGCAAATCTTAGGCTACATTAAACATATGTTTCTTACTGCAATATTATCCTTAAATAAAATACTGATGTCATGCTTGGTGATCATGTTTAAAGTTAAAAGTTAAAGTTAAAGTACCAATGATTGTCACACACACACTATAGGTGTGGCGAAATTATTCTCTGCATTTGACCCATCACCCTTGATCACCCCCTGGGAGGTGAGGGGAGCAGTGAGCAGCAGTGGTGCCGCGCCCGGGAATAATTTTTGGTGATTTAACCCCTAATTCCAACACTTGATGCTAAGTGCCAAGCAGGGAGGTAATGGGTCCCATTTTTATAGACTTTGGTATGACTCGGCCGGGGTTTGAACTCACAACCTACCGATCTCAGGACGGACACTCGAACCACTAAGCCACTGAGTAGATTAGTTTGGCTATGTTCTGTTTGGTTTTTGCACTCTGTCAGTTCCTGTAGTTTCACTCCCTGCTTGGATTCCACGACAACCCATTAGTTTTCACCTGTCCTCATGTCACGCACCTGATTAATGTGAACTCGCGCGCTTGTTTTCAATCACCACATCACTATTTAAGCCTGTCATTTTCTGTTGGTCGGGCTGGCGACATCTGTCAAGACTTGGACTTTGGTGAGGTTTGTTTTCTCGTGGTGCAAAGCGACTGGATTGGACACGATGTGAAGGTAACGACATCTTTTAATCCAAACTCGAAAAAAGGAACAAATGAAACGTGCTCACAGCGGAGGTACAAAACTTGGCTATGAAAACAAAAACTTGCACTAAGGCAAAACTAGGGACAGAAAACAAAACTTGCAAATTATGACATGAATTAAGAATACTTACTTGGAACAACAAAAGAGCATGAAAAAAGCAGCATGGATGATCACAAGGGTGAATACCAACAGGGTGACTGCCTGGCAACTACAGGCTTAAATAGAGTTGACGTAATTAACAACAGGTGCGCGAGTCCAAATGAATCAGGTGCGTGACATGTGAAAACTAATGGGTTGTCATGGAAACAAAGCAGTGAGTGAAAAAAACGGAACTGACAGTGTGCAAAAACCAAACAGAACATAGCCAAACTAAACATGATCACCAAGACATAACAAGTGAACATACATGACAACTTCTCTTTTAGTAGTAAGTAAACAAAGGCTCCTAATTAGTCTGCTGACATAATAATAATAATAATAATAATACATTTTATTTGATATAGCGCTTTTCTAAGCACTCAAAGACGCTATACAGGATAAAAAAAAATTAAAATATAAAACAATTTTAAGTAATACTATAAAATACATCCATTTTTTCTACCGCTTATTCTCTGGTGCCTATCTCAGCTACAATCGGGCGGAAGGCGGCGTACACCCTAGACAAATCGCCAACTCATCACAGCTGCTGACATATTATTTTGTCAAAACTATTAAGGACAAGTGGTAGAAAATGAATAATTAATCTCCTTTGTTCATTTACCGTTAATATCTGCTTACTTTCTTTTGTAACATGTTCCATCTACACTTCTGTTAAAATGTAATAATCACTTATTCTTCTTTTGATTGATACTTTGTATCAGTTTTGGATGATACCACTAATGTGGGCATCAATCCGATAACAAGAAGTTACACGATCACACATCGGTCATATTCAAAGTCCTGTGGGGCTGCATAGCTCGGTTGGTAGAGTGGCCATGCCAGCAACTCAACGGGTTGCAGGTTCGATTCCCGCTTCCGCCATCCTAGTCACAGCCGTTGTGTCCTTGGGCAAGACACTTTACCCACCTGCTCCCAGTGCCACCCACACTGGTTTAAATGTAACTTAGATATTGGGTTTCACTATGTAAAGCGCTTTGAGTCACTAGAGAAAAGTGCTATATAAATATAATTCACTTCACTTCACTCATGTATCCAGGCACATATTTCCAGAGTTTATAAACATAATATAAATTAAACAAACAAAAAAAAAAGATGTTGTGAAGCCAACAAATATCGACGTAATCATCGTAGTATCGCTCCTGTACTTGATATCATTACAGTGGATGTTAAGTGTAGTTTGTTTATATTTTGACATGTGTCCAGGGACATATTTCCTGAGTTTGTAAACTTATTATACATACAATAAAAATGAATAAAGATTTTGTGATGATAAAAAATATCAACGTTATCGATGTATTAACGCTGAATGTGCAATGGAAAAGTTTTACGGACTGCCTTATTTAAAATAGGATTTTGTGTCCAAACGGTCTTTTACCACGGAGACAATTGATCGTTTTCTGCACATTCATGTTATAACGCTCCTACCCGTGTGTGATGTGTTGAACCAGCAGCACGCGTCTATAACCTTAAAACTCATCTGTATACTCTAGCCTTTAAATAGACCTCCTTTTTAGACCAGTTGATCTGCCGCTTCTTTTCTTTCTCCTATGTCCCCCCCTCCCTTGTGGAGGGGGTCCGGTCCGATGACCATGGATGAAGTACTGGCTGTCCAGAGTCGAGACCCAGGATGGACCGCTCGCCTGTATCGGTTGGGGACATCTCTACGCTGCTGATCCGCCTCCACTTGAGATGGTCTCCTGTGGACGGGACTCTCGCTGCTGTCTTGGATCCTCTTGAACTGAACTCTCGCGGCTGTGTTGGAGCCACTATGGATTGAACTTTCACAGTATCATGTTAGACCCGCTCGACATCCATTGCTTTCGGTCCCCTAGAGGGGGGGTGGTTGCCCACATCTGAGGTCCTCTCCAAGGTTTCTCATAGTCAGCATTGTCACTGGCGTCCCACTGGATGTGAATTCTCCCTGCCCACTGGGTGTGAGTTTTCCTTGCCCTTTTGTGGGTTCTTCCGAGGATGTCGTAGTCGTAATGATTTGTGCAGTCCTTTGAGACATTTGTGATTTGGGGCTATATAAATAAACATTGATTGATTGATTGATAATATGCAACACTTTTTTTCTGAATCGCAGTCCAGACAACATAAAACATATGCACACTGGCACTTAATTATCTGATCAAGGCTATGGATTGCATCACCAGCGCATTCCTGTGTCTGAAATGAACACAAGAAAATGCTAAATGAAAACATATTTTTTAGAGATTATAGTCGTGGTTTCTGTGGTCCAATAAAGCGGAATATACGTTCTGTCGGAAAAACACAGATGCTCTATCATCCCTACATGCCTGTTTTGCAGGTTTCCCTGCTCTTCAGGGGATTTTCAGGAAAAAACAGCGAAACAACCTACTAAGTTAAAGGCCTACTGAAACCCACTACTACCGACCACGCTGTCTGATAGTTTATATATCAATGATGAAATATTAACATTGCAATACATGCCAATACGGCCTTTTTAGTTTACTAAATTACAATTTTAAATTCCCCGCTGAGTTTTTTGTTGAAAACGTCGCAGAATGATGACGCGTGTTTGTGACGTCTCGGGTTGGAGAGGACATATTAGCCCAGCACCACATACGGCTAAAAGCTGTCTCTTTTTATCGCATAACTACACAGTAATTTGGACGTCTGTGTTGCTGAATCTTTTGCAATTTTTTCAATTAATAATGGAGACTATAAAGAACAATGCTGTTGGTGGAAAGCGGTGTATTGCAGCTGTCTTTAGCACCGAGACACAGCCGGTGTTTCTTTGTCTGTTGTGAAGCTTTAACACAGAGCGGGTAAGCGAACATGTTTCTCTACGTCAACCAGCATGTTTTTGGATGGGAAAATTGTGATATATATATCTTACCGGAGACGTCAGTGGATTATGCGTCCTCCTGCAGTAGCTGTCAAAAAAGGCAGCTGTGAGCTTGGCACCTCGGCTTCTCTCTGAGAAACTGCGTGTTCACCGCAGCCATCTGACCTCGAGGTATGTTTTTACAATCTCACAAAAACACTATTGAAACAATAAGCAGATAAGGGATCTTCCAGAATTATCCTAGTAAATGTGTCTAATTACATCTGAAACGCTCACACTGCCGCCGCCTGGAGTCGTCACTTTTTATTTAATTTAATTGTTTCTAGTCCTTCACTATCAATATCCTCATCCACAAATCTTTCATCCTCGCTCAAATTAATGGGGAAATTGTCGCTTTCTCGGTCCGAATTGAAGGAGCCCTCACACCAGTGACGTCACGGGCAAATACTTCCGGTACAGGCAAGGCTTTTTTATTAGCAACCAAAAATTGCAAACTTTATCATCGATGTTCTCTACTAAATCCTTTCAGCAAAAATATGGCAATACCGCGAAATGATCAAGTATGACACATAGAATGGAACTGCTGCCCCCGTTTAAATAAGAAAATCTCATTTCAGTAGGCCTTTAAGTCAAAGTACCAATGATTGGCACACAAACACTAGGTGTGGTAAAATGTGTCCTCTGCATTTGACCCATCCCCTTGTTCACCCCCTGGGAAGTGAGGGGAGCAGTGGGGAGCAGCGGTGTCACGCCCGGGAATCATTTATGGTGATTTAAACCCCAATTCCAACCCTTGATGCTGAGTGCCAAGCAGGGAGGTAATGGGTCCCATTTTTATAGTCTTTGGTATGACTCGGCCGGGGTTTGAACTCACAACCTACCGATCTCAGGGCGGACTACTATCAAAATGACTTTAAACGTCTTTTTTGGAGAGGCTGACAGTGAGGCAGGGCACGCCAGAGCCCGGCCCAAGATGGCGGCGAGGAGGCATGGACTGCGAGCAAGCAGCTAGGAAGGGCGCGCCGGAATCGACCCCGCAAATATTATCAGGTGCGTGGGTCGCCCAGCTGGGCACAATTTCAAATCTCCTCTCACGCTTTATAAAAAGAGAGCGGCCGCAAATGCCGGGCGGAGAGACAGAGAGAAAAGGAGCCAGAGGGAAGCCGATGCTGAGCACAAAGAAGATGACGCATGCAGCCAGAAAGCTGGAGCGGAAGAGCGAGCAGAAAAACGGGAAGACTGCAAAGAAAAATATTGCACAATAAAAGAAGTCTACACCTGCTCGACAGAATGTCATTCCTTGGTGGTCCTGAGAACCCGCCCGACGACGGCTCGAGAACGTCACAGTCTTATATAAGTGTTATAATGAAGGCAACACGTAATGTAAGTGTCTATATTAGCTATAATAGCCTACTATCAAAATGACTTTAAAACTCTTGTATCAGTGTTATCGTCGGCAATCACTGGAAACGAGTCTGATTGTTGGTGGGATTGCCTTCAGGAGAACGCCTGTGCGGGAAATCTTTGAAAGTGGGGAGACTGGTGCACAGACTGTCCTTGGCAAAGAGAAGGCCAGGGTCCAATGGCATGGATGACAAGATAATTGGGGGTCCATCTTTGCTGCAGCCTTCTTCCACCTTTGTGACCGTTGTGGATCTTTTTTTGTCATGAAAAAGGGAGGTTTTTTTGTGTTGGTACTCTAAATGTAAGTGTATCTTGTGTTTTTTATGTTGATTTAATAGAAAAAAAATGAAAATAAAATAAAATAAAAAGATAATAAAAAAAATATTCTCCGGCCCGGTGGTTGGGGACCACTGTTCTATGCAACCATCATCCGCCCACTCCGCCGTTGAGGTCTTTTTGGACGAGGGAGACTCCAATGTCACTTTTTCGCTTTGGGGAGCTGTATCCGGTGGCAAGGGAAAACCAGGACGACAGGCACCTCCTCATAGCCGCAGCTCCGGTCTGTCGGAGGATCGCCTATGGTGTGCTTACCAGCACTTGCTTTTCTCTCAGGGTGTGCTCCCCTAGCCCTTTGTCTTCCTAGACTAACCCACAAGGCAGCGGGGCCTTGGTTGGGTGATGCCAAGGCGTGCCCACAAAGGCAACACATGACATCAGTGTCTATATTAGCTCTAATAGCCTACTATCAAAATTACAATGTGTCGCGGGCTGAAGCAAATATTCATAGACAGAAATGTTGAAATTGTTCCTGCTCGTCAGGGGAGTTTATAAAATCCCCTGCTACCCCAAAAGGGACAAGCGGTAGAAAATGGATGGATTTATAATCTGTTCCAGGATCCAATCTTCACTGTCATCATGCCTTTTATTATAGGTGCAGTTTGCAGGTAGATAACACATGCACGTGCACACATAGGGCCCTATGGGTGCTTGAGCCCCTGCCCTTTTTTGCCTCATCTTAAAAAGTGCCCTTTTCTTTTTTTCTTTCTACAACATTCATAAATTCCTGTTAGGGATGTAAAAAAAACAAAACAAAACAAAAAACAGCAGTACAAAAACTCCACGTTTTCTTCTAATACCGGGTTGTTTGAGCCTGCGCTTCCGCCAGAGAGAGAGGGAGAGAGGGCGAGTGAGTGAGTGAGCGAGAGGATAGAGAGCCAACTGCGCCCCTGAGGAGACGTGACAGTGGAGCAACTTGGACCTGTGAGTTATGGCCTAGTCGCCGTCCACTTATTCAGCATCTAATATGGGTAATATTTCAGAAAAATGCTGTATTATTCTATTATTCAATGTGTCAGCTTCTGTTTTTGCCGGACGTCGGAGCACGGCGCTTCAATTGAGCACGGCACGTCAATTCCGCACAGAGCAGAGCAGATCGTGTGGGACAGGAAGTAGTGTACAAAATACAAAATAAAACACCGGGTTATTTTTCAAAATCAAATTAACTGTGTTTACGGCGGATTACATTTCTCTCACAGTAGAGGTTTGGATATAAAGTTGTATTGCGTTTCAGTTGTTTAGTCTGAGCATTAAGTGAGAAAGACCAGAAGTTACAACTTGATGGTGTTTTCATCAAGTTAAGGGAAGAAGGACAGATTTTCACATTGAAGTTATTTCCATTTGGGTGTTTACTTATTTTATTTTTTTCGAAGTTCATTGTTCAATATTAAAGTGCTTATCTTTAACAATAAATAGTCTAATAATAAACCAGTGTTTTGTTGCTTTTCATGTCTTCCAAGCCTATGATAATTTGAATTACCTCATTATGACAATAATGTGTTGAAGCAAAAGAAATGGCAATCACTTTTACCTACAAAGGACACACAGCTAAGTAGTTAGCTTCCTATTAGCAAATTTAATTTTACATTAATTTCCATATTGTGTAAAGGACCAAAAAACAATTTCCTGCCCTTTTCTGACTTTGAGCCCCTGCCCCTCTATAATCATGTGCACGTCCCTGCACGGGTACACAAGTGGAGGATGGAACAAAACTATGTTAACTCAAAACAAAACATGCACTTTTGAACCATGATTGAAAAGGACGGCGCCACAAAGAATGCTGGGAACTGTCATTACTTTTGTCGCTGGGGTTTCCAGCATGCTTGTGATGCTTGTTTTGTAAAAAGGTTGACAAAATACCAGTACTTATTTGGAGATAATTGAACTCACCATAATGTGGACTGTGACACAACAGTATGTTTTCATGTAAAATCTTCCGCTACTCCTTTGTCTCATTTTGTCCACCAAAAGTTTTATGCTGTGCGTGAATATGAACATGCTATTTAGGCTTGTTGTGTGTATATATATTGCATCATTATGCCTGGGGTTTCCAGAATGCTTGTGACGCTTGTTTTGTAAAAAGGTCGACAAAATCCCAGTACTTATTTGGAGTTAACCTAGTTATTACTATTTTTAATCACGGTAGTCCTTGTGTTTATTTACCTGCTACATGTTGCGCTGTTTTGTTTTTGTCTAGTGCAGGGGTCAGCAACCCGCAGGCTCTTTAGTGCCACCCTAATAGCTTCCTGGAGCATTTTTAAAAAAGAAGATTGAAAAAGATGGGGGAAAATATTTTTGTTGTTTTAGTTTGTTTTTGCATGACACAAACCTTCCCAATTGTTAGAAAGCCCACTGTTTGATATGTTTGTGTGTATGCTTCACTAATGAGAGTATTTGGTGAACATCTTTTTGTCCCACTCATTTCCGCAGTCCTTGAACCCACCATAGTGTGGACTGTGACGCAACAGTTTGTTTACGTGTAAAAACTTCCGCTACTCCTTTGTCTCATTTTGTCCACCAAAAGTTTTATGCTGTGCGTGAATACGAACATGCTATTTAGGCTTGCTGTGTGTATATATTGCATCATAATGCCTGGGGTTTCCAGCATGCTTGTCACGCTTGTTTTGTAAAAAGGTTGACAAAATCCCAGTACTTATTTGGAGTTCACCTAGTTATTACTATTTTTAATCACGGTAGTCCTTGTGTTTATTTACCTGCTACATGTTGCGCTGTTTTGTTTTTGTCTAGTGCGGGGGTCAGCAACCCACAGGCACTTTAGTGCCGCCCTAATAGGTTCCTGGACCATTTTTAAAAAAGAGGATTGAAAAAGATGGGGGAAAATATTTTTGTTGTTTTAGTATGTTTTAGCATGACACAAACATTCCCAATTGTTAGAAAGCCCACTGTTTAATACGTTTGTGTGTATGCTTCACTGATGAGAGTATTTGGTGAACATCGTTTTGTCCTACTCATTTTGGCGGTCCTTGAACTCACCATAATGTGGACTGTGACACAACAGTATGTTTTCATGTAAAATCTTCCGCTACTCCTTTGTCTCATTTTGTGCACCAAATGTTTTATGCTGTGCGTGAATATGAACATGCTATTTAGGCTTGTTGTGTGTATATATATTGCATCATTATGCCTGGGGTTTCCAGAATGCTTGTGACGCTTGTTTTGTAAAAAGGTCGACAAAATCCCAGTACTTATTTGGAGTTCACCTAGTTATTACTATTTTTAATCACGGTAGTCCTTGTGTTTATTTACCTGCTACATGTTGCGCTGTTTTGTTTTTGTCCAGTGCGGGGGTCTGCAACCCACAGGCACTTTAGTGCCACCCTAATAGGTTCCTGGAGCATTTTTAAAAAAGAGGATTGAAAAATATGGGGGAAAATATTTTTGTTGTTTTGGTATGTTTTAGCATGACACAAACATTCCCAATTGTTAGAAAGCCCTCTGTTTAATATGTTTGTGTGTATGCTTCACTGATGTGAGTATTTGGTGAATATCGTTTTGTCCTACTCATTTCGGCGGTCCTTGAACTCACCATAGTGTGGACTGTGACGCAACAGTTTGTTTTCATGTAAAATCTTCCGCTACTCATTTGTCTCATTTTGTCCACCAAAAGTTTTATGCTGTGCGTGAATACGAACATGCTATTTAGGCTTGCTGTGTGTATATATTGCATCATTATGCCTGGGGTTTCCAGCATGCTTGTCACGCTTGTTTTGTAAAAAGGTTGACAAAATCTCAGTACTTATTTGGAGTTCACCTAGTTATTACTATTTTTAATCACGGTAGTCCTTGTGTTTATTTACCTGCTACATGTTGTGCTGTTTTTTTTTTGTCTAGTGCGGGGGTCAGTTACCCGCAGGCTCTTTAGTGCCGCCCTAATAGGTTCCTGGACCATTTTTAAAAAAGAGGATTGAAAAAGATGGGGGAAAATATTTTTGTTGTTTTAGTATGTTTTTGCATGACACAAACATTCCCAATTGTTAGAAAGCCCTCTGTTTAATATGTTTGTGTGTATGCTTCACTGATGAGAGTATTTGGTGAATATCGTTTTGTCCCACTCATTTCCGCAGTCCTTGAACTCACCATAGTGTGGACTGTGACGCAACAGTTTGTTTACGTGTAAAATCTTCCGCTACTCCTTTGTCTCATTTTGTCCACCAAAAGTTTTATGCTGTGCGTGAATACGAACTTGCTATTTAGGCTTGCTGTGTGTATATATTGCATCATTATGCCTGGGGTTTCCAGCATGCTTGTGACGCTTGTTTTGTAAAAAGGTTGACTAAATCCCAGTACTTATTTGGAGTTCACCTAGTTATTACTATTTTTAATCACGGTAGTCCTTGTGTTTATTTACCTGCTACATGTTGCGCTGTTTTGTTTTTGTCTAGTGCGGGGGTCAGTTACCCGCAGGCTCTTTAGTGCCGCCCTAATAGGTTCCTGGACCATTTTTAAAAAAGAGGATTGAAAAAGATGGGGGAAAATATTTTTGTTGTTTTAGTTTGTTTTTGCATGACACAAACCTTCCCAATTGTTAGAAAGCCCACTGTTTGATATGTTTGTGTGTATGCTTCACTAATGTGAGTATTTGGTGAACATCGTTTTGTCCTACTCATTTCCGCGGTCCTTGAACTCACCATAGTGTGGACTGTGACGCAACAGTTCGTTTACATGTAAAATCTTCTGCTACTCCTTTGTCTCATTTTGTCCACCAAAAGTTTTATGCTGTGCGTGAATATTTAGGCTTGCTGTGTGTATATATTGCATCATTATGCCTCGTTTGTAGTGGCGCAATGGAAGAGTGGCCGTGCGCAACCCGAGGGTCCCTGGTTCAAATCCCACCTAGAACCAACCTTGTCACGTCCGTTGTGTCCTGAGCAAGACACTTCACCCTTGCTCCTGATGGTTGCTGGTTAGCGCCTTGCATGGCAGCTCCCTCCATCAGTGTGTAAATGTGTGTGTGAATGGGTAAATGTGGAAGTAATGTCAAAGCGCTTTGAGTATCTTGAAGGTAGAAAAGCGCGATACAAGTACAACCCATTGATCATTTATCAATTATATATGAGCTCCTTTAATATCCTTTACTTTGAACCTCTTCATATAATTTAGTTTTACATGTTTAATGACATATTATCTGTATGTAATTTTGGCTGCATTTCAGATGTTTGTTTCTGTGCCATGTTGTTCCAGACGACAGCAAACATTACCTAGCGTGCCAAATATTGTAATAAATATATTAAAAGACAGCCTGCTGTTTCCTTTAATTTGGACTCACACTTCTATACCTTTGGACATTAAAAGCCAGTAATTTCCAGGAGTTATCTCACCTTCTGAGTAGCCTTTGATTTACTTATGGTTTCTAATGTTGTAAAAATGTGTAGAATAAATATCAAATTTCGACATATCTGTCAACGAAGATTTGCTTCAACCTGCGACACAGTCATTTTGATAGTAGGCTATTATAGCTAACATGGACACTTACATCATGTGTTGCCTTCATTATAACACTTATATAGGACTTTTTATTTTTTTGCAGCTCCAGACAGATTAGTTTTTTGGTCTTTTTGGTCCAATATGGCTCTTTCCAACGTTTTTGGGTTGCCGACCCCTGCCCTAGTGCGATTCCAGATTGACATTTTTTTTTCTTTCACACCTTTAAACTACTCAGGGTTCACGAGTTAACAATACACACTTTTAAGGTGGTTGTTGGTGCCCCACTAAAAATGTCCCAAACGGCATTATTGAGACCTTTTTTTAGAGTGTGCGTTTTTTTTGTAATTATCAATTCTGTAGTGAAATGTTGCATGCTCAATTTTCAAAGCAGCATCACGATGTATCCTTTACATCAGGGGTCGGGAACCTTTTTGGCTGAGAGAGCCATGAAAGCCCAATATTTCAAAATGTATTTCAGTGAGAGCCATATCATATTTTTTTAACACTGAATACAACTAAATGTGTGCATTTTTAAGTAAGACCTACATTTTTAGAGTATAACAAATCTTTTATTATTTTTAAACCCATAGAGGGGGGTGGAGGGGGGGGGGGGTTGCCCACATATGTGGTCCTTTCCAAGGTTCTCATAGTCATCATTGTCACGGACGTCCCACTGGGAGTGAGTTTTCCTTGCCCTTATTTGGGCTCTACCGAGGATGTCGTAGTGGTTTGTGTTGTGGTTTGTGCAGCCCTTTGAGACACTAGTGATATAGGGCTATATAAATGAACATTGATTGATTGATTGATTAATAACATTGTTATTCTGAAGCTAACCAATAATAAATAAAATGTCATGTCTGTTGATCGTGTTTTTGTTTGGTCATGTGCTGTTTGTCTTTTGGACTCTTTAAGTTCTTGTTTTTTTCCACTCCCTTGTCTGGTTTCCTTGGTTACTCATTTTGTCCACCTGTCTCTGGTGGACAAAATGCCTGCTCACCTGCTTCCCGAGCACTAATCAGAGGCACTATTTAAGCTCGTCTTTGCCAGTCAGTCGCCCTGGCGTCAATGTGATCTTTTCTTGCTCTGTGCTGACTTGTTTCATGCCTTGCCATAGTTTCGTGCTTCTTTCCATGCCAAGTAAGTTTTTTTTTATTTATGTTCTTAGTCTGTTTATGCGTTAGCTTTGTTCTTTAGCCCAAGTTGTGCCTCCACTGTGAGCGATTTTTGTTTGTATCTTTTTTAGTTTAAATTAAATCATGTTTTTACCTAAATGCTATGTCCCGAGTAGTCCGTCTGCCTTCCTGGGGGAACGACCCTGCAGCAAGCTGCGACCCCCCCCATCGTGACATAAAATACTTCTTACCATTAATGCGACTTCTTGAACAGGTGCGGTAGGAAACGGATGGATGGATTTAAATGCATGAGAACATTTTATGTTTTGCACGTTATTTTTAGCACTGTGATTACCAGCTAAATTATTCATAATTATCGTGTTAAGCAATGTCAGCTAAGATTTATCTGAGAGCCAGATGCAGTCATCAAAAGAGCCACATTGCTCTAGAGCCATAGGTTCCCTACCCCTGCTTTACATCATCGATTGTGACTTACAGTGAATCCACTTAGCTGTTGTTTGAAGTGTTTTCAGACATCCCACCAGTAGTTTTTGTGCGGTTTTTCAGCCATATTTTTACCGCAAATTGTGCCCTATTTAATCAAAATGATATAGCCTTCATTGGAGTGTAGGCGGTTCTACCTGCTTAGTCCGAGCTGACCTGGACCATGAAGTTGACATCTGCCTTTAGTGACATCACATGGACACAGATAAGACATTCTGGAGAAAAGTTCTGTGGTCAAAAGAAACAAAAATTGAGCTGCTTGAACACAATACCCAGGAGGAGAAAAGGTGAAGCCTTTAATCCCAGGAACACCATACCTACCGTCAAGCATGGTGGTTGTAGTATTATGCTCTGGGCCTGTTTTGCTGCCAATGGAACTGGTGCTTTACAGAGAGTAAATGGGACAATGAAAAAGGAGGATTACCTCCAAATTCTTCAGGACAACCTAAAATCGTCAGTCCGGAGGTTGGGTCTTGGGCATAGTTGGGTGTTCCAACAGGACAATGATGCCAAACACACGTCAAAAGTTGTAAAGGAATGACTAAATCGGGCTAGAATTAAGGTTTTTCTGGATGGCCTTCCCAAAGTCCTGACTTAAATGTGTGGACAATGCTGAAGAAACAAGTCCATGTCAGAAAACCAACACATCTAGCTGAACTGCACCAATTTTGTCAAGAGGAGTGGTACAAAATTCAACCAGAATTTTGCCAGAAGCTTGTGGATGGCTACCAAAAGCTCCTTATTGCAGTGAAACTTGCCACGGGACATGAAACCAAATATTAACAGTTCTGCATGTATACTTTTGACCCAGCAGATTTGGTCACATTTTCAGTAGACCCATAATGAATTCATAAAATAACCAACCTTCATGAATGTTGTTTTGTGACCAACAAGCATGTGCTCCAATCACTCCATCACAAAATAATAACAGTCGGGCCCAAGACCCTACCTTCGGGCTGATGATTTTAGGTAGTCCTGAATAATTTGTAGGTAATCCTCCTTTTTAATTGTCCCATTTAATCTCTCCATTGGCAGCAAAACAGGCCCAGAGCATAATACTACTACCACCATGCTCAACGGTAGGTATGGTGTTCTTGGGATTAAAGCCCTCACAATGTCAGGGTTGGACTGAGGAAAGGACTCAGATGAAGAGATGATTCTTAATAAAGCTTTTATTTTGGAAAAAAAAATATTAAACCTCCAGAGCCAGAATACACCAAATCGATAAGAAACAAAAAAAAGTCAGCAAATAGTTCCAAAAAAAGGGAACAACCGAAAAGCACTCCTAAAAATAGAGGAAAATACCAAAATAAAGACGAAATATGATTAACTAAAGTTTAACATAAAACGCTCCAACAGGAGGAAGAAAACAATTGCTATATAAAAAATGATCTACTCTTATCTTAGTTCAAAAACGGTAAACAAAAATTCACTCAAAAACTTTGAGGACGGGAATATTATAGAAAAAAAAATCATAACTTATCACTTCGGAAGAACAAAGGCTAGGTAACAAAATTCGCTCTGAGGAGGAGAAAAAGTTCTACTCAAAATTACAGCGGAATTCAGGATTCAAGGAAGTAGACGTGGGGGGGAGACAAGGCATGGGCATAAACATGAACATGAACGCTAGACAGGCACGGAAGCTCAAGACAATCTGGCACAGAACAAGGGGAGGCATGAGCTTAAATGGAACATGAGGGGTAATGGGAAATAGGTGGAAACAATCAAGGGTCAGGGATGACGTCAGACTGGTGACACAAGAGGAAGGGCCCGTCATCTGAAACAGGAGGAATCGTTTTTCAAAATAAAACATGCAAATCACAAGACAGAAAAACCAAGACAAGACATCCCTCACCGCGGTGTGACACACATTTTCGCCTCTAAACATATTGCTGGGTATTGTGGCCGAACAGCTCAATTTTTGTTTCATCTGACCACATATCTTTCCTCCAGAAGGTCTTATCAGTATCCATGTGATTATTATTTGTCAGGCTTTCCCCTGACAGTTTGTCTATGTTTTAGTTTTCTTCTGCATTTGTCTGTTTCCTCTGTGTTTAGTATCTCCTGCCTTTAGTTCCTGTCTAGTGCTCTTATTTCGTCAGCTTCCTGTCTTGTTCCCTGAGTGCTGTGTTCCTCCTCAGCTGCGGCTGATTGGCACCTGGTCACACCTGTTGCCAATCAGCCCGCTCCTATTTCTACCCTCTTTGTCTTGTGTCAGTTGCTGGATCATTGTATTGTCATTTGTATTGTCGATGTCACGTCTAGTCGCTCTTGTGATCTGTTATCCCTCCTGTCGTGTCGTACCTTGTCTTTGCAGCGTAGCGGTAAGCGATATTCAGCTGATGTTTGTAGCTTACTGTTTTTTGTTCCCTGCTTCCGTTTAATTTTTCATTATACAAATACGACTTCTGTTTGCTTGTTCACTACCCGCTAGCTTCCCCGATAAGCTCCTGTTCGTTATTTTCTAGCTCCCAGGCTAGCTCCTTTTTGTTTGATTAACCGCCTCGTGCGCGCTTTGTGTTTGTACCCTTTTGGTTTTGTTTTTGTCTTAGTATTTATTAAATCATGTTTTCTCACTCCATGCCTGCCTCCATCTCTGCATCTTGGGGTTCGTCAACAAATAACTCTGACATTATTATTATTATTATTTTTATTATTACATTTAATTTTAGTTATTCTCCAGTGTGGATGCCTCAAAGGTGGTGTTTTACTTCAGATCCTCAGTGCAATGCCATGTTTTTGCTTTGTTATTGTCAACAGTGTTTTAAGTGTGTGCATGTGCGTGTGTAAATGTATGTTTTCTTCTCTTCTTCCATCATTGTTTGTTTTTGTTTTGAACAGCACGTTGTTCTTGCCTTTGCGTCTGCATGAAAAGTGCTATATAAATAAAGCTTGATAACAGTTAGACACGGTTAGGATGTGTCATCAACATGCATTATCACGATATGCGGATAGTATTAAAAGCCCGAGGAGGTAACGCACTGGACGTACAAACCCCGTTTCCATATGAGTTGGGAAATATAAACGGAATACAATGATATGCAAATCCTTCTCAACCCATATTCAATTGAATGCTCTACAAAGACAAGATATTTGATGTTCAAACTCATAAACTTATTTTTTTTTTTGCAAATAATAATTAACTTTGAATTTTCATGGCTGCAACACGTGCCAAAGTAGTTGGGAAAGGGCATGTTCACCACTGTGTTCTATCACCTTTTCTGCTAACAACATTCAATAAACGTTTGGGAACTGAGGAAACTAATTGTTGAAGCATTAAAAGTGAAATTCTTTCCCATTCTTGTTTTATACAGAGCTTCAGTCGTTCAACAGTCCGCTGTCGTATTTTACGCTTCATAAAGCGCCACATATTTTCAATGGGAGACAGGTCTGGACTGCAGGCGGGCCAGGAAAGTACCCGCACTCTTTTTTAACGAAGCCACGCTGTTGTAACACTTGTCTTGCTGAAATAAGCAGGGGCGTCCATGATAACGTTGCTTGGACGACAACATATGTTGCTCCAAAACCTGTATGTACCTTTCAGCATTAATGGTGCCTTCACAGATGTGTAAGTTAACCATGCCTTGGGCACTAATGCACCCCCATTCCATCACAGATGTTGACTTTTGAACTTTGCGCTTGGATCAATCCGAATGGTTATTTTCCTCTTTGTTCTGGAGGACACCCCGTCCTCTGTTTCCAAATATAATTTGAAATGTGGACTCGTCAGACCACAGAACACCTTTCCACTTTGCATCAGTCCATCTCAGCCAAGCCGGCGGCGTTTCAGGATATTGTTGATAAATGGGTTTGGCTTTGCATAGTAGAGTTTTAACTTGCACTTAGAGATTTAGCGACCAAATGTAGTTGTGAAAGTGGTTTTATGAAGTGTTCCAGAGCCCATGTGGTGATATCCTTTACACACTGGCGCCGGTTTTTGATGCAGGACCGCCTGAGGGATCAAAAGTTCGTAATATCATCGCTTACGTGTAGTGATTTCTCCAGATTCTCTGAACCTTTTGATGATTTTACGGTCCGTAGATGGTAAAATCCGTAAATTCCTTGCAATAGCTCGTTGAAAAATGTTCTAAAACTGTTCGACAATTTTCTTACAAAGTGGTGACCCTCGCCCCATCCTTTCTTGTGAAAGACTGAGCATTTTTTGGGAAGCTGTTTTTATACCCAATCATGGCACCCACCCTTTCCCAATTAGCCTGCACACCTGTGTGATGTTCCATATAAGTGTTTGATGAGCAGTCCTCAACTTTATCAGTATTTATTGCCACCTTTCCCAACTTCTCCGTCACGTGTTGCTGACATCAAATTCTGAAGTTAATGATTATTTGCAACAAAAAAAAAAAAGTTTATCAGTTTGAACATCAAATATGTTGTCTTTGTAGCATATTCAACTGAATATGGGTTGAAAAGGATTTGCAAATCATTGTATTCTGTTTATATTTACATCTAACACAATTTACCAACTCATGTGGAAAAAGGGTTTGTACATTATAAGAAGTACTTAATACACGTAGAATCCTGGGTGGTTTTGTCAGAACAGGATATTAAGGAGAGGAAGTCGCCGGCATGGAGAGTTCTGAATGACACGTCAAATGCGTCGGAGTCCAAACATCAAGATTAGTTTCTTGCTCTTCTGTCTGCAAAAACCTCGACCCTGAAGTCCTGCTTTTAGTAGTCTCTGGATCAGGGACGGCAATAGAGCGTGGCTTCTTGGACTAAAGCCCAATTTTTTTCTGAAAAGCCCCGAACATGAATATTACTTTTGAGGGCCATTGGAAGACTGTAAACATGGGTATTGGGAAGTTTTTATTGTGACAAAAACTACTCAACCAATTACAAAACCCCGTTTCCATATGAGTTGGGAAATTGTGTTAGATGTAAATATAAACAGAATACAATGATTTGCAAATCATTTTCAACCCATATTCAGTTGAATGCACTACAAAAACAAGATAATGGATGTTCAAAATCATAAACTTTATTTTTTTATTTTTTGCAAATAATAATTAACTTAGTATTTCATGTCTGCAACACGTGCCAAAGTAGTTGGGAAAGGGCATGTTCACACTGTCTTACATCACCTTTTCTTTTAACAACATATTTGATGTTCAAACTGATAAACATTTTTTTTTTCGCAAATAATCCTTAACTTTAGAATTTGATGCTAGCAAGAAGTTGGGAAAGGTGGCAATAAATACTGATAAAGTTGAGGAATGCTCATCAAACACTTATTTGGAACATCCCACATGTGTGCAGACTAATTGGGAATAGGTTGGTGCCATGATTGGGTATAAAAACAGCTTCCAAAAAATGCTCAGTCTTTCACAAGAAAGGATGGGGCGAGGTACACCCCTTTGTCCACAACTGCGTGAGCAAATAGTCGAACAGTTTAAGAACAACGTTTCTCTAAGTGCAAATCCAAGAAATTTAGGGATTTCAACATCTGCGGTCCATAATATCATCAAAAGGTTCAGAGAATCTGGAGAAATCACTGCACGTAAGCGGCATGGCCCGAAACCAACATTAAAAGACCGTAACCGTTGATCCCTCAGACAGCACTGTATTAAAAACCGAAATCAATCTCTAAAGGATATCACCACATGGGCTCAGGAACACTTCAGAAAACCACTGTCACTAAATACAGTTTGTCGCTACATCTGTTAGTGCAAGTTCAAGCTCTACTATGCAAAGCCAAAGCCATCTATCAACAACATCCAGAAACCCCGTTGGCTTCTCTGGGCCTGAGATCATCTAAGATGAACTGATGCAAAGTGGAAAAGTTTTCTGTGGTCTGACAAGTCCACATTTCAAATTGTTTTTGGAAATATTCGACATTGTGTCGTCCGGACCAAAGGGGAAGCGAACCATCCAGACTGTTATCGACGCAAAGCTCTTCCCAGGGGATCCGGAGGTGTTCCCAGGCCAGCCGGGAGAAATAGTCTACCAAACGTGTCCTGGGTCTTCTCCGTGGCCTCCTCCCGGCCGGACGAGCCCTAAACACCTCCCTAGGGAGGTGTTCAGGTGGCATCCTGACCAGATGCCCGAACCAACGAAGCAACATTATGTTACCAAAATAGCGAATAATAGAAATATGAAGTTATGTATGCAAAGTTGTAAAGTTACTGGGTGTGCTCTTCCTGTACCTCCACTTTGTGTTTGCTGCTCTTTTCTGGCCTGTTTCTCCAAATAGGTCATTTATTGGTATTTTCACACCTACATTTGAAGTCCCAGTGTCCATAGAAAGAAGCTACACAAGCGTTTATTATAATTAAAGTGCGTTAATATACACCATATTTTCCAGACTACTTTTTTCCCCACGCTTTGCACCCTGCGGCTTATAAAACTGTACGGCTAATTTCAGAATGTTTCCTTCGCAAACGGTCATACCATTTATATAACATACTGGTATATTTTTATTGTCATTGTTGCTTTTTATTTTTATTTTTATTGTTTTTATGTTTGTTAATTTTATTGACTTTTTAAATTCGATCTCAGTTCTGTACACTGCCACTGGAATTTAAATTTTCCTGAGGGAACTCTCCTGAAGGAATCAATAAAGTATTATCTATCTATCCATCTACCTTTATACCCTTATACCCCTTATGCTGTTGTTCTGTTAGAGTGTCCGTCCTGAGATCGGTAGGTTGTGGGTTCAAACCCCGGCCGAGTCATACAAAAGACTATAAAAATGGGACTCATTACCTCCCTGCTTGGCACTCAGTATCAAGGGTTGGAATTGAGGGTTAAATCACCAGAAATTATTCCCCGGGCGCCGCCACTGCTGCTGCTTACTGCTCCCCTCACCTCCCAGAGGGTGATCAAGGGTGAGGGTCAATTGCAGAGGATAATTTTTTTGTGCTGTTGCGCCATTTTTTGGACAAGTTTGCTCCCGGCTGGTGCCCATGGTTAAAATGTTAGTTCCTGTTCCGTGCCCTGAACCAGAAGTATAACCACTAATAGCATTTCTGCTCAAAAGGATTTATTCATTCATGTAAGTTTTACAATAAAACGAAAACAATTCATAGTTACTAGAATGTCCCATGTGTGATGTCTGTTGGAGTGTTTTTTATGCATGTTTGTACATCCTATCATAAAGTATAAACCGAGTGCCGTTTGCATTAGCGAATATGCTAACACATTTGCAAGTATATGTGTTAGTATTAGTAACTTACAATGGCATTCTTTTTTTATAGTTTCAGTTTCGTAAATTCACCAAAACATCATTGTTGAGTTATTGAGTTTGTTTAGCTGATTGACAGGCTCGCCTCCGTAGCTTGTGGGACTTCTGTTTTGTTTGATGAGCCATTTTACTGCCGTTTGTAAGTTTTACAATATAACAAAAACGATTCATACTTACTAGACTGTCCCATGTGTGATGTCTGTAGGAGTGTTTTCATGCATGTCTGTACATGCTATCGTTACGTATAAAGCAGGCACCATTAGCATTAGCAAACATGCTAACACATTTGCAAGTATATGTGTTACTATTTTTAACTTACAATGGCATTCTTTTTGTATTGTTTCAGTTTCGTAAAGTCACCAAAACATCATTGTGGAGTTATTGAGTCTGTTCAGCTGATTGGAGAGCTCGCCTCCGCAGCTCGTGAGTCCTGTTTTGTTTGATGAGCCGTTTTACTGCCGTTTGTAAGTTTTACAATATAACGGAAACGATTCATACTTACTAGACTGTCCCATGTGTGATGTCTGTAGGAGCGTTGTTCTTTATGTTTGTACATGCTATCGTAAAGTATAAAGCAAGTGCCGTTTGCATTAGCGAATATGCTAACACATTTGCAAGTATATGTGTTAGTATTATTAACTTACAATGGCATTCTTTTTGTATTGTTTCAGTTTCGTAAAGTCACCAAAACATCATTGTGGAGTTATTGAGTCTGTTCAGCTGATTGGAGAGCTCGCCTCCGCAGCTCGTGGGTCTATGATGATGACTTCTGTTTTGTTGAATAAGCCGTTTTACTGCCGTTTGTAAGTTTTACAATATAACGGAAACGATTCATAGTTACTAAATTGTCCCATGTGTGATGTCTGTAAGAGCATTTTCCTGTATGTCTGTACATGCTATTGTAAGGTATAAAGCAAGCGCTGTTAGCATTAGCGAACATGCTAACACATTTTCAAGTATATGTGTTAGTATTTTTAACTAACAATAGTATTCTTTTTGTATTGTTTCAGTTTCGTAAATTCATCATTGTGGAGTTACTGAGTCTGTTCAGCTGATTGGAGCGCTCACCTCCACAGCTTGTGGGTCCATGATGATGACTTCTGTTTTGTTTGATGAGCCGTTTTACTGCGGTTTGTAAGTTTTACAATATAACAAAAACGATTCATAGTTACTAGACTGTCCCATGTGTGATGTATGTATGAGTGTTTTTATGCATGTTTGTAGATCCTATCATAAAGTATAAACCGAGTGCCGTTTGCGTTAGCGAATATGCTAACACATTTGCAAGTATATGTGTTTGTATTTTTAACTTACAATGACATTCTTTTTGTATTGTTTCAGTTTCGTAAAGTCACCAAAACATCATTGTGGAGTTATTGAGTCTGTTCAGCTGATTGGAGAGCTGGCCTCCGCAGCTCATAGGTCCATGATTATGACTTCTGTTTTGTTTGATGAGCCGTTTTACTGCCGTGTGAGAAGCACCGTTTGGAAACAATTAAGGTATGCAAATAAACACTTACAAAATCGTTCACACCGTGCTATATCTGTGGTTTATAGTCCGGTTCGGCTAATATATGTTTTCTTAAATTTAGTGGGTGCGGCTAAAATACCACACTAAACCTCGGAAAGCAGATTATTGTCTGCTTTAGGGTTGGCAGAATATGAAAGTTGAGATGCCTTATTTGGAATAAAATGCTAAAATATCCGTCACTCATCCAGACTAACCACCGAATCTTCTTCCATTTGAATCCGCCCCTACTCTAGACGGATGCTACACCAGAAGGCTGAACATCCACCAGAACGAGCATGATATCAACACGCATCTGTCGTTAGGGCTGCCAAGGCTGAGATGTGGATGAAATTTGCCACAAACACCCACAGCTGCTTGATAACAAGCGATTGTCGTGCTCTGGAAGCCAACACGCAGGCACCGACCAAGAGGATGTCCCACACCAACGTACACATACGTACTGAGGAGAAAATGCAGAGGTGGAAAACTCTAAAGATGGGTCCACGAAGATTGGAATTTCTGTTGGCAAACAAGTTTGAGGGTTGCCTAGGACAGGGGTCGGCAACCCAAAAACGTGGAAACAGCCACTTTGGACCAAAAATACGGAAAACAAATCTGTCTGTAGCCGCAAAAAATGAAAAGCCGTATATAAGTGTTATAAAGAAGGCCACACATGACATAAGTGTCTATATTAGTTATAATAGCCTACTATCAAAATGACTTTAAAAGTCTTATATTAGTGTTAAAATGAAGGCAACACATGATGTAAGTGTCTATATTATAGCCTACTATCAAATTGACTTTAAAAGTCCTACATAAGTCCTATAATGAAGGCAACACATGAAATAAGTGTCTATATTAGCTTTTATAGCCTACTATAACAATTAATTTAAATGTCTTATGTAAGTGTTACAATGAAGGCAACGCATGATGTAAGTGTCTATATTAGCAATAATATCCTACTATCAAAAATATTTTAAAAGTCTTATATAAGTGTTATAATGAAGGCAACGCATGATGTAAGTGTCTATATTAGCTTTAATTGCCTACTATAAAAATTACTTTAAATGTCTTATATAAGTCCTATAATGAAAGAAACATATGACATAAGTGTCTAAATTAGCTATAATAGCCTACTGTCAAAATTACTTAAAAAGTCTTATATAAGTCCTATAATGAAGGCAACACATGATGTAAGTGTCTATATTATCTACTGTAGCCTACTATCAAAATGACTTTAAAAGTCCAACATAAGTGCTACAATGAAGGCAACACATGAAATAAGTGTCTATATTAGCTTTTATAGCCTACTATCAAAATTACTTTAAATGTCTTATGTAAGTGTTACAATGAAGGCAACACATGATGTAAGTGTCTATATTAGCAATAATATCCTACTATCAAAAATATTTTAAAAGTCTTATATAAGTGTTATAATGAAGGCAACACATTGATGTAAATGTCTATATTAGCTTTAATTGCCTACTATCAAAATTACTTTAAATGTCTTATATAAGTCCTATAATGAAAGAAACATATGACATAAGTGTCTATATTAGCTATAATAGCCTATTGTCAAAATTACTTTATAAGTCATATATGAGTCCTATAATAAAGGCAACACATGACGTAAGTGTTTATATTATCTATATTAGCCTACTATCCAAATTACTTTAAGTCTTATATAAGTCCTATAATGAAGGCAACACATGATGTAAGTGTCTATATTAGCAATAATATCCTACTATCAAAAATATTTTAAAAGTCTTATATAAGTGTTATAATGAAGGCAACGCATGATGTAATTGTCTATATTAACTTTAATAGTCTACTTTAAAAATTACTCTAAAGTCTTATGTAAGTGTATTAATGCAGGCCACACATGACGTAAGTGTCTATAATAGCTATAATAGCCTACTATCAAAACGACTTTAAAAGTCTTGTATAAGCGTTATAATGAAGGCAACACATGACGTGAGTGTTTATATTAGCTTTAATAGCTTACTATCAAAACGACTTTAAAAGTCTTATATAAGTGTTATAATGAAGGCAACACATAATGTAAGTGTCCATATTGGCTTTAATGGCCTACTATCAAAATTACTTTAAAAGTCTTACATAAGTCCTATAATGACGGCAACATATGACGTAAGTGTCTATATTAGCTTTTATAGCCTACTACCAAAAATAATTTAACATTTTATGTAAGTGTTATAATGAAAGCCACACGACATAAGTGTCTATATTAGCTATAATAGCTTACTATCAACATTACTTTAAATGTCTTACAAAAGTCCTATAATGAATACAACACATGACGTAAGTGTCTATATTAGCTTTAATAGCATACTATTAAAATTACTTTCAATGTCTTACAAAAGTCATATAATGAAGGCAACACATAATGTAGGTGTCCATATTAGCTTTAATAACCTACTATCAAAATTACTTTAAACGTCTCACATAAGTCCTATAATGACGGCAACACATGACGCAAGTGTCTATATTAGCTTTTATAGCCTACTACCAAAAATAATTTAAAACTTTATGTAAGAGTTATAATGAAAACCACACATGACGTAAGTGTCTATATTAGCTATAATAGCCTACTATCAAAATTACTTTAAATGTCTTACAAAAGTCCTATAATGAAGGCAACACATAAGTGTCTATATTAGCTATATTAGCCTACTATCAAAATTACGTTAAATGTCTTACAAAAGTCCTATAATGAAGGCAACACATGACGTAAGTGTCTATATTAGCTTTAATAGCCTACCATCAAAATTACTTTAAAAGTCTTACGTAAATGTTACAATGAAGGCAACACGACGTAAGTGTCTATATCAGCTTTAATAGCCTACTATCAAAATGACTTTAAAAGTCTTACGTAAGTGTTACAATGAAGGCAACACATGACGTAAGTGTCTATATTAGCTATATTAGCCTATTATCAAAGTGACTTAAAAAGTCTTATATAAGTGTTATAATGAAGGCAACACATGATGTAAGTGTCTATATTAGCTATGATAGCCTACTATCAAAATTACTTTAAAATCTTATGTACAGTAAGTGTTATAATGAAGGCCACGCATAACGTAAGTGCCATAGTAGCCTACTATCAAAATGACTATGTGTTGACAAAAATGTTGAAATTCAATATTTATTCTCCACGTTTACAAATTTAGAAACCATTAGTAAATCAGAAGCTACTCAGAAGGTGAAATAACTCCTGGAAATTACTGGCGTTTATTGGCCAAAAGTTTAGATGGGTGTCTCCAAGTTAAAGGAAACGGCAGGCTGACTTATTTTCGTAGATTTATTACAATCTTCGGCAAGCTAAGTAATGTTCGCTGTGGTCTGGAACAACATGGCACGCAAACAACTATCTGAAATGCAGCCAATATTACATACAGATAATGTGTCATGAGACATGCAAAACTAAATTATATACAAAGAGGATAAAAGTAAAGGATATTAAATGAGCTCAAATATACCTACACATGAGGCATAATGGTGCAATATGTACATACAGCTAGCATAAATAGCATGTTAGCATTGATGAGCTATTAGCCATGCTCTGACCAAATATGCCTAATTAGCACGCCAACAACATCAACAAAGCTCACTTTGGTGCATTCACGCACAGTATAAAACGTTTGGTGGACAAAATGAGACAAAGAAGGAGTGGACAATTTGACAAGTAAACAAGCTGTTGTGTTTGTTTGTCTTTTACCCCATCTTTTTCCATTTTCAATCATTAAAAAAAAAAAAAAATGCTCCAGGGAGCCACTAGGGCGGCACTACACCCCCCGGCCTGGAAAAACAGGCGTGGTGTGCAAACAACAATGGTTTCAGATTGTCTTGCAGAGGCTCTGTGTTTTAAGTATTTCAAAAGAGTGCGCAAACATTTACAGCAAATGTACACTTACAGTACCGAGGTACATTTATAAAGCAATGATCAATTATGGAAATTAATGCATAATTTAGGAATAAAATCACAAAGTTGCCCGGCTTCTTTTATGATAAATTAATTAGTCTATTAGGACCGGGCATGAATAATACAGCCGTTCGCCGTAATTAGATCTCCGCGGACTCTGCACATTTTTTTTTAAACAATTCCAGAACATTAATATGGAAGCTGTGTAAACATGTTTCCTAGCCTTCCTAACATGCAAGCCAGAGTCATATACTGAGACATTCCGGAAGACCAGACTTGTTGTTTGAGATTCACAAAAACCGAGCCAGATCCAAAGAGGCGCTGGTATGGGGAGACAAAATCACGTTTTGACTCGGATTTCTTCACCCCAGTGGTTCTCAACCTATTTTCAGTGATGTACCCCATGTGAACATTTTTTTAATTAAAGTACCCCCTAATCAGAGCAAAGCATTTTTGGTTGGAAAAAAGAGATAAAGAAAGTAAAATACAGCACTATGTCATCAGTTATGATTTATTAAATTGTATAACAGTAAAAAATATTGCTCATTCGAGTGGTCTTTCTTGAATTTTTTGGGAAAAAAAATTAAAAATAAAAACTTGTTGAAAAATAAACAAGTGATTCAATTGTAAATAAAGATTTCTACACATAGAAGTAATCATCAACTTAAAGAGCCCTCTTTGGGGATTGTAATAGAGATCCATCTGGATTCATGAACTTAATTCTAAACATTTCTTCACAAAAAAAAAAAAATCTTTGACATCAATATTTATGGAACATGTCCACAAAAAATCTAGCTGTCAACACTGAATATTGCTTTGTTGCATTTATTTCCACAGTTTATGAACTTACATTCATATTTTGTTGAAGTATTATTCAGTAAATATATTTATAAAGGATTTTTGAATTGTTGCTATTTTTAGAATATTTAAAAAAAATCTCACCTGCCACCAGGTGGCTTAACCAAAACGAAATAATTAAATAAAATAAGTTTTAATATTTCTCTTTTGGTTTATGCTTTCTATATAATTTTGGTGTGGTTCCTGTATATTTTGATCATTTTCATGGTCAAAAATCGCGAAAATTCCATGTTTCCTGATCAAAACAATGCAGCAGATGAGAAGTGAGGCAGACACAGGCGGTGCCTCCACGGCAGTATTGGGCGTGTACGTGCGAGGGGGCGCATGCTTGTTGCCACGGGGAAAAGGCAGGCCCATGAGGCAGCATGTACCTCTGCCTCAAGGTCAATGTTTATTTATATAGCCCCAAATCACAAATGTCTCAAAGGACTGCACAAATCATTACGACTACAACATCCTCGGAAGAACCCACAAAAGGGCAAGGAAAACTCACACCCAGTGGGCAGGGAGAATTCACATTCAGTGGGACGCCAGCGACAATGCTGACTATGAGAAACCTTGGAGAGGACCTCAGATGTGGGCAACCCCCCCTCTCTAGGGGACCGAAAGCAATGGATGTCGAGCGGGTCTAACATGATACTGTGAAAGTTCAATCCATAGTGGCTCCAAGACAGCAGTGAGAGTCCCGTCCACAGGAAACCATCTCAAGCGGATCAGCAGCGTAGAGATGTCCCCAACCCCAAGGTAGGGGGCGATACCTTGTCAACTTGCAGAACTCTGACTCGCCACACTGGGAGAAGTGGGGTCGCTCAAACGAGCAGACACAGGTCTCTCCAGCAGAAGCCAGCCGTTTTTCTTTTCTTTTTTTTTTTTTTAAACTGTACTCAAAGCAAACATGGCATATTTACTAGAGTGAGCCAGCGTTGGTGGGTGTTGTTTGTCAGATGCAAAACTATTGTTTACATTTTTGATACACTCACAATACTTGATTTATTTTGTTAAAAGCAAATGGGACCAAAACGTATTTAATAACAACTTTAGTAAACACTTTTTGGAACCATTTATCATATCATAATATCATTATGATAACGTCTTTATGAAAGCGAATATCTCCCCTTTTACTCTAATGTGCAACCTAAATCAAGAATGATTAGAGCTGCACATATGAATTTAAAGGCCTGAAACCCACTACTACCGACCACACAGTCTGATAGTTTATATATCAATGATGAAATATTAACATTGTAACACATGCCAATACGGCCGGTTTAGTTTACTAAATTGCAATTTTAAATTTCGCGCGGAAGTATCATGCTAAAACGTCGCGGTATGATGACACGTGCGCGTGACGTCAAGCATTGTAGAGGACATTTTGGTCCAGCACCAATCACAGCTATAAGTCGTCTCTTTTCATCGCATAACTCCACAGTATTATGGAGTAGTGTTGCTGAATCTTTTGGAATTTGTTCAATTAATAATGGAGACGTCAAAGAAGAAAGATGTAGGTGGGAAGCGGTGTATTGCGGCCGCCTTTAGCAACACAAACACAGCCGGTGTTTCCTTGTTTACATTCCCGAAAGATGACTTTGAAGCTTTACTATGGAACAGAGCGGTCAAGCGAACATGGTTCCCTACCACATGTCAACCGGCAGGTTTCGGTGAGAAAATGGTGGTAATAATTCGGCTCTTACCGTAGACATGAGCGGAGAGCTTGCGTCGTTCCTCCTGCACCTGTCAAAGAGGCAGCTGCGGACTCTCTTGCCTCCTCCCACCGGCCGCCCCCGACCGTCGGATGCTTCCACCGTGGAGGAAGCATCGGCTGCCTTCGCCTCGTCGAGAAACGTGGCTTCGCTCGGAGACACTAGCGGTCACCACACCCGTGGCCACACCCTTCCGACTTTCAAGTTGTACAGGTACGACCATATAATCACACTAAAACACTAGTAACACAATAAGCACACGGCAAAAACTGAAATCTAAGTAAGATTAAATATCTCAAATAAGTTTGATATTTGCTTAATTTATGTCTCATAAGATAATTATTCTTGCTAAGCAGATTTTATATTAGAGTGTTTTTCTTGTTTAATGAGTTTTGGTTCTAAATGATCTCAGTAAGATATTACACGTTGTAGCTGAGATGTCATGACCTATATTGAGTAAAACATGCTTGAAACTAGAATATCAAGTGTTGCAAAGCTGTGTCAACAACACCCACAAGTATAAAAGTACTTTTTTGAAGTAATAATTTCTTTCTTTATGTCAAGATAATGCCACTAGCATTTACTTAATTTAGGACTATTTTTCAACATATTGAGCAAAAAGGTCTCATATTTTTTTCCTACCAAGAAAAGTGCACTTGTTATTAGTGAGAATATACTTATTTTAAGGTATTTACTCGTTTTGGAAAGTCTTGACAAGCCAAATTTTCTTGTTCTATTGGCAGATAATTTTGCTTAGTTCAAGTAAAATACCCCTGATTTTTGTATTTTTTTCTCTTGTTTTTGAAGACTGACTTTTTGCAGTGCAAATAAGGGATTTTCCAGAATTATCCTATACATTTGTCTTATAACATCTGAAACGCTCTGCCGTCTAGTTGTTGGTTTTTTTTTTTCTAGTCCTTCACTCTCACTTTCCTCATCCACAAATCTTTCATCATCGCTCAAATTAAGGGGGAAATCGTCGCTTTCTCGGTCCGAATCGCTTTCGCTGCTGGTGGCCATGATTGTAAACAATGTGCGGATGTGAGGAGCTCCACAACCCGTGACGTCACGCGCACATCGTCTGCTACTTCCGGTACGGGCAAGGCTTTTTTATTAGCGACCAAAAGTTGCGAACTTTATCGTCGATGTTCTCTACTAAATCCTTTCAGCAAAAATATGGCGAAAAGATCAAGTATGATACATAGAATGGACCTGCTATCCCCGTTTGAATAAGAAAATCTCATTCCAGTAGGCCTTTAATAAAAACTTTATTAAATACTTTTTGGAACCATTTATCGTATCATAATATCATTATGATAACGTTTTTATGAATGTGAATAACTCCTTTTTTTTCCAGTTACACTAATGTGCAACCTAAATCAACAATGACTAGAGCTGCACATATGAATCCATCCATCCATTTCCTACCGCTTATTCCCCTTTGGGCTGGCGGGGGGTGCTGGCGCCTATCTCAGCTACAATCGAGCGGAAGGCGGCATACACCCTGGACAAGTTGCCACCTCAACATAGTAAAGCCAACACAGATAGACAGACAACATTCACACACTAGGGCCAATTTAGTGTTTCAAATCAACTTATCCCCAGGTGCATAAGTAAAAAATAAAATAAAAAATAAAAATATGCATGCATGGTGTTTAGTTCGGGGCTTCACGGTGGCAGAGGGGTTAGTGCGTCTGCCTCACAATACGAAGGTCCTGTAGTCCTGGGTTCAAATCCAGGCCCGGGATCTTTCTGGGTGGAGTTTGCATGTTCTCCCCGTGAATGCGTGGGTTCCCTCCGGGTACTCCGGCTTCCTCCCACTTCCAAAGACATGCACCTGGGGATAGGTTGATTGGCAACACTAAATTATAAATAAATGATAAATGGGTTGTACTTGTATAGCGCTTTTCTACCTTCAAGGTACTCAAAGCGCTTTGACACTACTTCCACATTTACCCATTCACACACACATTCACACACTGATGGAGGGAGCTGCCATGCAAGGCGCCAACCAGCACCCATCAGGAGCAAGGGTGAAGTGTCTTGCTCAGGACACAACGGACGTGACGAGGTTGGTACTAGGTGGGAATTGAACCAGGGACGCTCGGGTTGCGCACGGCCACTCTCCCCACTGCGCCACGCCGTCCCAAATTGGCCCTAGTGTGTGAATGTGGGTGTGAATGTTGTCCGTCTATCTGTGTGGGCCCTGCGATGAGGTGGCGACTTGTCCAGGGTGTAACCCGCCTTCCGCCCGATTGTAGCTGAGATAGGCGCCAGCGCCCCCCGCGACCCCAAAAGGGAATAAGCGGTAGAAAATGGATGGATGCATGGTGTTTAGTTCACCGCACATAACTGCCCTTGGCATACCTTTAAGTACCCCCAGGGGTACGCGAACCCCCTTTTGAGAACCACTGCTCCACCCAACGTTCCCTACTATGCAAACAACAACAACAACAACAACAACAAACACCCTGCTTGCCGCACTCACTCACGTTTACACGTTCTGGAACAAGCTTCAACCGGCAAAAAAAAAACAAAACGAAGAGCTAAATGCACCTTTCGGGGGAATGTGGGGTAGAAACGAGGCAATTATTCAGGTTGGGGTTTTTAGTAAGGGAGTGCATGTTTATTCTAAACGCGGAGTCACCGCCTGGAGGTTTTGGGATGAGAAGCAAGGGAAGAGAGTGCCATCTACAGGTTGAAAGCCCCGACATGAGGACATCAATGGTGGCAGCAATTGCATTTTCAGAATTAAAAGACCGTCCGTGCAGATGTAAACAAACGCGCTAAAATGATCGAATCCGTCCCCCAAGTCTCCTTTTGCCTGCTTTGTACCCCCCCCCCCCTCGCCTCCCCAGCTCCGACGCCGGCTTTCAATACAATTAGGTTGACTACTTCCCATTTCATGCCTCATATTGGATTTCCCTTGCCTGCGGCGTGCATGAACCAGGGCCCCGAAAGATCAGCTGGCCTCCGCGCATTAACCTCGACTGATATTCCGCCCCAGTGATGATTGCACGCACATATTTGACTTGACAGATCCCTAACCAACTTTCACTTTGATTTTCATTTCCCTCTACCCCCCCCCACCCGAGTCAGCGCGGCTCCGTGGGCGCCTGCGAGCATCAAAGATGCCCTGGGTGACTGCAGTCAGAGGGTGTGGATGCGTGTGCCGTCCGTGCAGTGGGGCAAAAAAGTATTTAGTCAGCCACCGATTGTGCGAGTTCTCCCACTTAAAATGATGACAGAGGTCTGTAATTTTCATCATAGGTACACTTCAACTGTGAGAGACAGAATGTGGAAAAAAGATCCAGGAATTCACATTGTAGGAATTTTAAATAATTTATTTGTAAATTTTTGTGGAAAATAAGGATTTGGTCAACCATTCAAAGCTCTCACTGATGGAAGCAGGTTTTGGCTCAAAATCTCACGATACATGGCCCCTAGGGCTGTGAATCTTTGGGTGTCCCACGATTCGATTCAATATCGATTCTTGGGGTCACGATACGATAATATATCGATTTTTTCGATTTGATTCGATTCTCGATTCAAAACGATTTTCTATTCATTCAATATATAGGATTTCAGCAGGATTTACCCCAGTCTGCTGACATGCTAGCAGAGTAGTAGATTTAAAAGCAAAAACAAGCTTTTATAATTGTAAAGGACAATGTTTTATCAACTGATTGCAATAATGTAAATTTGTTTTAACTATTAAACGAACCAAAAATATGACTTATTTTATCTTTGTGAAAACATTGGACACAGTGTGTTGTCAAGCTTATGAGATGCGATGCAAGTGTAAGCCACTGTGACACTATTGTTCTTTTTTATTATTTTTATAAATGTCTAATGATAATGTCAATGAGGGATTTTTGATCACTGCTATGTTGAAATTATAATTAATATTGATACCGTTGTTGATAATATTGATTTTTGTTTCATTGCTTTTCGTGTTTGTGTCTCCTCTCAATTGCTCTGTTTATTGCAGTTGCGAGTGTTGCTGGGTCAGGTTCGGTTTTGGAATTGGATTGCATTGTTATGGTATTGCTGCGTAGTGGTTTGTTGGATTGATTTAAAAAAAATAAAATAAATCAAATAAATAAATAAATTAATTCATTTAAAAAAAAAATGAGAATCGAGTCTGAATCGCACAACGTAAACGATTCGATTCGTATTCAAATCGATTTTTCCTCACACCCCTAATGGCCCCATTCATTCTTTCCTTAACAGGGATCAATCGTCGTGTGCCCTTAGCAGAAAAACAGCCCCAAAGCATGATGTTTCCACCCCCATGCTTCACAGTAGGTATGGTGTTCTTGGGATGCAACTCAGTATTCTTCTTCCTCCAAACACGACGAGTTGAGTTTATACCAAAATGGATACATGGATGATACAGCAGAGGATTGGGAGAATGTCATGTGGTCGGATGAAACCAAAATAGAACTTTTTGGTATAAACTCAACTCGTCGTGTTTGGAGGAAGAAGAATACTTAAGTCTCACCTTAAAACTCATCTGTATACTCTAGCCTTTAAATAGACCTCCTTTTTAGACCAGTTGATCTGCCGCTTCTTTTCTTTCTCCTATGTCCCCCCCTCCCTTGTGGAGGGGGTCCGGTCCGATGACCATGGATGAAGTACTGGCTGTCCAGAGTCGAGACCCAGGATGGACCGCTCGTCGGGACCCAGGATAGACCGCTCGCCTGTATCGGTTGGGGACATCTCTACGCTGCTGATCCGCTTGAGATGGTTTCCTGTGGACGGGACTCTCGCTGCTGTCTTGGATCCGCTTGAACTGAACTCTCGCGGCTGTGTTGGAGCCACTATGGATTGAACTTTCACAGTATCATGTTAGACCCGCTCGACATCCATTGCTTTCGGTCCCCTAGAGTGGGGGGGTTGCCCACATCTGAGGTCCTCTCCAAGGTTTCTCATAGTCAGCATTGTCACTGGCGTCCCACTGGATGTGAATTCTCCCTGCCCACTGGGTGTGAGTTTTCCTTGCCCTTTTGTGGGTTCTTCCGAGGATGTTGTAGTCGTAATGATTTGTGCAGTCCTTTGAGACATTTGTGATTTGGGGCTATATAAATAAACATTGATTGATTGAAGAATACTGAGTTGCATCCCAAGAACACCACACCTACTGTGAAGCATGGGGGTGGAGACATCATGCTTTGGGGCTGTTTTTCTGCTAAGGGGACAGGACGATTGATCCGTGTTAAGGAATGAATGAATGGTTGACCAACTACTTATTTTCCACCATAATTTACAAATACATTCTTTAAAATTCCTACAATGTGAATTCCTGGATTTTATTTTTTCACATTCCGTCTCTCACAGTTGAAGTGTACCTATGATGAACATTACAGACCTCCGTCATCATTTTAAGTGGGAGAACTTGCACAATCGGCGGCTGACTAAATACTTTTTTGCCCCACTGCTGGCGTTTTTTATCATTATTATTATTTTTTAATATCAGGTGAGGTTTCACTGGCGAGGTCTGGCAGGGGAGAATAATTGCATTCTCACTCGGACATTATTCAAAGCAGGGGAAGATGAAGTATCGACTCTTTCCCCTGTAAAAAAAAATTGCGCCTGTGCACGCGTGCGCCGATGTCACTGTTAATTTGTGCCTTTTTCAAGCACCGGGCCCGCTCTCCTTCGCCACTTTGAATATATTCCACATCTTCATATTGCCATTCTGAAATGTCACTGTCCTTGAAGCAATTTCCTCTCAGCCCATTATCTGATGGCTGAGGAGAGTTCCCCATTGGCAGGGCCGTGGCGACAAAAAAAAGACAAAACAAAAAAAAAAAAACGGCTCCTCGCTCAGAGACATCCTGCCCGGTCATGGCGGTCCAAAAGCGGTCTGGCCACCGACGGGCTGACGGCTGGGGGGGGCCAAGCGTGGAGTGGAAATGGCTCCCTTATTTGGCTTCAAGCTGTGCACAAGCCTGTGCGAGCATGTTGTCTAATCCCGTTAGGCCAGGAGATGGCAACATTGAGGTGGGAGAGAGACGCTCTACCCCTCGTTTGGCTCAGAGCAGAGACACAGCATGTAAAGATCCGTCTGAGTCACGGCAGTTTGGAGGGGAGGAAAATGTGTTGCATTTAAAACTTGATGGTCCTTTAGACTGCGATAAATGATACACCTTATGGACTCATGTAAACCAATTATACAGAATAAGTACATGGCACTAAAGTTTACGGATTTTAGCATATAATGGGGACCCTGTGTGAGACCCGGCGCCGGTCGCGGTAAGAGATTCTAGTCGAATCGTCTCATTTGTTTGCATGTGTTGGTGTGATGACGCTGCATGAATACACAACAGGGTTAAAAGAGCAGCGTTAAAGCAAAATGCATGTTTAAAAAAAACGACCGTATCGCTGCAGTTTTTTGGTAAAGCAGAGAAGCTCACAACCAATTTTACAATTATCTTCTTTAGGACAGAATTTCTAGGCGCAGCCAAGGCGTTGAGGGGATCCGGTTTGGTGGCCACGGGATTAGGTCTCTGCTTTTTGCAGATGATGTGGTCCTGATGGCTTCATCTGACCGGGATCTTCAGCTCTCACTGGATCGGTTCGCAGCCGAGTGTGAAGCGACCGGAATGAGAATCAGCACCTCCAAGTCCGAGTCCATGGTTCTCGCCCGGAAAAGGGTGGAGTGGGAGGAGACCCTGCCCCAAGTGGAGGAGTTCAAGTACCTAGGAGTCTTGTTCACGAGTGGGGGAAGAGTGGATCGTGAGATCGACAGGCGGATCGGTGCGGCGTCTTCAGTAATGCGAACGTTGTATCGATCCGTTGTGGTGAAGAAGGAGCTGAGCCGGAAGGCAAAGCTCTCAATTTACCGGTCGATCTACGTTCCCATCCTCACCTATGGTCATGAGCTTTGGGTCATGACCGAAAGGATAAGATCACGGGTACAAGCGGCCGAAATGAGTTTGGGGTTCTCCCTTAGAGATAGGGTGAGAAGCTCTGCCATCCGGGAGGAAATCAAAGTAAAGCCGCTGCTCCTTCACATCGAGAGGAGCCAGATGAGGTGGTTCGGGCATCTGGTCAGGATGCCACCCGAACGCCTCCCTAGGGAGGTGTTTAGGGCACGTCCAGCTGGTAGGAGGCCCCGGGGAAGACCCAGGACACGTTGGGAAGACTACGTCTCCCGGCTGGCCTGGGAACGCCTCGGGATCCCCCGGGAAGAGCTAGACGAAGTGGCTGGAGATAGGGAAGTCTGGGCTTCCCTGCTTAGGCTGTTGCCCCCGCGCCCCGACCTCGGATAAGCGGAAGATGATGGATGGATGGATCTTCTTTAGGGACAATCCTATCAAAATAGCACTTGGATGTACAAACCCCGTTTCCATATGAGTTAGGAAATTATGTTAGATGTAAATATAAACGGAAAACAATGATTTGCAAGTCCTTTTCAACCCATATTTAGTTGAAAGCACTACAAAGACAAGATATTTGATGTTCAAACTCATAAATGTTATATTTTTTTGGCAAATAATAATTAACTTAGAATTTCATGGCTGCAACACGTGCCAAAGTAGTTGGGAACGGGCATGTTCACCACTGTGTTACATCACCTTTTCTTTTAACAACACTCAATAAACGTTTGGGAACTGAGGAAACTAATTGTTGAAGCTTTGAAAGTGGAATTCTTTCCCATTCTTGTTTTATGTACAGCTTCAGTCGTTCAACAGTCCGGGGTCTCCGCTGTCGTATTTTACGCTTCATAATGCGCCACAGGCTTCACGGTGGCAGAGGGGTTAGTGTGTCTGCCTCACAATACGAAGTTCCTGCAGTCCTGGGTTCAAATCCAGGCTCGGGATCTTTCTGTGTGGAGTTTGCATGTTCTCCCCGTGAATGCGTGGGTTCCCTCCGGGTACTCCGGCTTCCTCCCACTTCCAAAGACATGCACCTGGGGATAGGTTGATTGGCAACACTAAATTGGCCCTAGTGTGTGAATGTGAGTGTGAATGTTGTCTGTCTATCTGTGTTGGCCCTGTGATGAGGTGGCGACTTGTCCAGGGTGTACCCCGCCTTACGCCCGATTGTAGCTGAGATAGGCGCCAGCGCCCCCCGCGACCCCAAAAGGGAATAAGCGGTAGAAAATGGATGGATGGATAATGCGCCACACATTTTTGATGAGAGACAGGTCTGAACTACAGGCGGGCCAAGGAAGTACCCACACTCTTTTTTTTACAAAGCCATTGTCTTGCTGAAATAAGCAGGGGCGTCCATGAAAAAGACAGCGCTTCGATGGCAGCATATGTTGTTCCAAAACCTGTATGTACCTTTCAGCATTAATTTGGGAGAACATTTTTTTTTTTTTTTACCCCCCTCCCCTCCAGAGGACATCATTTCAAGATGCTGTGAGCCCCCCCCCCCCCTGCCTCCTCCTCCTCCTCCTGTCTGGAGGCAAATCCTCTGATTTCCTGCGTCTCAACACGACGGACAACTTTTTATGAGAAAAATACATAATTCTCTCCCGTTTTAAAATCACAAAAGCAAGCTGATTATTGTTTGTGCTGCACCTCGTCACGTCAGGATGGATTTCGTGTACCTGTGCTTTGCCGACCTCCAGAAAACTCGTCAGTGTTCACACAGAGGATGCTGCCATGTCTGAAAACTAGGGATGGGCATAGGAAACCATTTATTCACTGATTCTCAAACCCACTACTTTTGCTGGGTTCTTCATGATATCACAGACTATACACACAATCCCTCTGTTATTCATGATATCACAGACTATACACACAATCCCTTTATGTCCTATAGGCCATGTATTCATCACTATATGAATACATGGCGGTATAGCTCGGTCGGTAGAGCGGCCTTGCCAGCAACTTGAGGGTTTCAGGTTTGATCCCCGCTTCCGCCACCCTAGTCACTGTCGTTGTGTCCTTGGGCAAGACACTTTACCCTCCTGCTCCCTGTGTCACCCACACTGGTTTAAATGTAACTTAGATATTGGGTTTTACCATGTAAAGCGCTTTGAGTCACTAGAGAAAAGCGCTATATAAATATAATTCACTTCACTTCAATGGTGCCTTCACAGATGTGTAAGTTACCCATGCCTTGGGCACTAATGCACCCGCCTACCATCACAAATGCTGGCTTTTGAACTTTGCGTCGATAACAGTCTGGGTGGTTCGCTTCCCCTTTGCATCGGATGACACGATGTCGAATATTTCCAAAAATAATTCGAAATGTGGACTCGTCAGACCACAGAACACTTTTCCACTTTGCATCAGTCCATCTTAGATGATCTCGGGCCCAGAGAAGCCAGTGGCGTTTCTGGATGTTGTTGATAAATGGCTTTCACTTTGCATAGTAGAGCTTTAACTGTCATGATCCGCGGCTCGGATAATGTCATTTTCTGGTTTTGGTTCTGTTTTGTATCTCGTCTTGTTATTTGACTTCTTTAGTTCCTGGTGGCACTTCCTGTTTTGTTCCGTTGCCATAGTTTCATATTAGTGTCACCTGCATCTTGTTTTTCACACGCGCCTGCTCTATGATTATTCCCTCTATTTAAGCCTGCCCTTTTTGTTCCTTCGGTCTCGCAGTCTCAATTTGTATTTCGATGCAACAGGTGACGTCGCTATCCCTCATTGTGGTAAAGACTATTGTTGATACTTGTTAGCTTCCACACAATTCGTTTATTTCCCTAGCTCACATGCTAGCGTCTTTTGTTCTTTCTAGCTCACATGTTAGTTCTGTTGGTTTTGTCTTAGTGCCTTGTGCAAGTGTTTTTGTTCTTAGTCTGTTTTTGTAGTTATAAATAAATCATCTTTCTTACCTTCACGCTGTGTCCTTTCTCCGACTGCATCTACGAGAGAACGCAACCACACCACGATGCCAGTTAAACGTCACACTTACATATGTAGCGACAAACTGTATTTAAAGGGGAACATTATCGCCAGACCTATGTAAGCGTCAATATATACCTTGATGGTGCGGAAAAAACACCATATATTTTTTTAACCGATTTCCGAACTCTAAATGGGTGAATTCTGGTGAATTAAACGCCTTTCTGTTCATCGCTCTTTTTGCGATAACGTCTGAACCTGACGTCACCGAGGTAATACAGCCGCCATTTTCATTTTCAACACATTACAAACACCGGGTCTCAGCTTTGTTATTTTCCGTTTTTTTGACTATTTTTTGGAACTTCGGAGACATCATGCCTCTTCGGTGTGTTGTCGGAGGGTGTAACAACACTAACAGGGAGGGATTCAAGTTGCACCACTGGCCCGAAGATCCGAAAGTGTCTGCCGCCAGACCCCCATTGAACGTACCAAAGTGTCTTCGCATTTTACCGGCGATGACAGACATGGCACAGAGATGTATGGATAACCTGCAGATGCATTTGCAACGATAAATTCAACGAAATCACAAAGGTGAGTTTTGTTGATGTTGACTTATGTGCTATCAGACAAATTTGGTTGCGGCGTAACTGCCAGCTAATCGATGCTAACATGCCACGCTAATCGACGCTAACATGCAATTTACCGGCGGTGCTAAAGCAGACATGGTACAGAGATGTATGGATAACCTGCAGATGCATTTGCAACTATAAAGTCAACTAAATCACAAAGGTGAGTTTTGTTGATGTTGACTGCCAGCTAATCGATGCTAACATGCTATGCTAATCGATGCTAACATGCTATTTACCAGAGGTGTGGACTCGAGTCACATGACTTAGACTCGAGTCAGACTCGAGTCATGAATTTGATGACTTTGGACTCGACTTGACAAAATGTAAAAAGACTTGCAACTCGACTTAGACTTTAACATCAATGACTTGTGACTTGACCTGGACTTGAGCCTTTTGACTTGACATGACTTGCTACTTTCCCCAAAACCCAAAGATTAAAAAGTTATTCAGGAGCGCTCCGTATCTTCCATTGTGTACGCAAGTGTGTCAGAGTGTGTGCGATGACAGCCTGTGCGCTACCTGTCAGCACGACAGCCAATCAAATCACATCCACGTTATTTTCGTCACACAGCATTCATCCAATCAAATTGCAGGAAAAGCAACAAAGAAGAGCTGTCAAACAATAGAAGAATAAGTGAGGAAAAAATTATGCCATAAAGTGTTTCGTTCGGGTATTAAAACTACGACTTGGTTAACAAAATAGGAATTCCAGTATGCAAAACATGCGGTTGGACGATTACAGACAGAGACGCAACAACTTCCAACTTCGTTCGACATTTGAAGTTGCACAAAGAAGGGTACGTTTTGAATGTAAGCTAACGTTTATCAATCAATCAATCAATCAATGTTTATTTATATAGCCCCAAATCACAAATGTCTCAAAGGACTGTACAAATCATTACGACTACAACATCCTCGGAAGAACCCACAAAAGGGCAAGGAAAACTCACACCCAGTGGGTAGGGAGAATTCACATCCAGTGGGACGCCAGTGACAATGCTGACTATGAGAAACCTTGGAGAGGACCTCAGATGTGGGCAACCCCCCCCCCCCCCCCTCTAGGGGACCGAAAGCAATGGATGTCGAGCGTGTCTAACATGATACTGTGAAAGTTCAATCCATAGTGGCTCCAACACAGCCGCGAGAGTTCAGTTCAAAGCGGATCCAAGACATCAGCGAGAGTCCCGTCCACAGGAGACCATCTCAAGCGGAGGCGTAACAGCAGCGTAGAGATGTCCCCAATCGATACAGGCGAGCGGTCCATCCTGGGTCCCGACGAGCGGTCCATCCTGGGTCTCGACTCTGGACAGCCAGTACTTCATCCATGGTCATCGGACCGGACCCCCTCCACAAGGGAGGGGGGGACATAGGAGAAAGAAAAGAAACGGCAGATCAACTGGTCTAAAAAGGAGGTCTATTTAAAGGCTAGAGTATACAAATGAGTTTTAAGGTGAGACTTAAATGCTTCTACTGAGGTAGCATCTCGAACTGTTACCGGGAGGGCATTCCAGAGTACTGGAGCCAGAACGGAAAACGCTCTATAGCCCGCAGACTTTTTTTGGGGCTTTAGGAATCACTAATAAGCCGGAGTCTTTTGAACGCAGATTTCTTGCCGGGACATACGGTACAATACAATCGGCAAGATAGGATGGAGCTAGACCGTGTAGTATTTTATACGTAAGTAGTAAAACCTTAAAGTCACATCTTAAGTGCACAGGAAGCCAGTGCAGGTGAGCCAGTACAGGCTAAATTTGATCAAACTTTCTTGTTCTTGGCAAAAGTCTAGCAGCCGCATTTTGTACCAACTGTAATCTTTTAATGCTAGACATGGGGAGACCGGACAATAATACGTTACAGTAATCGAGACGAGACGTAACAAACTCATGGATAATGATCTCGGCATCTTTAGTGGACAAAATGGAGCGAATTTTAGCGATATTACGGAGATGAAAGAAGGGCGTTTTAGTAACGCTTTTAATGTGTGACTCAAAGGAGAGAGTTGGGTCGAAGATAATACCCAGATTCTTTACCGAGTCACCTTGTTTTATTATTTGGTTGTCAAATGTTAAAGTTGTATTATTAAATAGAGGTCGGTGTCTAGCAGGATCGATAATCAGCATTTCAGTTTTTTTGGCGTTAAGTTGCAAAAAGTTAGCGGACATCCATTGTTTGATTTCATTAAGACACACTTCCAACTGACTACAGTCCGGCGTGTTGGTCAGCTTTAGGGGCATGTAGAGTTGGGTGTCATCAGCATAGCAGTGAAAGCTAATACCGTATTTGCGTATGATGTCACCTAGCGGCAGCATGTAGATGCTGAAGAGTACAGGGCCAAGGACCGAACCCTGGGGAACTCCACACGTTACCTTAACAGAGTCCGAGGTCACACTGTTATGGGAGACGCACTGCACCCTGTCAGTAAGATAAGAGTTAAACCAAGACAGGGCTGAGTCAGACATACCAATTCGTGTTTTGATACGCTCTAATAAAATATTATGATCGACGGCTGAGTAACGTGACTTTTATTTGCTGTTTAGTTAAATCAGTGAGGCTGTAAACTCACTGCTAACGTTATAACCATAGACATCTTATAAGTAGACGCAGCATCCAGCGCTACTGCCTACTGGCGCAGACGTGACGCGGAGCCGCCATCTTGGAGTGGTGATCCGCTCCACTCAGTGCAATTAATATGTCAGGAGCAATGAACTGTCAGCGCATTTAATCCATATTAACTCACTGAATACCATTGATATTCACGTGCTTTTTTGTCATACATGTAACTATGATAAAGGACACATGTTTTGGCGTGTTCATAATTTGCTTAACATTAATTGAATATGCTTATATGCTATAAGTGACCAGATGTCTGAGATCAAAACTGGGAATAATCATCCCAGAGAAGGGGGAAAAAACAGTCATCCATCCATCCATTTTCTACCACTTATTCCCTTTCGGGGTCGCGGGGGGCGCTGGCGCCTATCTCAGCTACAATCGGGCGGAAGGCGGGGTACACCCTGGACAAGTCGCCATCTCATCGCGGGGCCAACACAGATAGACAGACAACATTCACACTCACATTCACACACTAGGGCCAATTTAGTGTTGCCAATCAACCTATCCCCAGGTGCATGTCTTTGGAAGTGGGAGGAAGCCGGAGTACCCGGAGGGAACCCACGCATTCACGGGGAGAACATGCAAACTCCACACAGAAAGATCCCGAGCCTGGATTTGAACCCAGGACTGCAGGACCTTCGTATTGTGAGGCAGACGCACTAACCCCTCTGCCACCGTGAACCTATAGACCTATAGACCAGATGTTCTCAAATGAGGGTACTTGAAGGTATGCCAAGGGGTACATGATTTTTTTTTTTATATTCTAAAAATAGGAACAATTCAAAATCTTTTATAAATATGTTTATTGAATAATACTTCAACAAAGTATGAATGTAAGTTCATAAACTGTGAAAAAAATGCAAGAATGCAATATTCAGTGTTGACAGCTAGATTTTTTTTGTGGACATAAATATTGATGTTAAAGATTTCTTTATTGTAAAGAAATGTTTAGAATGAAGTTGATGAATCCAGATGAATCTCTATTACAATCCCCAAAGACGGCACTTTAAGTTGATGATTACTTCTAGTGTAGAAATCTTTATTTATAATTGAATCATTTGTTTATTTTTCAACAAGTTTTTAGTTTTTTTTTACATCTTTTTTTCCCCCAAATAGTTCAAGAAAGCCCACTACAAACGAGCAATATTTTGCACGTTTATACAATGTAATAAATCAGAAACTGATGACATAGTGCTGTATTTTACTTCTTTATCTCTTTTTTCAACCAAAAAATGCTTTGCTCTGATTAGGGGGTACTTGAATTAAAAAAATTTTCACAGGGATTCATGGATTCCGTTTTATCCATACACTTAGGTAAAACGGAATCCATCCTATTTGGGTCCCATATCAACCTTCTTAGTCAGTGACTTCACTATAAAAGTGGGTGACATTGTTATCACCAGGAAGGATGAGATCAACTACCTAGGTTCCATTCTAGAGGCTAATCTTTCCTGTGATAAAATGGCAACTAAGGTGATCAAAAAGGTCAACCAAAGAACGAGATTCCTCTACAGAATCTCCTCTCTGGTCAACAAAAGCACCTTGAGGATTCTAGCGGGAACTCTCATTCAACCCTTCTTCGATTACGCTTGCACCTCCTGGTACCCCAGCACCTCCAAAACCCTCAAATCTAGACTCCAAACATCCCAGAATAAGCTAATCCGGTTACTTTTAGACCTCCACCCCAGATCACACCTCAATCCAACCCACTTCTCCAAAGTGGGCTGGCTCAGGGTGGAGGACAGAGTAAAACAACTTGCACTGAGCCTAGTCTATAAAATCCGCTACACCTCCTTGATACCGAAGTACATGTCAAACTACTTCCTTAACGTAAATGACCGCCATAACCACAACACCAGGGGGAGCTCCACAAACCACGTTAAACCCGGATTTCGATCTAACAAAGGTCTTAACTCATTCTCTTTCTATGCCACATCAATGTGGAATGCACTCCCAACAGGTGTAAAAGTAAGTGCATCTCTATATTCCTTCAAAGCCGCTCTAAAACAACACCTCCAGGCAACTTCAACACTTTACTAATACCCTCCTCCATTCACATCCCATCTCCCCTGATTATAAACAACTCAAATGTACTTCTAATGTATATACTTGTTCTCATGCTATCTGAACTCACTATGTTCTCTGCTGGCTGTACATATCCTACTAAATAAGACCTACACTGTTTCAATGTCCACATTTCTCTGTTGATGCAATTGTTGATGACTGAAGTTCTGATATCAACCAAAGCTCCTCATCCCACCCCCCGGATTGTAAATAATGTAAATAATTCAATGTATATACTATGATGATTAACTTGTGTGATGACTGTATTATGTTGATAGTATATATTTGTACCATGAATTGATTAACGTGGACCCCGACTTAAACAAGTTGAAAAACGTATTCGGGTGTTTCCATTTAGTGGTCAATTGTAGGGAATATGTACTGTACTGTGCAATCTACTAATAAAAGTATCAATCAATCAATCAATCAAAGGGGGTACATCACTGAAAAGGGGTTGTATCTCTGTTACTGCAACAGCAGAGAGTTTATTCTGTCTTGACACTTTGTATTGATATTTGCTATTACATTCTTCCCTTAAATGATCATGTTTACAGTGATTGTTTTATATGTATTTTTCATGTATGTTGCTTTGGATAAAAGTGTCTGCCAAATACTTACACATATATAAACACCTGAAGGTCTTTATATCAGCCAAAACCACCAATCTGTTTCACTGGATTCAGAATAAAACCAAATTCTGTCTTACCCAACAAAGTTAGTATTTGAATATTGTTACGTGAAGACTTATTTCTGGTTACAATTATACTGTTAAGAGAGTATTGTCTTATGTTTTGCCTAAAATGAGAATGCATCATAATCAGTGGCGACTGGTGATTTTTGTTTTAGGTGGGGCTTAAAGTTTGTAAACCAAATACCTATAGGGGGGTCATCCACACCCAGAAGATTTTTTTGTGATTTTCACATACAAATATTGTAGTTCTTTGCTCCTGCTTAACTCTGTGGTAATATTTTCAGAAAATACATCCAATAGTGTGTTAATGTTAAGTCTTACTTGTGAAAAGTAATCCCCCAATTCCTATTTTCAACAGTCCGCTCATTTGAGCAGGAGAACGCTGAATATCAGCCCAGCATCTTTGTGTTCCACCTGTCAACTGTCAGTTTAGGCTGCTTGCCAGCTCCTCATCACCACTTCAAGATGGCAGCCAAATTGCTCGCGTCACAGCAGCCAATTCTGCGTCTACCTATAAGATGTCTATGGTTATAACGTCATTGCAACCACGGCAATCTGTTGCGTCCACTGCAGTTTTCTACCTTATTCATACTTTTTGTCAAGTGATTTTTTTTTAAGCAGAGTTTCATGAGGTACCTACACATAACGTTACGTTAGTGAATGCATCACACACAGTAACGTAACGTTAGACGGTGGTCAGCAGCACCGCGTATTTTAGCCACCTACAAAAAGTGAAGTGAAGTGAAGTGAAGTATATTTTATATAGCGCTTTTCTCAAAGTGACTCAAAGCGCTTTATATTGTGAAACCCAATATCTAAGTTACATTTTTAAACCAGTGTGGGTGCCACTGGGAGCAGGTGGGTAAAGTGTCTTGCCCAAGGAAACCACGGCAGTGACTAGGATGGCAGAAGCGGGGATCGAACCTGCAACCCTCAAGTTGCTGGCACGGCCGCTCTACCAACCGAGCTATACCGTAAAAGACAAACATAGTCAAATAAAGGTCAGTTCAAATTTATACTATATTAAGAATATCAATCAATCAATGTTTACTTATATAGCCCTAAATCACTAGTGTCTCAAAGGGCTGCACAAACCACTACGACATCCTCGGTAGGCCCACATAAGGGCAAGGAAAACTCACACCCAGTGGGACGTCGGTGACAATGATGACTATGAGAACCTTGGAGAGGAGGAAAGCAATGGATGTCGAGCGGGTCTAACATGATACTGTGAAAGTTCAATCCATAATGGATCCAACACAGTCGCGAGAGTCCAGTCCAAAGTGGATCCAACACAGCAGCGAGAGTCCCGTTCACAGCGGAGCCAGCAGGAAACCATCCCAAGCGGAAGCGGATCCGCAGCGCAGAGATGTCCCCAGCCGATACACAGGCAAGCAGTACATGGCCACCGGATCGGACCGGACCCCCTCCACAAAGGAGAGTGGGACATAGAAGAAAAAGAAAAGAAACGGCAGATCAACTGGTCTAAAAAGGGAGTCTATTTAAAGGCTAGAGTATACAAATGACTTTTAAGGTGAGACTTAAATGCTTCTACTGAGGTGGCATCTCAAACTGTTACCGGGAGGGCATTCCAGAGTACTGGAGCCCGAAATGAAAACGCTCTATAGCCCGCAGACTTTTTTTGGGCTCTCGGAATCACTAATAAGCCGGAGTCCTTTGAACGCAGATTTCTTGCCGGGACATATGGTTACAATAAAATCGGCAAGATAGGATGGAGCTAGACCGTGTAGTATTTTATACGTAAGTAGTAAAACCTTAAAGTCACATCTTAAGTGCACAGGAAGCCAGTGCAGGTGAGCCAGTACAGGCGTAATGTGATCAAACTTTCTTGTTCTTGTCAAAAGTCTAGCAGCCGCATTTTGTACATATTCCATAGAGCCCTGACATCTAAAAAGTACAGCACTGTTCATTGTTATGTTCATGTATTTATGTTTTTCATGTGTACGCACACATAAACACATATACAGTGTGAGATGAGATCAATGAGGTAAGGTAACAACAGGATATAAACTGCTGTGGAACTAGCTACAATGCAATATTCCATGGAAATACAATGTTAACACTTTGTGCAAATAAGTACAGTTGCACTTGTTTTTTCAAATGTGTTTATACTGTAAAGGAATGAGCTAAATGTTTAAAATAACGGGTTAATTGTGCTATTACGAAGTGCAATGTCAGCACTGTTTTTTTTATAATGAATACACACAGCGTTTTAAAAGCATACACAATCTGTGTAAATATATTAGTCCGTGGTTGAAAAGACATGAAATGACTCAAAACTCAAAATGCAGGACTTGGGACTTGACTTGAGACTTTCCAGTATTGACTTTGGACTTGACTCGGGACTTGCCTGTCTTGACTCGTGACTTGACTCGAGACTTGAGGGCAAAGACTTGAGACTTACAAAACAATGACTTGGTCCCACTTCTGCTATTTACCGGCGGTGCTAAAGCAGACATGGCACAGAGATGTATGGATAACCCGCGGATGCATTTGCAACTATAAAGTCAACTAAATCGCAAAGGTGAGTTTTGTTGATGTTGGCTGCCAGCTAATCGATGCTAACATGCTATGCTAATCGATGCTAACATGCCATTTACCGCCGTTGCTAAAGCAGACATGGCACAGAGATGTATGGATAACCCGCAGATACATTTGCAACTATAAAGTCAACTAAATCACAAAGGTGAGTTTTGTTGATGTTGGCTGCCAGCTAATCGATGCTAACATGCTATGCTAATCGATGCTAACATGCCATTTACCGCCGTTGCTAAAGCAGACATGGCACAGAGATGTATGGATAACCCGCAGATGCATTTGCAACTATAAAGTCAACTAAATCACAAAGGTGAGTTTTGTTGATGTTGGCTGCCAGCTAATCGATGCTAACATGCTATGCTAATCGATGCTAACATGCCATTTACCGGCGGTGCTAAAGCAGACATGGCACAGAGATGTATGGATAACCCGCAGATGTATTTGCAACTATATTACGTTTACTTCCACCCACATTTAATGCGAAAAAAACACTTACCAATCGACGGATTTAAGTTGCTCCAGTGTCACGAGATGCGAAAGTCCTGATCGATTGGTCCGCACATTGTACCGGTGATGCTAACGCAGCTATTCAGCCATGCTATGGCTATGAATAGCGTCAACAGCTATTCGCTCAATAGCTTCAGTTTCTTCTTCAATACTTTCATACTCCAACCATCCGTTTCAATACATTCGTAATCTGTTAAATCGCTTAAGTCGCTGAAATCCGAGCTAATGTCGCTATTCCTTGCTGTGGTATTCGCCGTTGTATGTTTACATTGGCAGCACTGTATGACGTCACAGGGAAATGGATAGTCGCATCGCAAATAGCGAAAATCAAGCACTTTATAGCTTTTTTTAGGGATATTCGGGGATCGGTAAAATTTTGAAAAAAAACTTCAAAAAATACACCAGGCCCCTGGGAACTGATTTTTATTGTTTTTAACCCTTTTGAAATTGTGATAATGTTCCCCTTTAATGACAGTGGTTTTCTGAAGTGTTTTTGAGCCCATGTGGTGATATCCTTTAGAGATTGATGTCGGTTTTTAATACAGTGCCGTCTGAGGGATCGAAGGACACGGGCATTCAATGTTGGTTTCTGGCCAGGCCGCTTACGTGGAGTGATTTCTCCAGATTCTCTGAAGCTTTTGCTGATGTTATGGTCCGTAGATGTTGAAATCCCTAAATTTATGGCAATTGCACTTTGAGAAACGTTGTTCTTAAACTGTTTGACTATTTGCTCACGCAGTTGTGGACAAAGGGGTGTACCTCGCCCCATCTTTTCTTGTGAAAGACTCAGCATTTTTTTGGGAAGCTGTTTTTATACCCAATCATGGCACCCACCTGTTCCCAATAAGCCTGCACACCTGTGGAATGTTCCAAATAAGTGTTTGATGAGCATTCCTCAACCTTATCAGTATTTATTGCCACCTTTCCCAACTTCGTTGTCACATGTTGCTGGCATTAAATTCTAAAGTTACTGATTACTTGCAAAAAAAAAATGTTTATCAGTTTGAACATCAAATATGTTGTCTTTGTAGCATATTCAACTGAATATGGGTTGAAAATGTTTTGCAAATCATTGTATTCCGTTTATATTTACATCGAACACAATTTCCCAACTCATATGGAAACGGGGTTTGTAGTTTAAAGTAGTCACAGTACAGCTTAGCAGTATGGATTTTAGCATTCTTGTAACACAAGTGAGAACATGCCATGTTGAAGTAGAATTGGACGAGGGATGTCAAAGGTACGGCCCGAGGACCAGATCAGGCCCGCGAAGAGGTTTTATGAGGAACTGGCATGGCTGCCGGATTAGTGACCCCCAGAGGCAGGAACCAGGAGAGCGGAGAGCAGGTAAGAAGAGTTAGATTTACTCAAAACAGAGATTAAAAGCAGTCTTGCATGGAAGAGTTCAAAACATAAGTCAATCTTTGAGCACTGAGAAGAGCTCGAGACAAGCAGAATTACAAACGCGCTGATTGGCAGTTGGACAGGCTGCCAATCAACAGCAGGCGAGGGGAAAAAACACAGCGCAGGAAGTGTAAACCAGGGGTGTCAAACTCAAATACAGACTGGAACAAAATGTAAAACTGAACAAAGCCGCGGGCCAAGGTTGAACAAATTAACCTTAAAATAGGGACCCAAACAAGTTTTGCATTGAATATTGAACAAGCTAGGGAGTCAACGTTTGGTGGTAACAGGGGTGTATATTGTAGCGTCCCAGAAGGATTCTGGGTATTTGTTCTGTTGTGTTACGGTGCGGATGTTCTCCCGAAATGTGTTTTTCATTCTTGTTTGTGTGGGTTCACAGTGTGGCGCATATTTGTAACAGTGTTAAACTTGTTCATACGGCCACCCTCAGTGTGACATGTATGGCTGTTGACCAATTATGCCTTGCATTCACTTATGTGTGTGCAAAAGCCTTCAATATTATGTGACTGGACCGGCACGCTGTTTGTATGGAGGAAAAGCGGACGTGACGACAGGTTGTAGAGAACGCTAAAGGCAATGCCCTTAAGCCCCGCCCCCAATATATTTGTCCAGGTGGAAATCGGGAGAAATTCGGAGGAATTGTTGTTCCGGGAGATTTTTCGGGAGGGACACTGGACTTTGGGAGTCTCCCGGGAAAATCGGCAGGGTTGGGAAGTATGAGTATTAGCGGTGAACGCGGTGTTAGAGCGGCACCACCGTTGAATAATACCGGCAGGCCAGCTCTAATGTTAATTAGATATGGCCTCAAGGGCCAAATAAAATTACACAGCGGGCCAAATTTGGTCCGCGGGCCAGAGTTTGACACCCATTTTGTAATCAAAACAAGAGCAGTGACACTAAGTTAATACAAAACAAGGAAACAAACAGAAATGAAGTGACAGATCGTCACAATGTGTTTGGTAAATGTAAAAATAAACCTGAATTTTTTTAAAGAAACTGCTGTTCTAAATACGTCCACTGGATGTCGCAATAGCAATTCTTTGTATCTTTGTAGATGATGCTACATATGTAAAAAAAAATAAAAAATAAACCACGTTAGTGCACCAGTTAAGGATAATTATCAAACTACATAAATAACATAATTTAATTTGATTTTGATGTATATATTTTTTATCTTGATAGATTGAAAATGAACACGCCAATGAGTTGACTAATGAACAATATTACATAGTTTACTATACAGTCGCGATCAAAAGTTGACATACACTTGTGAAGAACATAATGTCATGGCTGTTTTGAGTTTCCAATCATTTCTACAACTATTATTTATTTGTGATTGAGTGATTGGAGCACATACTTGTAGGTCACAAAAAAACATTCATGGAGTTTGGTCCTAAAATAATGTATTATGGGTCTACTGAAAATGTGACCAAATCTGCTGGGTCAATGTTAACATTTGGTTACATGTCCCTCGGCAAGTTTCACTGCAATAAGGCGCTTTTGGTAGCCATCCACAAGCTTCTGGTTGAATTTTTGACCACTCCTCTTGACAAAATTGGTGCAGTTCAGCCAAATTTGTTGGTTTTCTGAAATGGACTTGTTTCTTTAGCATTGTCCACATGTTTAAGTTAGAACTTTGGGAAGGCTATTCCATCCATCCATCCATCCATCTTCTTCCGCTTATCCGAGGTTGGGTCGTGGGGGCAACAGCCTAAGCAGGGAAGCCCAGACTTCCCTCTCCCCAGCCACTTCGTCTAGCTCTTCCCGGGGGATCCCGAGGCGTTCCCAGGCCAGCCGGGAGACATAGTCTTCCCAACGTGTCCTGGGTCTTCCCCGTGGCCTCCTACCGGTTGGACGTGCCCTAAACACCTCCCTAGGGAGGCGTTCGGGTGGCATCCTGACCAGATGCCCGAACCACCTCATCTGGCTCCTCTCGATGTGAAGGAGCAGCGGCTTTACTTTGAGTTCCTCCCGGATGGCAGAGCTTCTCACCCTATCTCTAAGGGAGAGCCCCGCCACACGGCGGAGGAAACTCATTTCGGCCGCTTGTACCCGTGATCTTATCCTTTCGGTCATGACCCAAAGCTCATGACCATAGGTGAGGATGGGAACGTAGATCGACCGGTAAATTGAGAGCTTTGCCTTCCGGCTCAGCTCCTTCTTCACCACAACGGATCGGTACAACGTCCGCATTACTGAAAACGCCGCACCGATCCGCCTGTCGATCTCACGATCCACTCTTCCCCCACTCGTGAACAAGACTCCGGGGTACTTGAACTCCTCCACTTGGGGCAGGGTCTCCTCCCCAACCCGGAGATGGCATTCCACCCTTTTCCGGGCGAGAACCATGGACTCGGACTTGGAGGTGCTGATTCTCATTCCGGTCGCTTCACACTCGGCTGCAAACCGATCCAGTGAGAGCTGAAAATCCCGGCCAGATGAAGCCATCAGGACCACATCATCTGCAAAAAGCAGAGACCTAATCCTGCAGTCACCAAACCGGAACCCCTCAAAGCCTTTACTGCGGGAAGGCTATTCTAAAACCTTAATTCTAGCCTGATTTAGCCATTCCTTTACCATTTTTGACATGTATTTGGGGTCATTGGGCGGCATGGAGTAGTGGGTAGAGCGGCCGTACCAGAAACCTGAGGGTTGGAGGTTCGCTTCCCACCTATTGACATCCATTGGGCAGGACACTTCATCCTTGCCCCCGGTGCTGCTCACAATGGTGAATGAATGATGGTACGCTTCCGTCAGTCTACCCCAGGGCAGCTGTGGCTACAGATGTAGCTTACCACCACCAGGTGTGAATTAATGATGGGTTCCCACTTCTCTGTGAGCGCTTTGAGTATCTAACAATAGAAAAGCGCAATATGAATCTAATCCATTATTATTATTATTATTATTATCATTGTCCTGTTGGGACACCCAACTGTACCCAAGACCCAACCCGGGCTGATGATTTGAGGTCGTCCTGAAGAATTTGGAGGTAATCTTCATTTTTCATTGTCCAATTTAAAGCACTAGTTCCATTGGCAGCATAAAGAGGCCCAGAGCATAATATTACCACCACCATTCTTGATGGTGGGCATGGTGTTCCTGGGATTAAAGGAACACTAAGTGTTGGGTACAGTGGCCAAAAAACAAAAATTTTGTTTATCAATCAATCAATCAATGTTTACTTATATAGCCCTAAATCACTAGTGTCTCAAAGGGCTGCACAAACCACCACAACATCCTCGGTAGGCCCACATAAGGGCAAGGAAAACTCACACCCAGTGGGACATTGGTGACAATGATGACTATGAGAACCTTAGAGAGGAGGAAAGCAATGGATGTCGAGCGGGTCTAACATGATACTGTGAAAGTTCAATCCACAATGGATACAACACAGTCGCGAGAGTCCAGTCCAAACACAGCAGCGAGAGTCCCGTTCACAGCGGAGCCAGCAGGAAACCATCCCAAGGGTAGCGGACCAGCAGCGCAGAGATGTCCCCAGCCGATACACAGAGGGACATAGAAGAAAAAGAAAAGAAACGGCAGATCAACTGGTCTAAAAAGGGAGTCTATTTAAAGGCTAGAGTATACAAATGAGTTTTAAGGTGAGACTTAAATGCTTCTACTGAGGTGGCATCACAAACTGTTACCGGGAGGGCATTCCAGAGTACTGGAGCCCGAACGGAAAATGCTCTATTGCCCGCAGACTTTTTTTGGGCTTTGGGAATCACTAATAAGCCGGAGTCTTTTGAACGCATATATTTAGTCCGACATCACATGGACAAAGATAAGACATTCTGGAGGAAAGTTCTGTGGTCGGTTGTTCTTTGTTGTTCGCTATTTTTAAGTTATCGTGCCGTGATTTTACCAGTCCGGCACACTTGGGAGTAGATTTTTCTCCATGTGGCCTTCGATGTGGCCCTCGATCTAAAATAAGTTTGACACCCCTGAATTGGACTGTCCGTGTCTGAATGAGGACATGTGTGGCGATGGTACCTTTTACATGATTCAGTTACCTAGGAATTGATAGCAGTACTCAAAAGGTACCAATTTTTGCATAGCTCGGTTGGTAGAGTGGCCGTGCCAGCAACTTGAGGGTTGCAGGTTCGATTCCCGCTTCCGCCATCCTAGTCACTGCCGTTGTGTCCTTGGGCAAGGCACTTTACCCACCTGCTCCCAGTGCCACCCACACCGGTTTAAATGTAATTTAGATATTGGGTTTTACTATGTAAAGCGCTTTGAGTCACTAGAGAAAAGGGCTATATAAATATAATTCACACTTAATAATTGTTTTCTTTTTTTTTTTTTCTGTTTACTTTAAACACAATCTTATTGAGATCAACTTCAGATCCATCCGTCAATTATAACTTTCATTGTTGTTTATGTTTTTTGTTTGTTCTTATTAGGCCCTTCTTTAGAAAAAAACTTTGTTTTTTATGTGGCAAACACAAAATATACAACATTTTCCCCCCAAAATATCTCCAAGTGGAACATTTAATGTGATATTGGTTTTGATAAATTATTTTTTTTTTAAAGAAACTAACAGCCTGCATGGCAGCTTTGTGTTATTAAAATAAACATTGCAACATTTTCTTGTCACATTTCACCTGTTTACTCTTTTATACCACTTTTTTCTGTTTTTAATTATTTTAATCGTCTTTTTAAAATGTGCTTAGGGCCGTTAAAAAATTACCCGCAGGCCGCACTTTGGACACCACAGCTTTCGGGGCCCCGTAGTTATCATGTAAAACAGTGGTCCCCAACCACTGGGCCGATTGGTACCGGGACGCAAAATAATTTTTATTCATTTTTATAAAAAAAAATAAAAAATGAAAAAATAAATATATATATCCATTTTCTACCGCTTATTCCCTTTCGGGGTCGCGGGGGGCGCTGGCGCCTATCTCAGCTACAATCGGGCGGAAGGCGGGGTACACCCTGGACAAGTCGCCATCTCATCGCAGTAAATGTATATATATTTTTTATTTTTTTATTTTTTATTAAATCAACATAAAAAACACAATATACACTTAAAATTAGTGCACCAACCACAAAAACATCCGTTTTCATGACAAAAACGTCCCTTTTTCATGACAAAGAAAAAAAGTAAAAAAATAAAAAAATTAATATTTTTTTTTTATTAAATCAACAAAAAAAACTAAATATAAACTTACAATTAGTGCACCAACCACAAAAACCTCCCTTTTCATGACAAAGAAAAAAAGTAAAAAAATAAAAAAATTAATATTTTTTTTTTATTAAATCAACAAAAAAAACTAAATATAAACTTACAATTAGTGCACCAAGCACAAAAACCTCCCTTTTTCATGACAAAAACGTCCCTTTTTCATGACAAAGAAAAAAAGTAAACAAATAATATATGTTTTTTTTTTTAAATCAACATAAAAAACAAAATATACACTTACAGTTAGTGCACCAACCACAAAAACCTCCCTTTTCAATGACAAAGAAATAAAAAAAATAAAAATAAAATATATATTTTTTTTATTAAATCAACATAAAAAACAAAATATACACTTACAATTAGTGCACCAACCACAAAAACCTCCCTTTTTCATGACAAAGAAAAAAAGTAAAAAAAATAAATAAATACATATTTTTTTTTCATTAAATCAACATAAAAAACAAAATATAAACTTACAATTAGTGCACCAACCACAAAACCTCCCTTTTTCATGACAAAGAAAAATATATATATATATCAGATATGTATATTTTTTTAATTAAATCAACATAAAAAACTAAATATACACTTACAATTAGTGCACCGACCACAAAAACCTCTCATGACAAAAACGTCCCTTTTTCATGACAAAGAAAAAAATAAAAATATATTTATATATTTTTTAATTAAATCAACATAAAAAACAAAATATACACATGCAATTAGTGCACCAACCACAAAACCTCCCTTTTTCATGACAAAAACGTCCCTTTTTCATGACAAAGAAAAATATATATATATATATACATATATATATATTTTTTTTATTAAATCAACATAAAAAACAAAATATACACTTACAATTAGTGCACCGACCACAAAAACCTCTCATGACAAAAACGTCCCTTTTTCATGACAAAGAAAAAAAAGTAAAAAAAAAAAAATATATATATATATATATATATATTTTTTTTTTATTAAATCAACATAAAAAGCAAAATATACACTTACAATTAGTGCACCAACCACAAAAACCTCCCTTTTTCATGACAAAGAATTAAAAAAAAAATAATAATATATACATATATTTTTTTATTAAATCAACGTAAAAAACAAAATATACACTTACAATTAGTGCACCAACAACAAAACCCTCCCTTTTTCATGACAAAAACATCCCTTTTTCATGCCAAAAAAAAAAAAAAATAATAATAAAATAAAATAAAATAAATAAAAAAGGACAAAGGACAAATGACAAATTATTAAGCTTTGACCGGTCCGCGGATACAAAAATGTTGGGGACCACTGATGTAAACGACGGCGTTTTTTTTTCAATCCATTTTCAGATCCAAACATCATGTAAAGGCCCCCCTGCTGAGCACATGTTCGTAGATTATTTTGACATTGCTTCATGGAGAAGCTCCTATTGTGGTGTATTTTAACACACAAGCGTCTCCAATTAGGAACATAAAAACCAAGAAGAGGCGCCCGGGGTGCGTGAGTGCTCCTGTGTGTATGCACGAACACACGAGTGCAGCAGGGAGATAGATTCATGTCGGGCGGAGGGGGTGTGGGCTTGGAGGCTGTTTTGTTTCCTCCAGCGTAGTGAGTGCGAAAGAGCGTGGGGGTGGTGGGGGGGTTCGCAGAGTGGCTCGGGCTGAGGGATGTAAATCTGGCCATCGCGTCCTGCGGTGCACAGAATGTTTTGGAGTGCGCTTTGTGATAGTGGACTCCATTAGGCGCCGAGTCTCAGGGTAGGCCGCCATTGTGCCAGCAAGCGACGAGGTTAATCAGATCCCAGTTCCATTATGAGCGTCGCCAAAAGGGCTTCTATGAATAGAATACTGTAAGCGCCTCTTAAATAACACACACACAAAAAAAAAGAGAGAATCTCAGACATGCGCTTTTGCAGAACAAGACTTGATGATAGAATAGTGTTGATGTGCATTTGAAAGTGCTCCAAAGCAAAAAAATAAGCCTTTTTTTTTTTGTGGGGCATCCTCGATATTAATTATCTGCGATTAAGAAATTCTGCCTCCCTGTGTCTGCTGTGTTTGTTTTAAATGGCAGATTAGCGTAATTGATTTTTGAAAATCCATTTTCATGTGGTGAGCCAATGACATCTGTTTGCCGAGATGTTATCAGTCGCTTCCCCATTAAAGCAAAACAACACCAGGCGCCGCTCTTGCAGACTACTCGGTTAATGTTCCTTTTTAATTGGGTTGTGTAAAGATTATTTGTGTTGTATTATGTTGCAAGTTGTGCGGCAGAATTAGAGGATGTCTGACGGATTAATGGACACCTTGTGTGGTGTTCGGGTCTGTGGGACCTGTTTTCATTTTGTATTAAAATAAATATGATAACAATTAATTACTATTTCCAACTAAGACTCACTGACTTTAGCTCATTGTCTGTGAAGAACATATACATAAATATTGAATGACCACACACCATACACCCCCCCCTACAAATTTCTATTACATAAAAAGATGTCCGGGAGTGTAGGGACACAGAACATTAGGGGGTCAAATGTGCGAGAAAATGAGAGCAGACAGTGTTGACAAACAATGTTGCAACCCTGTTTGCCGAGATGTTATCAGTCGCTTCCCCATTAAAGCAAAACAACACCAGGCGCCGCTCTTGCAGACTACTCGGTTAATGTTCCTTTTTAATTGGGTTGTGTAAAGATTATTTGTGTTGTATTATGTTGCAAGTTGAATTAGAGGATGTCTGACGGATTAATGCACAACTTGTGTGGTCTTCTGGTCTGTGGGACCTGTTTTCATTTTGTATTAAAATACATATGATAACAATTAATTAATATTTCCAACTAAGACTCACTGACTTTAGCTCATTGTCTGTGAAGAACATATACATAAATATTGAATGACCACACACCATACACCCCCCCTACAAATTTCTATTACATAAAAAGATGTCCGGGAGTGTAGGTACACAGAACATTAGGGGGTCAAATGTGCGAGAAAATGAGAGCAGACAATGTTGACAAACAGTGTTGCAACCCTGTTTGCCGAGATGTTATCAGTCGCTTCCCCATTAAAGCAAAACAACACCAGGCGCCGCTCTTGCAGACTACTCGGTTAATGTTCCTTTTTAATTGGGTTGTGTAAAGATTATTTGTGTTGTATTATGTTGCAAGTTGTGCGGCAGAATTAGAGGATGTCTGACGGCTATAGCACTTTAACTGCACACCTTGTGTGGTGTTCGGGTCTGTAGGACCTGTCTTAATTTTTTAATAAAATAAAAATGATAAAAATCAATTAATTTTTCAAACTAGACTCACCAACTTTAGCTCATTTTCTGTGAAGAACATATATATATATAAATATTTAATGAGCATACACCATACACCCCCCCTACACATTTCTTTTACATAAAAAGATGTTCGGGAGTGTGAAAATTGAACAGGGGGTCAAATGTGCGAGAAAATGAGAGCAGACCGTGTTGACAAACAATGTCGCAACCTTGTGTGGGAACCGCCGGTGCATAAACACAAAATAAGAATCCCTCTGGGATGCAGAAACTGGCAGATACATTTTCCCTGCAACGTTCATGTTGTTATTACTCAGCCATTGTTGTGGGTCTGATGGACCCGTTGCATTTTGTGGCTTTAACTGCCTCACAATCAAACACTTTTATGTTAAAATACTGAATAAATGTTTATTGGGACAAGGTAAAAATCTGTTCAGTATTTTAACATAACAGTTCAGATGTTTATTGGGATATAGTAAACATCTGTTCAGTATATTAACATAAACGTGTGTTTGATTGTGAGGCATTAAAACTCACAAAATGCAACGGGTGTCACGCCTATGGTTCATGTTTTGTTTTGGTCATGCTATGTTTAGTTTTTTGGACATTTAGTTCTGTTTTGCATTTCCTTGTTTGTCTTGTTACCATGCCAACTGATTTAGTTTTCATCTGTCATGTCTGATCATGAGTTTTGTATGTCCATACTACCCTGAGCATCCCCAATCGCATCTGTTCTCAAAGCTAAGCAGTGTCTGGCCTGGTTAGTACTTGGATGGGAGACTGCCTAGGAATACCAGGTCCTTTGGACTCTAAGTTCCTTTTTTTTCCACTCTCTGTTTTGTTACCATGACGACCAATCAGTTCACCTGTCTTGTCTAACACCTGTTTTCACTTATGTTCATTATTTAAGCCACAGTTAACAGGTAGTCAGTCGGGGAACATCACCTACCTTCACGCCGTTTCCACTCCATTCGCTTCGCACCTCGGGAAAAAAACCCAAGACCAAGTCCAAGCCTGACAACGGGTCCATCAGACCCAAAATCACTGGCTGAGTAACAACAATTTGAACATTACACAAGGGTTAAAACAGCTGTTTATCTATTCCATATCCATACATACTATTCATCCATATTATATATATATATATATATATATATATATATATATATATATATATATATATATATATATATATATAAATACACTATTTTGCCAAAAGTATTTGGCCACCCATCCAAATTATAAGAATCGGGTGTCCTAATCACTTGGCCCGGTGTATAAAAACGAGCACTTAGGCATGGAGACTGTTTCTACAAACATTTGTGAAAGAATGGGCCGCTCTCAGTGATTTCCAGCGTGGAACTTTCATAGGACATTACCTGCGCAACAAATCCAGCCGTGACATTTCCTTGCTCCTAAATATTCCAAAGTCAACTTTGTTATAAGAAAATGTGAAGAGTTTGGGAACAACAGCAACTCAGCCACCAAGTGGTAGGCCACGTAAACTGACAGAGAGGGGTCAGCGGAAGCTGAAGCACATAGTGCAAAGACTTTCTGAAGAGAAAGTTGCTACAGAGCTCCAAACTTCATGTGACCTTCCGATTAGCCCACGTACAGTATGCAGAGAGCTTCATGGAATGGGTTTCCATGGCTGAACAGCTGCATCTAAGCCATACATCACTAAGTCCAATGCAAAGGGTGGGTTGCAGTGGTGTAAAGCACGTCGCCACTGGACTCTAGAGCAGTGGAGACGCCTTCTCTGGAGTGATGAATCATGCGTTTCTATCTGGCAATCTGATGGACCAGTCTGGCTTTGAAGGTTGCCAAAAAAAATGCTAGATTTCTCACTACATTGTGCTGAGTGTGAAATTTGGTGGAGGAGGAATTATGGTGTGGGGTTGTTTTTCCAGGAGCTGGGCTTGGCCCTTTAGATCAATTGAAAGGAACTTTGACTGCTCCAGGATAGCAAAACATTCTGGACAATTCCATGGTATGGCACGTCAAGTTCATATGTGAGTAAAGGCAGGTGGCCAAATAATTTTGGCAATATAGTGTATATATGGGGTGAGCTTAAACTTACTCTGCACTGGTTCACAACATTTATGCTTTAGCAACAAAAACAAGAAATGTTATCGAGTTCGATTTTTTTACTAACAAATGTTACGGCCAACATGTGTACACTTACAAAAAAACTAACTGCCAGGAACTAAAAAGCAAAAATGTTCAAGATAAACAAATGTGCACTCTTTGATGTTGTATAAGTCTCTGGGGCGGTATACTTGAGGGTTGCAGGTTCTATCCCCACTTCCGCCATCCTAGCCACTGCCGTTTTGTTCTTGGGCAAGGCACTTTACCCACCTGCTCCCAGTGCCACCCACACTGGTTTAAATGTAAAAAATAGATATTGGGTTTCACTTAGTAAAGCGCTTTGAGTCACTAGAGAAAAAGCGCTATATAAATATAATTCACTTCACAAATATAATTCACTTCTGGTAGGACTATCAGTCTGACTTGGTACGATTTGTCTATTCTTGTTTTGCAAAAGTGCTTAAAATCGGTCAAATCGCAGGGGTATATTTTGTGCATGGCCACCCCATATACTAAAGATTTAGGTCCGGGTTCTGACTTTTCTAATGTTGAAACTGTTAGGGCAGGAGTTGGCAACCCAAAATGTGAAAGAACCATACTTGACCAAAAATACAAAAAAAAAAAACAATCTGTCTGGAGCTACAAAAAAGGAAAAGCCGTATATAAGTCTGATAATGAAGGCAACATGTGATGTGTCTATATTATCTATAATAGCCTACTATCAAAATGACTTTAAAAGTTTTATATAAGTGTTATAATGAAAGCAACACATGATGTAAGTGTCTATATTAGCTTTAATAGCCTACTATCAAAAGGACTTTAAAAGTCATATATAAGTCCAATAATGAAGGCAACACATGACGTAAGTGTCTAAATTAGCTTTAATAGCCTACTATCAAAATTACTTTAAAATCTTATGTAAGTGTTATACTGAAGGCCACACATGACTTAAGTGTTTATATTAGCTATAATAGCCTACTATCAAAAGGACTTTAAAAGTCGTATATACGTCATATAATGAAGGCAACACATGACGTAAGTGTCTAAATCAGCTTTAATAGCCTACTATCAAAATGACTTTAGAATCTTATGTAAGTGTTTTACTGAAAGCCACACACTACTTAAGTGTTTATATTAGCTATAATAGCCTACTATCAAAATGACTAAGTGTCGCAGGCTGAAGCAAATCTTCCTTGACAGAAATGTTGAAATGTAATATTTATTCTACACATTTTAACAACATTAGAAACCATTAGTAAATCAGAAGCTACTCAGAAGGTGAAATAACTCCTGAACAAGGCTTTTAATGGCCAAAAGTATAGATGTGTGTGTCCAAGTTTAAGGAAACGGCAGGATGTCTTCTTTTAATATATTTAATATAATCTTTGGTAACCTAGATATATTTGCTGCGGTCTGGAACAATGTGACACACAAACAACTATCAGAAATGCGGCCAATGTCACATACAGATAATGTGTCGTGAGACATGCAAAACTAAATTAGATACAAAGAGGATAAAATTAAATGATATTAAATAAGCTGAAATATACCTACAAATGAGGCATAATGATGCAATATATACATACATCTAGCCCAGGGGGTAGGAAACCTATGGATGTTGCTCTTTTGATGACTGCATCCGGCCCTCAGATAAATCTTAGCTTAACACGATAAGTAATTAATAATTCCGCTGGTAATCACAGTGTTAAAAATAACATTCAAATCATCAAACATTCTCATGCATTTTAATCCAACCATCCATTTTCTATCAGAATTATATTTATTATTGGTTACCTTTTAGAAAAACAATGTTATTAAAAAGAATAAGAGACTCATCATACTCTAAAAATGTTGGTCTTAAAAATGCACGCATTTAATCGTATTCAGTGTTAAAAATTTTTATAAGGCTCTCACGGAAATACATTTTGAAATATTTGGCCTTCATGGCTCTCTCAGCCAAAAAGGTTCCCGACCCCTGATCTAGCCTAAAGAACCTATTAGCATTGATCAGTCATGCACTGACCAAATACGCCTGATTAGCACACCACACAAGTCAATAACATCAACAAAGCGCACCTTTGCGCAGTCACGCACAGTATAAAATGTTTGGTGGACAAAATGAGACAAACAATGAGTGGAAGATTTTACATGTAAACAAAATCTCATGCATTTTAATCCAACCATCCATTTTCTATCAGTATTATATTTATTATTGGTTACCTTTTAGAATAACAATGTTATTAAAAAGAATAAGAGACTCATCATACTCTAAAAATGTTGGTCTTAAAAATGCACGCATTTAATCGTATTCAGTGTTAAAAATTTTTATAAGGCTCTCACGGAAATACATTTTGAAATATTTGGCCTTCATGGCTCTCTCAGCCAAAAAGGTTCCCGACCCCTGATCCAGCCTAAAGAGCGTATTAGCATTGATCAGTCATGCACTGACCAAATACGCCTGATTAGCACACCACACAAGTCAATAACATCAACAAAGCGCACCTTTGCGCAGTCACGCACAGTATAAAATGTTTGGTGGACAAAATGAGACAAACAATGAGTGGAAGATTTTACATGTAAACAAAATGTGTCACAGTCTACACTGTGGTGAGTTCAAGAACCGCCGACATTAGTAGGACAAAACGATGTTCACCAAATACTCTCAACAGTGAAGCATACACACAAACATATTAAACAGTGGGCTTTCAAACAATTGGTCATTTGTGTCATAAAATCCACAAAAAAGTTTTCCCACATCTTTTTTTATTCTCAATACTTTATAAAAAAAATGCTTCAGGGAGCCACTATGAAGGCAGTAAAGTGCCACATGTTAGGGGATCGTTGTCCGCCTTAAAGCAGAGTGGAATGCGAAGGGAGTCTTATTACCTGTTCACCTTGTTGTGTTCAAGGACAAAACAAAATGAGTACACCCGGTTTCTTTATCTTCAGCTCTTAGCTTTGTATGGACTCATTGATCGTTTAAAAAATGACCGCGACCCACACAGGAAGTGACGTCAGAAACGACCCGCCTCAACCCAGCTTCAAAATAAAGCGGTTTCGTAACTCGGAGCTAACCACTGGAAATATGGAGGCGAGTCATCCAGACATGCCCGACATTTTTTCCTTTCGTCTGCACAGCTGCTTGTGGAAATCACAAAAATACCTTAATTGAAAGCGATTGCAGCTATTTGGGATACAACACTTCTCAGACGGCAACAGAACTTTCCAATGTCCAGTTCAGCTGTGATTCTACTTATCGAATTACTTTGTCCATTTGTCGAAGGAGAGACAACAAGAATGCGGGCTCCCGTGGATGTGATAAAGAAGTTAGCGTGTGCTTTGTATCACCTGGCCGACGAGGGAAGACTTAGGAAAACATCGAATGCATTTGGACTGGCAAAGCAGACTGTATCAGTGTGGAAGACGCTTCCTTCCGGGTTCTTTGGGCCACCAGTCACCGACACCACCACTCATTTTTCTGGGTCAACAATACTGTTTGTTTTACAATAAACGCCAGATCGTGCAAAGTCTTTATGTGCTTTCCAGCAATTGTCTTTCTTCAATCGAGCACATGAATGGTTTCCCTACGAGTGGTCTGTCTTGCTCTCGCTCCCCTCGTGCTTCGCCAACCGCCATAAACTGCTGCCTTTAAAGGCCTACTGAAACCCACTACTACCGACCACGCAGTCTGATAGTTTATTAGATTAGATAGTACTTTATTTATTCCGTCAGGAGAGTTCCTTCAGGAAAATTACAATTTTCAGCACAATCCCATTCAAGATCAGACAAACATTATAGGGAGACAGAACAGGATCGCTGACGGGTCTGCCGGCTTCCAGCGCCCCTTACAAAAAAGATGACATACAGGTAAACAGGGGGGGGGGGGGGGGGGGGAAAATAGAAGATTAAAATAAAATAAAAAAATAAAAAATCGGTCTTAGCGTAGGCCCTGGAGTGGGGGTGCAGACTGAGGCCAAGGGAAAAGAACAACTCATAGCCATAGTACACATCCCTCTTACATGTGTGTAAGAGGGAAACATCAAACATCAAAGAACACAGAGGACATTAAAGACATTAAAGCAGCAGATACAAGCAGACACTTCTACATACATATATATACATATACATATATATCAATGATGAAATATTAACATTGCAACACATGCCAATACGGCCGGGTTAGTTTACTAAATTGCAATTTTTTAAATTTCCCGCGAGGTATCCTGCTGAAAATGTCGCAGAATAATGACGCTTATGTTGATGCGTGCTCGTGAGGTTATTGGTTGGAGCGGACATGTTCTTCCAGCACCACTCACGGCTAAAAGTAGTCTGTTTTCATCGCATAATTCCACAGTACTCTGGACATCTGTGTTGCTGAATCTTTTGCAATTTGTTCAATGAATAATGGAGACGTCAAAGAAGAAAGCTGTAGGTGGGAAGCGGTGTATTGCGGCCACCTTTAGCAACACAAACACAGTCGCTCCTTCATTGTTTACATTCACGAAAGATAGCGGTGAAGCTTTACTATGGAACAGAGCGGTCAAGCGAGTACGGTTGGATTGGACCACACACACAAAGTACAGTGTATTATGAAGCGATCATTTCGAAAGATCGTGTTTCGAAGAGGGTCCCTTGCGAAGGGCATGGATGGGCATCGCCACCACCCGTCGACTGGTGCTGAAGAAAGGTGTGGGGCTGACCTTTAGGTTGTACAGGTACGACCATAAAATCTCACTAAAACACTAGTACCATAATTAGCAGATAAGGGATTTTCCTGAATTACCGTAGTACATGTGTCTAATAACATCGACTTTTTTTTTTTCTAGTGCTTCACTCTAACTTTCCTCATCCACAAATCTTTCATCCTCGCTCAAATTACTGGAGAAATCGTCGCTTTCTCGGACCGAATCGCTCTTGCTGCTGGTGGCTATGATTATAAACAATGTGAGGTCAAGCAAACATGGTTCCCGACCACATCTCAACCGGCAGGTTTCGGTGAGAAAATTGTGCTAATAAGTTACCGTAGACATGAGCGGAGCTTGCGTCCTGCTGCAGCAGCGTGGCTTCCCTTAGATGGATGCACTGGCGGTCAACACACCCGTGGCCACACCCCTCCGACTCTCAGGTACCATATAATCTCACTAAAACACTAGTAACACAATAAGCAGATAGGAGATTTTCCAGAATTATCCTAGTAAATGTGTCTAATAACATCTGAATTGCCCCCACTGACCTCGTCTTTTTTTTTCTTTATTCTAGTCCTTCACTCTCCCTATCCTCATCCACAAATCTTTCATCCTCGCTCAAATTAATGGGGAAATAGTCGCATTCTCAGTCCGAATCGCTCTTGCTGCTGGTGGCTATGATTATAAACAATGTGAGGTCAAGCAAACATGGTTCCCGACCACATGTCAACCGGCAGGTTTCGGTGAGAAAATTTTGGTAATAAGTTACTGTAAACATGAGCGGAGCTTGCCTCAATTGCAGCTGTGTGGCTTCCCTTAGAGACACTGGCGGTCACCACACCCCTCCCACTTTCAGGTACCATATAATCTCACTAAAACATTAGCAACACAATTAGCAGATAAGGGATTTTCCAGAATTATCCTAGTAAATGTGTCTAATAACAATCGAATCGCTCCCACTGTATAGTCTTTTTTTTTCTAGTCTTTCACTCTCACTTTCCTCATCCACAAATCTTTCATCCTCGCTCAAATTAAATGGGTGAATCGTCGCTTTCTCGGTCCGAATCGCTCTGGCTGCTGGTGGCCGTGATTGTAAACAATGTGAGGATGTGAGGAGCTCCACAACCCGTGACGTCACGCGCTCATCGTCTGCTACTTCCGGTACAGGCAAGGCTTTTTTATTAGCGACCAAAAGTTGCGAACTTTATCGTCGATGTTCTCTACTAAATCCTTTCAACAAAAATATGGCAATATCGCGAAATGATCAAGTATGACACCTGCTATCCCCGTTTGAATAAGAAAATCTCATTTCAGTAGGCCTTTAATTTAAGAACTTGCACACAAAGCAACACTGGAGGTGAATATGAGGTGTGCATTTTCCGCGTATGCGCACTAGGCCGCATTGCACCGACGGACGGAGGGGGGGCAGAGGGTTTTAAACGACCATTATGTGTGTAGGATAAGGTTAGGTGAGATTTACCCTGGATAGAAATGTGTAGAAATGGCCTTGGTCTCAGATTGTGATCTAGAGAGAGCACGCCAGACCATTTTGGGCACGGTGTTCTCTCAGCGCTGGTATTGCTTTTTCTGTTTGTTCTTACTCCATTTGTAGAATAAATTATTAATTTTCCAATTCTATTCTCCTCGACTTATTCGATCAAGCCAGTAGCCACAAAATAACGTGGGAGGTCTTTGCCATTCAAATGGGAGATCTGAACTAAAGTTTGCTTATATTGATTGAATGCTTGTGTATTCATGTTGAAATTTGGCCCAAAGGTTTTTGAACAAATTGGTCATTAAATGGGGATTTTCTTTCTAATTTCAACCAAAAATCTAAATGGAAGGGGTTTTATAACATTAGGAGCTGTGTGTAAACATGTTTTATTAATGTGCTATATGTCAATATGAGGGAAAAACAATCAGACTGTTCAGGAATTTGAGATGTTACAATCACGCCAATGAATGCAAATTCAACCAATCAGTGCGAGTTGTGTGGCCTTGCGATTTTACCCAATGCTCACAACGTCACCACATACACTATATCACCAAAAGTACTTGGCCATCCATTCAGGACGTGGCATCTAAGCCATACAGTACATCAAGATGGTGGCCAGGAGGCGGAGTGTGCGGCGGAGCGGAGAGGCGGGGCGCGCAATCGGAGCCAGGTGCGTCAAACACACACCTGCTCTCAATCTGTGCATCTTCTCCTGCTGTATAAAAGGGGAGAAGGAGGACCAATCAGGGCAGAAGAAGTAGGAGAACCAGTAGACGAAGGAGACGAGCGAGACCAGTTGAGCAATGAGCCCCCGAGGAAGACGGAGTCACCGGCGACCGAAAGGCGAGCAGCAAAGGAGGAAGCGCTGGAAATCGGCCCGACCGACTGGGACCTAGCAGTGTTTATCGAAATAATAAACGTCACGACATACACTATATCATCAAAAGTACTTGGCCATCCATTCATGATGTGGCATCTAAGCCATACAGTACATCACTGTGGAGAGGCGGAGCAGACAGAGAGGTAGGTAAAACCGTGGTCCTACTCAAGATGGTGGCCAGGAGGCGGAGTGTGCGGCGGAGCGGAGAGGCGGGGCGCGCCTAGAGCGACGCTGCAGCAATCGGAGCCAGGTGCGTGAAACACACACCTGCTCTCAATCTGTGCATCTTCTCCTGCTGTATAAGAGGGGAGAAGGAGGAGCAATCAGGGCAGAAGAAGTAGGAGAACCAGTAGACGAAGAAGACGAGCGAGACCAGACGAGCAATGAACCCCCGAGGAAGACGGAGTCACCGGCGACCGAAAGGCGAGCCGAGACGAGAAGCAAAGGAGGAAGCGCTGGAAATGGGCCCGACCGACTGGGACCTAGCAGTGTTTATCGAAATAATAAACGTCACGACATACACTATATCACCAAAAGTACTTGGCCATCCATTCATGATGTGGCATCTAAGCCGTACAGTACATCACTGTGGAGAGGCGGAGCAGACAGAGAGGTAGGTAAAACCGTGGTCCTACTCAAGATGGTGGCCAGGAGGCGGAGTGTGCGGCGGAGCGGAGAGGCGGGGCGCGCCTGGAGCGACGCTGCAGCAATCGGAGCCAGGTGCGTGAAACACACACCTGCTCTCAATCTGTGCATCTTCTCCAGCTGTATAAAAGGGGAGAAGGAGGAGCAATCAGGGCAGAAGAAGTAGGAGAACCATTAGACGAAGAAGACGAGCGAGACCAGACGAGCAATGAGCCCCCGAGGAAGACGGAGTCACCGGCGACCGAAAGGCGAGCTGAGACGAGCAGCAAAGGAGGAAGCGCTGGAAATGGGCGCGACCGACTGGGACCCAGCAGTGTTTATCGAAATAATAAACGTCACGACATACACTATATCACCAAAAGTACTTGGCCATCCATTCATGATGTGGCATCTAAGCCGTACAGTACATCACTGTGGAGAGGCGGAGCCGACAGAGAGGTAGGTAAAACCGTGGTCCTACTCAAGATGGTGGCCAGGAGGCGGAGTGTGCGGCGGAGCGGAGAGGCGGGGCGCGCCTGGAGCGACGCTGCAGCAATCGGAGCCAGGTGCGTAAAACACACACCTGCTCTCAATCTGTGCATCTTCTCCTGCTGTATAAGAGGGGAGAAGGAGGAGCAATCAGGGCAGAAGAAGTAGGAGAACCATTAGACGAAGAAGACGAGCGAGACCAGACGAGCAATGAACCCCCAAGGAAGACGGAGTCACCGGCGATCGAAAGGCGAGCTGAGACGAGCAGCAAAGGAGGAAGCGCTGGAAATGTGCGCGACCGACTGGGACGCAGCAGTGTTTATTGAAATAATAAACGAGAGTCAAACCTTTTACTGCCATGTCTTTCATCGATGGTCCCGCACGAGGGCGGCTGGAAGCCGTTCACAATCCCCAAGTCCAGTGCAAAGGGTGGGATGCAGTGGTGTAAAGCATGTCGCCACTGGACTCTAGAGCAGTGGAGACATGTGGTCTGGTGTGATGAATCACGCCTTTCCATCTGGCAATCTGATGGAGTCTGGGTTTTGGAGGTTGCCAGGAAAACATTTCGTACAGCATTGTGTCGAGCGTGAAATTATGGTGTGGAGTTGTTTTTCAGGAGTTAGGTCCAGTGAAAGGAACATTGAATGCTCCAGGACACCAAAACATTTTGGACAATTCCATGCTCCCAACCTTGTGTGAACAGTTTGGAGCGGGACCCTTCCTCTTCCAACATGACTGTCCACCAGAGCACAAAGTAAGGTCCATAAAGACAAATGACAGACTCTGGTGTGGATGAGCTTGACTGGCCTGCACAGAGTCCTGACCTGAAGCCGATAGAACACCGTTGGGATGAAATAGAACGGAGACCAAGAGCCAGGCCTTCTCGACCAACATCATTGCGTATTTGGAAGAATGGTCGAACATTCCTATAAACACACTCCGCAACCTTGTGGACAGCCTTCCCAGGAGAGTTGAAGCTGTAATAGCTACAAAAGCTGGACTGTCATCGTATTAAACCATATGGGTTAGGAATGGGATGGCACTTCAAGTTCATATGTGAGTCAAAGCAGGTGGCCAAATACTTTTGGCAATATAGTGAATCGTAGTCATTTTCACCAATCAAGTTTATCTCTAAAAAACACTTAAACGCATGTCGACTTTCTAGTCAAACGTGTGTTTGTTTTTTTATGTAAACAATCCAGGAAAAGCAATGTGGAAGAGAATCTCAACTCTTTAATGCTCAAACGCCACAATTCGGTTTTCCGCCTACAGCGCTAAGACCTCTGTGGTACCTCGGTTTTCATTTTTTGGGGAGGGTTCCAAAGGGTCTACTGAAAACCGAATGTATGAAAACCAAAACACTTTTCCCATAAGAAACAATAAGAAAAACCTTTTATCTGTTCCAGACACCCTAAAAAGTTAACATAAAACACTTCAATGATGATAGTTTGAAAACAAAGCATATACATGTAAATGTATTGTTTAGATCGGGAGTCAGCAACCCGCGGCTCTTTAGTGCCAGCCTAGGGGTTCCTTGGAGCATTTTTGCGAAAGGATTAAAAATTTAAAAAAATGAGGGAAAAATAATTAGTTTGTTTTAATATGTTTTTTTTTTGTTTGAGGACAAACATGACTCAAACCTTCCCAATTTTTAGAAATCCCACTGTTTAATATATTTGTGTGTATGCTTCACTGATGAGACTATTTGGTGAACATCGTTTTGTCCTACTAATTCTGGCGGTCCTTGAACTCAACAGTTTGTTTACATGTAAAATCTTCCACTCCTTAGCCTCATTTTGTCCACCAAACATTTTATGCTGTGTGTGAATGCACAAAGGTGAGCTTTGTTGATGTTACTGACTTGTTGGAGTGCTAATCAGGCATATTTGATCAGTGCATGACCGCAAGCTTCACGGTGGCAGAGGGGTTAGTGCGTCTGCCTCACAATGCGAAGTTCCTGCAGTCCTGGGTTCAAATCCAGGCTCGGGATCTTTCTGTGTGGAGTTTGCATGTTCTCTCCGTGAATGCGTGGGTTCCCTCCGGGTACTCCGGCTTCCTCCCACTTCCAAAGACATGCACCTGGGGATAGGTTAATTGGCAACACTAAATTGGCCCTAGTGTGTGAATGTGAGTGTGAATGTTGTCTGTCTATCTGTGTTGGCCCTGCGATGAGGTGGCGACTTGTCCAGGGTGTACCCTGCCTTCCGCCCGATTGTAGCTGAGATAGGCGCCAGCGCCCCCCGCGAGCCCGAAAGGGAATAAGCGGTAGGAAATGGATGAATGGATGGATGACCGCAAGCTAATCAATGCTAACATGCTATTTAGGCTAGCTGTATGTACATATTGCATCATTATGCCTCATTTGTAGGTATATTTGAGCTCATTTAATATCCTTTACTTTTATCCTCTTTGTATATAATTTAATTTTGCATGACAAACTGTATGTAATATTGGCTGCATTTCAGATAGTTGTTTGTGTACCATGTTGTTCCAGACCACAGCAAACTTTACCCAGCTTGCCAAAGATTTTAATAAATCTATTAAAAGACGACATCCTGCCATTTTCTTAAACTTGGACACACACATCTATACTTTTGGCCATTAAATCCAGTAATTTCCAGGAGTTATCTCACCTTCTGAGTAGCCTCTGATTTACTAATGGTTTCTAATGTTGTAAAAATGTGTAGAATAAATATCACATTTCGACATTTCTGTCAACAAAGATTCGTTTCAGCCTGCGACACATAGTCATTTTGATAGTAGGCTACTATAGCTAATATAGACACTTTCGTCATGTGTTGCCTTCATTACAAGACTTGGCGCTTTTGTTCAAGTGGGAGAATATTCCAATAAAGGTGCACTACACACTACTTTTGAATTCATTATTGGGCTTTGCGTATACAATGCAGTTCATCGCGATTAATCAGAGAAAAAGTGTGATTAACTTCGATTAAAATGTTTAATCGTTGCCCAGCCCTAGTGGCAATAAATACTGATAAAGTGTAAAAATTCTCAACACTTATTTGGAACATCCTACGGGTGTGCAGGCTAATTGGGAACAAGTGGGTGCCATGATGCCTGTGTATCGGCTGGGGAGATATCTGCGCTGCTGATCCGCCTCCGCTTGGGATAGTTTCCTGCTGGCTCCGCTGTGAACGGGACTCTCGCTGCTGTGTTGGATCCGCTTTGGACTGGACTCTCGCGACTGTGTTGGATCCATTATGGATTGAACTTTCACAGTATCATGTTAGACCCGCTCGACATCCATTGCTTTCCTCCTCTCCAAGGTTCTCATAATCATTGTCACCGACGTCCCACTGGGTGTGAGTTTTCCTTGCCCTTATGTGGGCCTACCGAGGATGTCGTAGTGGTTTGTGCAGCCCTTTGAGACACTAGTGATTTAGGGCTATATAAGTAAACATTGATTGATTGATGATTGATATACAGCTTTTCATTGTTTGCGGCTCCAGACAGGTATTTTTTTTTGTATTTTTGGTCTAATATGGCTCTTTCAACGTTTTGGGTTGCCGACCCCTGGTCTAGATGAACGCTGGCACTTACAGTATTTACTATATCAGTTTAAATGATCTGCTTTTTGAATTTAAAAAAATGATGGTTCCAAACTTCTTCCATTTACGGATGATGGAGGCCACTTTGCTGATTGGGATCTTCAAGGCAGAAAATATGTTTTCTGTACCCTTGCCCAGAATTTTGCTCTTTAGCTAATCTGTAGACAATTCCTTTGACTTTGTTCTTAGTTTGTGCTCCACCATGCACTGTCAAGACAGTCAGGTGTTGGCCTTTACAAAACATGTCCAATCACCCCAATTTACCACAGGTGGACTCTATTTAGGCTGCATGGACATCCTAAGAATGATCAGTTGAAACAGAAGGACCCTGAACTCATCTTTAAGCTTCATAGTAAAGGCTGAACAAACTTATAGATATACATTTTAATGTCTTATTTTATTGTAATTTTCTAGAAAAAACACTACCCTATTTCACATTGTTTTTGTAGGGTATTGTGCATATCATTCTAAGGACACAAATGTATGCATTTCCTTTTGGAATAAGAACTGCAAAAAAAAATTCTGGAAGCACTGTATTTCTTTCTTTTTGAATGCATTCTAAGACGTAAATAAATGCTAGCATGAAGTGGCTAAAAATTTAGCTAATGGACCCAGCACCCCCCGCAACGCCGAGAGGGACAAGCGGTAAAAAAATAGATGGATTCGATCTATTCAACCCATGAAAAAAAAAACTCTGTCAACGTTTCATATATAATGTAGTGAGAGGCACATTCATGATAAGATGTATTATTTATGTGATAACTCTTCGTCGGCATGATAATGCCGGCGTTGTTTTCCCAAGGATGCGTCGAAGCAGAACACAGCAAAGGTATGTTATAAATGGATTTATTAAATAATAAACGGCTATGAACAAAAACACTGGTGTAAAGAGAAAAGGTAAACAAAAGACGCTAGCGTGAAAGCTAGGATAAACACAAGGAAAACTAAAACTTGGCACGAGGACACAAAAGAGTAAACAAAAACATTCAGCATGAAAGCTGGAAAATAAAGTGGCTTAGCATGAGAGCTAGCGAGAAAATACATACATAGAATGATGAGAGTAGTCACTGTTGCGCGTGGGCAAATTAGGATCCGAGAATGAGTAAACAGAAAAGGTGAGCTTAAATAGGAGGGTGAAAATGAGTAGCAGGTGTGCGGGGCGAGACTAACAGGTGGAGTGATGCGTAACCATAGTGATGGACAAAAACAGGAAATGAACGGGTCAGACAGAACGAAACAAAGATGGAAAAAACAAACATGTGAAGATCTGAGCAGCAGATCGCAACAATTTACATATTTCGATTATTCTAAATATTGGTGGCGCGTTGATTTCACAAGGGTCGCTAGTTCCTTCAACAACAAATAACTACCCTTAACCGTGGCAGACTTTGTGACAGCCAACAACGAATACTTTATATGGAAGATGAGCTTACATTTTAGTGAACCACTACATCATGTAACAACTACTGCTGGGACCTGAACAAGAAAGACAAACTATGAACATAGTAAAACAATCACTTAGGGCAGGGGTCGGGAACCTTTTTGGCTGAGATAGCCAAAAAGCCAAATATTTTAAAATGTATTTCCGTAAGAGCCATAAAATATTTTTCTTAACATTGAACACAACTAAACGCGTGCATTTTTACGCAAGACCAACTTTTCTAGAGCAGTGGTTCTCAACCTTTTTTCAGTGATGTACCCCCTGTGAACATTTTTTTAATTCAAGTACCCCCTAATCAGAGCAAAGCATTTTTGGTTGAAAAAAAGAGATAAAGAAGTAAAATACAGCACTATGTCATCAGTTACTGATTTATCAAAATGTATAACAGTGCAAAATATTGCTCATTTGTAGTGGTCTGTCTTTAACGATTTGGAAAAAATATATATAAAAATAACTAAAAACTTGTTGAAAAATAAACAAGTGTTTCAATTATAAATAAAGATTTCTACACATAAGTAAACATCATCTTAAAGTGCCCTCTTTGGGGATTGTAATAGAGATCCATCTGGATTCATGAACTTAATTCTAAACATTTCTTCACAAAAAAATAAATCTTTAACATCAATATTTATGGAACATGTCCACAAAAAAATCTAGCTGTCAACACTGAATATTGCATTGTTGTATTTTTTTTTAAGTTTATGAACTTACATTCATATTTTGTTGAAGTATTATTCAATAAATATATTTATAAAGGATTTTTGAATTGTTTTTTTTAGAATATTTTTAAAAAATCTCACGTACCCCTTGGCAGACCTTCAAGTACCCCCAGGGGTACGCATACCCCCATTTGAGAACCACTGTTCAAGAGTATAATAGGTCTCTTATTCTTTGTAATAACATTGTTATTCTGAAGCTAACTGTTGAGGGGGCGTGGCCTGCGGGCCTGCAGCGAACTGGGGTGTGCCAGGACCGGCCTCGAAATCAGCGACAGGTGCGTAGATTGTCCACCTGAGCCTTGTTATCTAATCACCTGTCGCTCTGTTATAAGCAGCAGCCAGGAGGAGAGACGGGGTTGGGGCTGGAGCCAGAGTGAGAGCGAGAACAAAAGAGGAAAATACAATTGCTGGAAAGCAACTGAGAGACTTATTGAAAAATAAAACAATATTTTAACCCTGAAACAGGCTCTCATGTCAGTGCTTTGTGGTCTAAAGAACCCCCAGGGGGGCAAGCCCCAAAATAACCAATAATTAATAAATAACTTCTTACCATTAACACAACTTCTTGAATAGGTGCGGTAGAAAACGGATGGATGGATTAAAAATGCATGAGAATGTTTTATATTTTGAACGTTATTTTTAACACTGTGATTACAAGTGGAATTATTCATTATCAATCAATCAATCAATGTTTATTTATATAGCCCTAAATCACTAGTGTCTCAAAGGGCTGCACAAACCACCACGACATCCTCGGTAGGCCCACATAAGGGCAAGGAAAACTCACACCCAGTGGGACATCGGTGACAATAATGATCCAGTGGGACGTCTGTGACAATAATGATTATGAGAACCTTAGAGAGGAGGAAAGCAATGGATGTCGAGCGGGTCTAACATGATACTGTGAAAGTTCAATCCACAATGGATCCAACATAGTCGCGAGAGTCCAGTCCAAAGCGGGTCCAACTCAGCAGCGAGAGTCCCGTTCACAGCGGAGCCAGCAGGAAACCATCCCAAGCGGAGGCGGATCAGCAGCGCAGAGATGTCGAGGCGGATCAGCAGCGCAGAGATGTCCCCAGCCGATACACAGGCAAGCAGTACATGGCCACCGGATCGAACCGGACCCCCTCCACAGGGGAGAGTGGGACATAGAAGAAAAAGAAAAGAAACAGCAGATCAACTGGTCTAAAAAGGGAGTCTATTTAAAGGCTACAGTATACAAATGAGTTTTAAGGTGAGACTTAAATGCTTCTACTGAGGTGGCATCTCGAACTGTTACCGGGAGGGCATTCCAGAGTACTGGAGCCCGAACGGAAAACGCTCTATAGCCCGCAGACTTTTTTTGGGTCTCGTGTTAAGCAATGTCAGCTCAGATTTATCCGAGAGCCAGATGCAGTCATCAAAAGAGCCACATCTGGCTCGCGAGCCATAGGTTCCCTAGCCCTGACTAAGGGCCTGATTTATTAAGATGTAAATCTAACACGCTTCATAGCATGTGCACTACAAAAAATAGTGTTTTGTTATGTTTTTAAACATGCAGTAGACATGTACTACTTTTTATAGGGATTTTAGAAGCAGTCCTGCAGTGCATCTTCATTGAAACCACTTCATTTTTTTTCTTACCGCTGAGGGTGCACTTATTGTGGAGAGGCTGCTTTTACCCCGGCTCAAGATGCACAAAAATGCATACTTGAAGTTTTTTTTCTTGTGAGAAATATTTTAATAATATATATTGTAGCAAAATAAGCAAATGTCATTAAAAAATGTTTCATCTGAATTGGTATTAAAAGTTTTTAAATCTTCTATCCGCTTATAAAATGATGTTGCTGAAGAGCCAATATGTCTAAAAAAAAATTTTTTCTGACTGTTTAAAATATTGGCGTATGATGGAGGATTCTTGTCCGTCCATCGACAGTTTTTGTAGCCCAAGCACTGATCCGAGTTCTTTACCAAAATAATGCTTGCGAAACGTTGATGAGTGTTGATAAATCACATTGCACGTGCTGAATATTTTATATTTGCATCACCTCCCCCCAGTATTGTGGGCATTTTAAAGATCACTGCACACTTCATTTTGCACGCTAATAAAGACAGAGACGTAAAATGGATTGCACGCCTTATTCTACAATTCACTTTGCACATGTTAAGTAGATCAGGTTTGCACGTGCTTTAGCAGTGGCGGGCCGTGCGTTTCCCACCCAGGCCTTCAGTGATATCCGACTTCAAGGATTACCTCTCAAAATACCATCATTTATGTTATTTATACTATATAGAAACACATTTACGCACTAATGGACATTGAAACACATCAACAGTGTACAAAAGGGGCTATGTTCTGGCACATTTAAAAACCAATAAACCCGCATCAGCAATTAAAACATATCTTACTGACAAAATTAAAATTACAGAAAACATATAGGTTGATTGGCAACACTAAATTGGCCCTAGTGTGTGAATGTTGTCTGTCTATACGTGTTGGCCTTGCGATGAGGTGGCGACTTGTCCAGGGTGTACCCCGCCTTACGCCCGATTGTAGCTGAGATAGGCCCCAGCGCCCCCCGCGACCCCGAAAGGGAATAAGCGGTAGAAAATGGATGGATGGATGGATATTGAACGTGAAAAAATAAAGAAATACGATATTTGAACTCAGAATTTGTAGGACCCATTCGACGCCGTATAAGGCAATGGTACATTTGCACATTTCATCGCCATAACAGCTGAGCTAGTTTCCGGGGTTGGTCGACATCGTCTCACAGGATGTAGTTTCTCTTTAAATATCCTTCTTGAAAATGGCCTTGCAAATATATTACTGCGAACTAATCAACGTTTTGTTCGCCTTCTCTGTGGGTTAAAAAAGTGAGCATCGGTGATTTCTCTGCTAGCCCGGTATGCATACTTGCATAGCCTTGAGAACTCCGATTTCGGGAGGTGGGGCGTGGGAAGCGTGTTTAAGAGGGGAGGAGTATATTTACATCTACATTTCACCAACTCGAGTATTTCATATATATAAATATATATATAAATATATACATATATATATATATATGTATGAAATACTTGACATTCAGTGAATTCTAGCTATATATATATATATATATATATATATATATATATATATATATATATATATATATGCATATATATATGTACATATATATATATATATATATATATATATATATATATATATAAACAAAAGAAATATTTGAATTTCAGACGGCACCTATCAAATACACAGTAATAAAAACACAATCCAATCCAATCCACTTTATTTATATAGCACATTTAAACAACAATAACGTTTCCAAAGTGCTGCACAGCCATGTTAAAAACAATATTATGCTCCACCAATGACTGAATAAAACAAAAAATTAATAAAAATAAAACCAATAAAAACAATATAAAAACAAATATGATTTAAAAACTATTTTAAAGGGTAAAATCAATTAAAACACAGTTCTACTAACTCTACTCAATAACCAGGCGAAGTGATGAAGTTACGTCTCTTTACAGTGGGCTTCAGAACAGACTCCCTCACTTGCCGTCAGGTGCGCAACACCACGTAAATCGTTGACCAATCAAAGAGCAACCCCATAACGCTATAGCCAACATTCACCAGGAGATGGCAACAGACAACAAAGAATCACTCTATTACAGACGGCGTAACTTCCTCGTTCTTCAGCTTCGTCTCCTTGTGTGTGCAGTTTTTTATTCAAATCTGTAGACTTTGTAACGTGATTGGGCAGGCAGGCTGTTTATATAGTGGGAAAGCGGGCGTGAAAACAGGCTGTCCCCACTCAGGTCTGCTGCCCGCATGGAGCTGGAGGGGAAGTGGCCTCCAGCTACGGCTGATTTTCGGGAGTAAATTTCTTCCGGGAGGTTTCCGGGAGAGGCGCTGAATTTCAGGAGTGTCCCGGAAAATCCAAGAGGGTTGGCATGTATGCCGGTATGGCTCCAGTGCAACCCTTCCTGCTTACTGCCAAATTGCAACTTGTGTTTGGATACTCACTTTTGAGTGACAAGTGAGTATCCAATCACAGTCTCGTTAACGTGAGGCCAGCTAGAAGGCTTTACAGACATCAACTCGTGATCTGATTGGCTATCAAAATTATCTATCAACTGTATGTTACCGTTCTCTTACAGTGCACAAACGCCCGCATTGTTGATTCTGAAAGCCTCGGGCAGATTTGGTACAGCATGGCAACATAGGCTAGCTGAATTCTGATTGGCTACAAACTCTAACCTAAAAACAACACCGCTGGAAGGAGCATAATATGACATGAAGAGAATATGAATACTTTTAGATATTTAGGGAAAGTAAACAAAAAAATACTCATATCTTTATGATCATGATTTCTGGTTATGTTAGCCCTGACGGCACACCACTCTGTTTTAGTACACACAAACCTTTAGTAAATCAGTCCCATATTGTACAAATTAATGTCTGCTCTCAGTGGGATGCCAAGTAATGGGATGTTTATATCTTTCAGCACAGGACTTGTAATCACCATTTAGATAATTAATTAAAATTCTCACTCTTGGAAAAAAGGGTGTGTTTTTGTGTCTTGTTTGCTATGTCGTCAGGTATAAATTGAATTTCAAAGTTGAAAGGCATGACTTGTAATCTAGAACTCATTTTTACAAACTCATAGGCATGTGTGTGTGTTCTTGTATTTCTACCCTTCTTAAGACATCAACAAGGAAAAGTACCTTCCATATGAGGACCGGTGAACAAGTTAGAACATAAATCATGTTAAATGCGGAAAACCATCGCATCTAATAGAGTGTCTCATTTGCACCCCTGGTGGTGAAATGTATCAAAATGAGGGTGGTCCCAAAAAGGAGGAATTTTTCAAATTGACTGTGTGTTGGTTTTAAAAGTGCTACCTCTCTGGTCAACATATGAAATAACAAGTGTGCGTAAAAATTTGAAGTGCTCCCCCTGTGGCCAACATATGCAATAACAAGTGGGTGTAAGAAATTGAAATGCGTACCCTTTGGCCAAAATTAATTAAAAAAAACAACAACTAAATATGTATAAAGAGACATACTTTAATAACTTGAAGTAAATAATAAGATTAAAAAACAATTACAAAAAATAACAAAGCTCACACTTTTTTTATATTTGCATATTATGTATATATTTTTAATGTTGAAAATACAAATCTCTTTATATCTAGAAAGAGTGGTCCTAAAGAGGGCGGCATTTTTCGGAGGTCTCAAGAAGGTAACAAATACAAGAATGTGTGCGTGTATGTATATGTGTGTTTGTGTGTGTGTGTGTGTGTGTGTGTTCCGGCAATGCCGACTTAATGGAGACATCGCTCTGTTTACACAGTTAGGGGACCTCTAACAGTATGGGGACAAAAAAACAGGTCCCCCAAAGGGAAAACTTTTAAAATGATAATCAGATCCATTCTGAAGATGCCCAAGTGATTTTTAAAGGCCTACTGAAATTAGATGTTCTTATTTAAACGGGGATAGCAGGTCCATTCTATGTGTCATACTTGATCATTTCGCGATATTGCCATATTTTTGCTGAAAGGATTTAGTAGAGAACATCCACAATAAAGTTCACAACTTTCGGTGCTAACAGAAAAGCCCTGCCTTTGCCGGAAGTCGCAGACGATGACGTCACATGTTGATGACTCCTCACATCTTCACATTGTTTTTAATGGGAGCCTCCAACAAAAACAGCTATTCGGACCGAGAAAACGAAAATGTTCCCATTAATTTGAGTTAGGATGGAAGATTCGTGTTTGAGGATATTGATAGCGACGGACTAGGGGGAAGAAAAAAAAATGTGATTGCATTGGGACAGATTCAGATGTTTTTAGACACATTTACTAGGATAATTCTGGGAAATCCCTTATCTTTCTATTGTGTTGCTAGTGTTTTAGTGAGTTTAACAGTACCTGATAGTCGAAGGTGTGTGTCCACGGGTGTGTTGATGCCAATGTCTCAGGGACGTCGACGGCAGCTTTATGGACGGGGCAAGCTCAGCTGATCTCCGGTAAGAAGCGACCTTTTACCACAATTTTCTCACCGAAACCTGCTGGTTAACATTCGGTCGGGATCCATGTTCGCTTGACCGCGCTCTGATCCATAGTAAAGTTTCACCCCTGGGAATTTTAAATAAGGAATCACCTTGTGTTTGTGTGGCTAAAGGCTAAAGCTTCCCAACTCCATCTTTCTACTTTGACTTCTCCAATATTAATTGAACAAATTGCGAACGATTCAGCAACACAGATACTGTGTAATTATGCCGTTAAAGCAGACGACTTTTAGCTGTGTGTGTGTGCAGCGCTCATATTTCCTAACAGCCCATGACGTCACGCGTACACGTCATCATTACGCGACGTTTTCAACACGAAACTCCCGGGAAATTTAAAATTGCATTTTAGTAAACTAAAAAGGCCGTATTGGCATGTGTTGCAATGTTAATATTTCATCATTGATATACAAACTATCAGACTGCGTGGTCGGTAGTAGTGGGTTTCAGTAGGCCTTCCAGCGTTTAACATACAGCATGATTATAAAACATTACCTTAAAGTACGATTCACATTCAGCACGTTCCATAGTTGGAGTTGCAGACAACTTCATTACTGCTAAATAGCAGTTTTCAGTAATGTCACAGAAGATGCAGGATTGTCTTTGACATTAAGTGGTGAAACTTCCTACAAGAGGACAGCTGTAGTGCTGTATTCTGAGGATCATTTCATATTTACTTTGAACTTTTTTTTTACTTTTTTTAAATGGTCCTCAATAGTCACGTACAAATTTGTGTGAATTATGCAAAATTATTTGCATTTGGTGCCCATGAACCATATTAACTATTTTTCCCCAGGGTCCCCAGTAAGAATGATCAGCACATTACTTCATCAATCCAGATATTTAAAGACATGTATGAGATAACTGGGCGGTGGCCATTTTCACCTCATTTTTTTATGCCTCCACAACCTTTGAAAAGGGTGGTCCCCACAAGTCACGAACAACAACTTGGTCCCCATTCCAAATGATAACCAGTGTGTGTGTGTGTGTGTGTGTGTGTGTGTGTGTGTGTGTGTGTGTGTGTGTGTGTTCTGGCAATTCTGATTTAATGGGGACATGGCTCTGTTTACACAGTCACCTTTAGGGGACCTCTGACGGTATGGGGACCAAAAAAACAGGTCCCCTAAAGGGAAACCTTTTTAAATGATAGTCAGATCCATTCTGAAGATGCATAAGTGATTTTTAAGCTTTGGCCCATAAAACATGTTTATTGAAAAGTAAACATGTTTAAACATCTATTTTGAAATTTTTTATTTTTATTTTTATAAATGGTCCTCAGTAGTCACGTACAAATTTGTGTGAATTATGCAAATTATATTAATTTGGTCCCCATGAACCATATTAACTTTTTTTCCCCAGGGTCCAAAGTAAGAATGATCAGCACATTGCTTTATCAATCCAGAGATTTAAAGACGTGTATGAGCTAACTGGGCAGTGGCAATTTTACCTAGTTTTCTTTATGCCTCCACAACCTTTAGAAAGGGTGGTCCCCACAAGTCATGATCAAAAACTTGGTCCCCATTCCAAATGATAACCGGTGTTTGTGTGTGTGTGTGTGTGTGTGTGTGTTCTGGCAATTCTAACTTAATGGGGACATGGCTCTGTTTACACACATTAAGGGGACTTCTGCTGGTATGGGGACCAAAAAACAGGTCACCTATAGGGAAACCTTTTTAAATGATAGTCAGATCCATTCTGAAGATGCATAAGTGATTTTTAAGCTTTGGCCCGTAAAACATGTTTACTGATAAGTAAACATGTCTAACATCTATTTTGAACTGTTTTTTTTTTTTATGTTCACGTACAAATTTGTGTGAATTATGCAAAATTATTTCAATTTGGTCCCCATATAAATAAATAAAGTTTGTTTGATTGATTGATTAGTCAGACAACAGGAACATCACCATAGATGTCCTTTAAGTTACTCCAAGATTCCCAGCTAGAGTCTGCTGTTACTCTAATTGCGAGATCTTTTTTGGGCATGTTGTTTTTTGTTTTTGTTTTGTGCATGAAAGGGTGGAAGTTATTTATCATGATCTAGTTTTTGTTTTGTTTTGTTTTTTGCATGAGAAATCCTAGAATTAGTCAAAGGGTGTTTTGACTTTCTGTTAGAGTCAATAATACGCTTTGTTCCACGCCGCAACGCTCTGTTGGGAGTTCAACTCAAAAGTGAGACAGCGGCACGCACGCGGAAACGCACTCAGCTGTAAATCTTTTAGATGCGGACGCTGGCACAGGCTGCTTGTTGATTTAAAGGCAGCGTACATGCATGTAAACCTTTGGAGGAATCCAATCAGTCACAATCCTTGCCCGGCACACATTTCTATTAGCTTATGTTTTATTTCTGCTTTCTAACTTTTTATAGCTCACTCTTGTCTTCTTTGAAACATTTTTTTCTCTCTCTCTCTCTCTCTCTCTCTCTCAGCCTGTGCTCGTAAGGAAAAAATTTGGAAAGATAAAAAGGGAACAATAAATACAAGGGCATTATGAGGGCTGAACCGAGCCCGAACCCATCTGGACAAGCCTGCAAGCAGTGTGAGGGTCATGTTTTTTGACTTCTCCAGGACTATACCGCCTGGGCTACTGGGTGTGAAGTTGGAGAAGATGTAGGCAGAGTCCTGGGTTGTAGATTACCTGACTGACAGACCACAGTACGTTCGACTGCAGGACTGTGTGTCTGACAGGCTGGTCAGCAACACCGGGGCCCCGCAGGGTACAGTCCTCTCCCCCTTCCTCTTCACCATTTACACCACCGATTTCCACTATCAATCAGAGTTCTGCCACCTTCAGAAGTGTTCTGATGACTCTGCGATAGTGGGGTGTATTGAGGATGGTGATGATGAGGAATACAGGGCACTGGTGGAGGACTTTGTCACATGGTGTGGAAAGAACCACCTCCAGCTCAATGTGACAAAGACCAAGGACTTAGGAAGGAGGAGGAGTACTCCGGCGACCCCTGTTTCCATCAGGAGGGTCGATGTGGACATGGTTGAGGATTATAAATACCTTGAAGTACACATCGACAACAAGCAGAATGGGTCAAAAGACGCTGAGGCCCTCTACAAGAAGGGACAGAGCCGCCTCTACTTCCTCAGGAGGCTAGGATCCTTCTACGTCTGTACTAAGGTGTTGAAGATGTTCTACGAGTCGGTGGTGGCGAGAGCTTTCTTGTATGCCGTGGCTTGCTGGGGCAGCGGGCTGAGAGTGAGGGTGGCAAAACAGACTGGACAAGTTGGTAGAGAAGGCCAGTAACGTGGTGGGAGTGGAGCTGGACTCTCTGGCGGTGGTGTCAGAGAGGAGAAGTCTAGCAAAACTCCCACCCGCTACACTCGGACCTTGCGGAGAGAATGAGTGGAAGGCTCAGACTCCCAAAATTTAACAAGGAACGACACAGGAGGTCCTTCATGCCGACAGCTATCAAACTGTATAATGTATATGTTCCTTGACTGCACTTAAATGTAGAATATATTTATATTATTCATATATTGTATATTATATATGTATAATATATGTCATATATTATTTATTATTATTATTGTTTATTGTGAGCAAACTGTGGTGCTGAATTTCCCCCAGGGATCAATAAAGTACTTTCTATTCTATTCTATTCAAAACATATTGTGCTAGCATTATGGATGTCCGCTAATTTTTTGCAACTCAACGCCAAAAAAACGGAACTGCTGATTATCGGTCCTGCTAGACACCGACCTCTATTTAATAATACAACTGTAACATTTGACAACCAAATAATTAAACAAGGCGACTCAGTAAAGAATCTGGGTACTATCTTCGACCCAACTCTCTCCTTTGAGTCACACATTAAAAGCGTTACTAAAACGGCCTTCTTTCATCTCCGTAATATCGCTAAAATTCGCTCCATTTTGTCCACTAACGACGCTGAGATCATTATCCATGCGTTTGTTACGTCTCGTCTCGATTACTGTAACGTATTATTTTCGGGTCTCCCCATGTCTAGTATTAAAAGATTACAGTTGGTACAAAATCCGGCTGCTAGACTTTTGACAAGAACAAGAAAGTTTGATCACATTACACCTGTACTGGCTCACCTGCACTGGCTTCCTGTGCACTTAAGATGTGACTTTAAGGTTTTATTACTTACGTATAAAATACTACACGATCCAGCTCCATCCTATCTTGCCGATTGTGTTTCACCATATGTCCCGGCAAGAAATCTGTGTTCAAAGTGATTCCTAAAGCCCAAAAAAGTCTGCGGGCTATAGAGAGTTTTCCGTACTCTGGAATGCCCTCCCGGTAACAGTTCGAGATGCCACCTCAGTAGAAGCATTGAAGTCTCACCTTAAAACTCATTTTTATACTCTAGCCTTTAAATAGACCTCCTTTTTAGACCAGTTGATCTGCTGCTTCTTTTCTTTTTCTCCTCTGACCCCCCCTCCGATGACCATGGATGAATTACTGGCTGTCCAGAGTCGGGACCCAGGATGGACCGCTCGTCTGTGTATCGGTTGGGGACAAATCTCTACGATGCTGATCCGACTCCGCTTGGGATGGTTTCCTGTGGACGGGACTCTCGCTGCTGTCTTGGATCCGCTTTGAACTGAACTCTCGCGGCTGTGTTGGAGCCACTAGGGATTGAACTTTCACAGTATCATGTTAGACCCGTTCGACATCCATTGCTTTCGGTCCCTTAGAGGGGGGGGGGGGGTTGCCCACATATGAGGTCCTCTCCAAGGTTCTCATAGTCATCATTGTCACTGGCGTCCCACTGGATGTGAGTTTTCCTTGCCCTTATGTGGGTTCTTCCGAAGATGTCGTAGTCGTAGTGGTTTTGTACAGTCTTTTGAGACATTTGTGATTTAGGGCTATATAAATAAACATTGATTGATTGATTGATTGATTGATGTGTTGAAGATGATAGGATGCGACTGCAAAAATTAAAGAGGATAGTCGGCCGTCAAAACAACAAACCTCTAACTGTGATTAAGGGAGCAATAAAGACGGGCCTAATAGGACAGTGCACATTTCACACAATCTGTGGAAAATGACATTTCTGCATGGAAGGCAGGCGAGCTCCGATTCGAAACAACAAAGCCCCTCTATGGGGGGAAATGTGTTAACACACGAGACAGCCCAATTCGCAGCAAAGAGGTTTTTAAGTACAGAGGATGAAGTGAGATGGAAAATCACATTTCCATAACAGAACAGAGGAAAACTATCTGGCAGAAGGTGTGTGTGTGTGTGTTTTTTTGTTTTTTTTCTCCCTTCCTGTTGAATTATCAGAGTAATCATAGTTGAGATGGAGCCAAGGCGGCAGACTAAAGGGGAGTGTAAGGGCTTGGTGTGGGAAGGGGTGTGGAAACCTATTTCTCCAAACACATACAAATGATCTTGCACACACACACACACACACACACAAATGAACACAAAGATGCAGGGATACACAAACAGGGCTCAGTCTCAGAGGAGCAGACCGCAGAGCACATTATGCAAACAGAGGCTTCTCGCGTATGCCGCCGAACGTGCCTGCGTGCTGGCGAGAGAAATTAGGCTGATTAAAAACTCCGGAAGAGAAAGGAGGGGGAAACTACAAACTCTTAGCCGAATCTCCTAGGGGCTAATTAGTATGTTGAATCTTGAGCCAAAAAAAAAAAAAACACTGTTTAACAAATCTACCAAATGTAGACATGTTTTGTTTGTGGTTTTCTTGTTAAAAAACATGGGGGAAAAACAGAAAGATGGCGGACACGGTGAGGTTTGATATGCAAAACAATCACTGCTAGAATCAAGTGAAAGAAGTGGAAATGTGTTAGGTATGATATTTTTTCGCTGCACGCTATCAAGTTTACATGCCGTACGCCGTCTGAAGGTGTAATGTAGGGCTGGGCGTATCGATACTTGGTGAGTATCGGTATTGTTTCGATACTGGCGTGATGGTGTCGATACTTCACCAAATTAAGCGAATCACTCCGATTTAAAAAAAAAAAATCACCCTCCTCCCTAGTGATGGGTCGCGAACGAGATTTAAAAACACTTTAAAAATTCATCTTCAACCCAAAATAAGAGAAAATAAATACAATTAACATGACGCTTGGTGCGTTCATGCACACACATAAGTATAATTCGCTCCGAGGTTTACTCGGACACACACACACACACACACACACGCGTGCGTTTCCAGTGCGACTTAATGTCTTGGTTGCAAACTGCAAAGTATTTTATTGCACTAAAATAACGATAAGAATTTCTCAGTTCTTTTGTTTTGTGTTCATTTTTACAACTGTTTAATAACTAGTGTTTTTTTTTTTTTACTTAAGTTCTTGTGTGTTGTGAGGCGAGTAGCCAAGTTCAGTATTTGTTTTCACCTTATTTGCACTACTTACTTTATTGTAATTGATATTATTACTTTTTTATTTGAATTTCTCAGTTCTTTTGTTTTGTCTTCATGTTTACAACTTTGTTCAATAACTAGAGTTTTGTTATTTACCTTAAGTGTTTGTGTGTTTTGAGGCGACGAGCCAGGTTCAGTAGTTGTTTGCACCTTATTTGCATCACTTTTTTGCTATTGATATTACTTTTGTAATAAATATTTAATTTTTTGACTTAAATTGTTGTCCTGTGTTGTATTATTATCATAATCAATTAATAAAGGCAAAAGTACACATTTGTTTTTCAAAAGTATCGATACCCCGAAGGCCCCCCCCCAATCAGATGACGACACTTTTGGTATCGGTATCGGCGATACTGGCCGGTATCGGATCGGATCAGTATCGATACCCACATTTGCGATATTGCCCACCCCTAGTGTAATGCAGGGGTGTCAAACGTACGGGTTTTACCGCATTTTCCGCATTATAAGGCGCACCTTCAATGAATGGCCTGTTTTAATATTTTGTTCATATATAAGGTGCACCGCATTATAAGGCGCACCTTCAATGAATGGCCTGTTTTAATATTTTGTTCATATATAAGGTGCACCGCATTATAAGGCGCACCTTCAATGAATGGCCTGTTTTGATATTTTGTTCATATATAAGGCGCACCGCATTATAAGGCGCACCTTCAATGAATGGCCTGTTTTAATATTTTGTTCATATATAAGGTGCACCGCATTATAAGGCGCACCTTCAATGAATGGCCTGTTTTGATATGTTGTTCATATATAAAGGTGCACCACATTATAAGGCGCACCTTCAATGAATAGCCTGTTTTAATATTTTGTTCATATATAAAGGTGCACCACATTATAAGGCGCACCTTCAATGAATGGCCTGTTTTGATATGTTGTTCATATATAAGGCGCACCGCCTTATAAGGCGCATAGAATAGATCAGGGGTGTCAAACTCAAACACAGAGTGGGCCAAAATTTACAACTGAACAAAGCCGCGGGCCAAGGTTGAACAAATTAACCTTTTAATAGGGACCCAAACAAGTTTTGCATTGAATGTTGAACAAGCAAGGCTTATATAACTTTATAGTGACATGCAAAATTTCAAATTATAATAATAATAATTAAAAAAATATCAATAGCATATCAAATACGATTTAAATAAAAATTGGGGGTGGTCGGGGTTTGGTGGTGTATTGTAGCATCCCGGAAGAGTTAGTGCTGCAAGAGGTTTTGGGTATTTCTTCTGTTGTGTTTATGTTCTGTTACGGTGCAGATGTTCTCCCAAAATGTTTGTCGTCCTTGTTTGGTGTAGGTTCACAGTGTGCCGCATATTTGTAACGGTGTTAAAGTTGTTTATACGGCCACCCTCAGTGTGACCTGTATGGCTGTTGACCAAGTATGCCTTGCATTCACTTGTGTGTGTTAAAGCCGCATGTATTAATGTGACTGTGCTGGCGCGTTGTTTGTATGGCGGAAAAGCGGACGTGACAGCAGGCTGTAGAGGACGCTAAAGGCAGTGCCTTCAAGACACACCCCCAATATTGTTGTCCGGGTGAACTTTAACTCCTCCCACTGGATCTTTCCTAGTTACCGATCAACCTGACCAGGATTTAAACCCAGTCCACTTTGATTGGGAGATACCTGTTTTGACCACTCAGCCATCCTCGGTCTTCTTAAAGGGAGATTTCGGGCCCCAATGACATTTTTAACTGAGAACCTGTCTCAGTAAACTATGATATAAAAGCTTTCCTGGTTACCAATTGATCTGACTGAGATTTAAACCCAGTCCCTTTTGATTGGGAGCGAGCTGTTTAACCATTTTCGGGAGCGGCACTGAACTCCGGGAGTATGAGTATCAGCCGTGAATGCGGTGTTACAGACGCACCACCGCTGAATAATACCGGCGGGGCAGCTCTAATCTTAATTTGATATTACCTCAAGGGCCAAATTAAATTACACGGCGGGCCAAACTTGGCCCGCGGGCCAGAGTTTGACACCCATGGAATAGATGCTAGAGTAGAGGCTGGGGTTACGTTATGCATCCTTTAAACCAGGGGTCACCAACGCGGTGCCCGCGGGCACCAGGTAGCCCGTAAGGACCAGATGAGTAGCCCACTGTCCTGTTCTAAAAATAGCTCAAATAGCAGCACTTACCAGTGAGCTGCCTCTATTTTTTAACATTTTATTTAATCACTAGCAAGCTGGTCTCGCTTTCCTCAACATTTTTAATTCTGAGAGAGACAAAACTCAAATAGAATTTGAAAATCCAAGAAAATATTTCAAAGACTTGGTCTTCACTTGTTTAAATAAATTCATTTATTTGTGTACTTTCCTTCTTATAACTTTCAGAAAGACAATTTTAGAGAAAAAATACAACCTTAAAAATGATTTTAGGATTTTTAAACACATATACCTTTTTACCTTTTAAATTCCTTCCTTTTCTTTCCTGACAAATTAAATCAACGTTCAGTTTTTAATTAAAAAAAATATATATATTTTAAAGAATAATAAATACATTTTAATTTAATTCTTCATTTTAGCTTCTGTTTTTTCAACGAAGAATATTTGTGAAATATTTCTTCAAACTTATTATGATTAAAATTCAAAAAAACTTATTCTGGCAAATCTAGAAAATCTTTAGAATCAAATTTAAATCTTATTTCAAAGTCTTTTGAATTTCTTTAAAAACTTTTCTTCTGGAAAATCTACAAGAAATAATTATTTGTCTTTGTTAGAAATATAGCTTGGTCCAATTTGTTATATATTTTAACAAAGTGCAGATTGGATTTTAACCTATTTAAAACATGTCATCAAAATTCTAAAAGTAATCTTAATCAGGAAAAATTACAAGTGATGTTCCATAGGTTCTTTTTAGAATTTTTTCAAAAAGATTTGAATTAGCTAGTTTTTCGGTTGATTTTGAATTTTAAAGAGTCAAAATTGAAGATAAACTATGTTTCAAAATTTTATTTTCATTTCTTGCCTGTTTTCTCCTCTTTTAAACCATACAATTAAGTGTTTTTTCATCATTTATTCTCTACAAAAAACTTTCCGTAAAAGGAAAAAAAAATATATACGACAAATGACAGACAAAAATACCCAATTTAAATCGATGTTCAAGTAAAAAAATGTTTTTATTATTGTAAAGAATAATAAATACATTTTTATTTAATTGTTCATTTTAGCTTCTGTTTTTTTGACGAAAAATATTTGTGAAATATTAATTCAAATTTATTGTGATTAAAATAAAATGAAAAATATTCTGGCAAATCTAGAAAATCTGTAGAATCAAATTTAAATCTTATTTCAAAGTCTTTTGAATTTCTTTTCAAATTTTTGTTCTGGAAAATCTAGAAGAAATAATGATTTGTCTTTGTTAGAAATATAGCTTGGTCCAATTTGTTATATTTTCTAACAAAGTGCAGATCGGATTTTAACCTTTTTAAAGCATGTCATCAAAAATATATATTTATTGTGAGAAATCATTGGGATGATCAGTTTTTCCACAAAGATAAATATCATTAATTATTAATAATAACAGAGTTAAAGGTAAATTGAGCAAATTGGTTATTTCTGGCAATTTATTTAAGTGTGTATCAAACTGGTAGCCCTTCGCATTAATCAGTACCCAAGAAGTAGCTCTTGGTTTCAAAAAGGTTGGTGACCCCTGGTTTATACCTATGCCAAGCAAGACCCACATGGAGCTTAAAACCTGCCGTATTATGTCTTCTCCTTCGAACACTTTGTCACTTGGCACCCTCGTTGCACCGAAATGTCTCTGCCAAACACGAGAAAAGTGACCTTAACCCTTTTGAATAGTTTTCACCTCTGTTTCTTACGATTTGTTGAGTTAGCACTGGATTGATACGTGGGCATGACAAGGGACAAAGGAGGTATTTCTCCTCCAAACATATTGTTGGGTGTTGTGGCCGAACAGCTCAATTTTTGTTTCATCACATGGACAAAGATATGACCTTCTGAAAAAAAATTCTGTGGTCAGATGAAAAAAAAAATAAAAATACCAAGCAATATCTTTGGAGGAGAAAAGGTGAGGCCTTTAATCCAAAGAAAACCTTTTCTACAATCAAGTAAGGCTGTGGTAGTATTACGCTCTGGGCCCGTTTTGCTGCCAATGGAACTGATGCTTTACAAAGAGTAAATGGGACAATGAAAAAGAAGGATAACCTCCAAATTCTTCAGGACAACCTAAAATCAGCCCGGAGTTTGGGTCTTGGGCGCAGTTGGGTGTTCCAATAGGACAATGACACCAAACATCAAAAAGTGGTAAAGGAATGGCTAAATCAGGCTAGAATGAAGGTTTTAGAATGTCCTTTCCTAAAGTCCTGACTTAAATGTGTGGACAATGCTGAAGAAACAAGTCCATGTAAGAAAACCAACACATTTAGCTGAACTGCACCAATTTTGTCAAGAGGAGTGGTCCAAAACTCAACCAGAAGCTTGTGGATTGCTACCAAAAGGGACATGAAACCAAATACAAACATTTCTGTATGTATACTTATGTATGTATGTATACCCAGCAAATTCATAAAAGAACCAAACTTCATCACTCTGTCACAAACAAACAACAGTTGTAGAAATTATTGGAAACTCAAGCCAGCCATGACATTATGAACCACTGTAAAAAAAAATTCTGTAAAAAAACGGTCATCTACTGGCAGCTGCCAAACGAAAACCATAAAATTAAAGTAAAACACTGTAAACCAAATAATGATCAAAAACATTATATTTACAGAAATTTTCATTAAACGTTTTGCGGAAAAATATCGTAATTTTACAGATTTTACTAAATTATTAAGATCAACCACCTTTAATAAAGTGACGATGCAAACAGTTCTGCAGAAAAAAAAAACCTTTTTCTACAGAGTTTTTCCAAATTATTACGATCAACCAACTTTAATGAAGTGACAATGCTGGCAGTTCCACAGAAAAATACCATTATTTTACAGATTTTTTCTGAATTATTAAGATCAGGGGTCTCAAACTCAATTTTTCCGGGGGGGGGGGGCACTGTATGTAGAAACTACGTGAGAAGTGGATTCACCTTCTTTGGATGGCTATCCCGAACTGGCAACATACTTGCCAATCCTCCCAAGAGACTTTCTGTGACGCTCGCGAAGCAAATTGTCCCGCTATCGACCGGACAATTTTTTATGGAGTGCCGTGACAGCGCTGCCCTTATTGTCCTCGACAACTTTTCGTCGCGTTTGCTCATTCACCAGACAAGCAGCGAGCCGACTGAAACGCATGTTGTGCTAGGCTTCGTTGGATTAAAAACCTTACTGAAAGACATACTTGATCAACAGCCATACAGATCACAGTGACGGTGGCCGTACAAACAAATTTAACACGGTTACAAATATGCGCCACATTGTGAACCCACATTAAACAAGAATGACAAACACATTTCGGGAGAACGTCTTCACCGTAACACAAAATAAACACAAAAGAACAAATACCCATAATCCCATGCAGCGCTACTCTTCCGGGCTACACCCCCGCCACCACCCCACATCACCGCCCCCCTCCGTGCGTCGGTTGAGGTGGGCGGGGTTAGGTGGTTGCGGGGGTGAGTAGCGCTGCATGGGATTTATGGGGTATTTGTTCTTTTGTGTTTATTCTGTGTTACGGTGAAGACGTTCTCCCGAAATGTGTTTGTCATTCTCGTTTGATGTGGGTTGACAATGTGGCGCATATTTGTAACAGCGTTAAATTTATTTGTACGGCCACCGTCAGTGTGACTTGTATGGCTGTTGATCAGGTATGTCTTGCAGTCACCAACATGTGTCATTAAAGAGAAAAATGTTAAATTGTTAGTATGAGCATAAACCTTTATATAACCGGCGACAAATATTTTTCAACTTGAATATAAAAATACACAAATATTAAAAAAATAAGATTTTCCTTAAAATTACATATAAAACTGTTAGATTGTTGGTATGGACAAGCTACATATTAAATGAAAGTTAATTACTCTATTTTTACATGAATTTGAAAGTAATTTGAGAAAACAGAAAATGATATGTATTATTAATATGGTATTTTTCTGTAAAAAAAAATAGAAATATACATAGTTTGTCATTACTGGGATATTACTTAAAATAACAGGCGGTTTGTTTATTTACAGATAATGTCTTCAATTCTACAGTTTTATAACCTATTTTTTTAAAAATACAAAAATTACATTAGAAATTTAGAGTAAACTAACCATAAAAATTGGATTTTTTTTACAGTGTTCTTTACAAGTGTATGTAAACTTTTGACCATGACTGTACCAAGAAGAGTTTACATGCTGTGTTTTTGTTCAATCCCAGACAGACTGTGACTTAAAATTTAATCTTGGCTTTTGTAGATAAACTGAGACAAAGCCCAAGCTCATTGTGTGTTTGAAACCGTACCAATTTTCCTCAGAATTTTCAACAAGTTTGAAATGTTTTGTCCAGAGGATTATTTGCGATTTGTACATTTTAGGAATATGTTTGTTCTATTTTTTGGGGCCAAGGTGAATTAAAAAAAATAATTCAAATAGTTATTCACTTTTTTGGGATAGTTATGAGTAACTCTAATAAATTGCTTTCTTAAAGCAATTTTCCTTACACTGGTTGGGATTCCCGTTTAGTGTATATATATAATATACAAATATGGTAACACTTTAGTATGGGGAGCATATTCACCAATAATTAGTTGCTTATTAAAGTAACAAATAATTTAGAGTTATTTGGACACTAGAGGAACATATAAGGGTTAGGGTTACAAATAAGCAATAATTCTGAGGTTATTGAGGGAAGACTCTTAGTTGTGAAGTGAATTAGTGAATTGTATTTGTATAGCGCTTTTCTCTAGTAACTCAAAACACTTTACATAGTGAAACCCAATATCTAAGTTACATGTAAACCAGTGTGGGTGGCACTGGGAGCAGGTGGGTAAAGTGTCTTGCTTGCCCAAGGCGGTATAGCTCGGTTGGTAGAGTGGCTGTGCCAGCAACTTGAGGGTTGCAGGTTCGATTCCCCGCTTCCGCCATCCTATTCACTGCCGTTGTGTCCTTGGGCAAGACACTTTACCCACCTGCTCCCAGTGCCACCCTCACTGGTTCAAATGGAACTTAGATATTGGGTTTCACTATGTAAAGCGCTTTGAGTCACTAGAGAAAAGCGCTATATAAATATAACTCACTTCACAAGGACACAACGGCAGTGAATAGGATGGCGGAAGCGGGAATCGAACCTGCAACCCTCAAGTTGCTGGCACGGCCACTCTACCAACCGAGCTATGCCACCCCAAAGTTATTGGCTTACTGGTTGTATGATAAGGCCATGCAGAATAAGGCATTAATAAGTACTCAATAACTAATTAAGAGCCAATATGTTACCAATTTGCATGTTAATAAGCAACTAATTAATGGTGGATATAAGTTCCCCATACTACAGTGTTACCGAGACTAATGACTGCCAGGAATAAATCAAATATCAAACATGTACAAGTACACAGTATTGCAACAGATATTCATAAAATGCACTCCAGTATTATTACACGATTATACACTAGTAGACTTCAACTTAGTGTAAACGTATTGGAAGTAATCTGAACAAGTAAATACAGAGGTTCACCCAATACAGTAGGCCTATACTGCTTTAGTAACAAAAGTTATATATCTTTCCTTAATATTAAACAGACTACACTGAAGTAGTCCCAGAAACTGTAGTAAATACACAATTCAGCAGAAATATACACATATTAATCAATAATTACGCACAGCATAGGCGCCGATCTACATTTCGGCCATTGGGTGCTTGGTGTTGATACCAATATTTTGCTACTGTCACTCTTAGCCCGCATACTTTTTTTGGGCTTTGGGAATCACTAATAAGCCGGAGTCCTTTGAACGCAGATTTCTTGCCGGGACATATGGTACAATACAATCGGCAAGATAGGATGGAGCTAGACCGTGTAGTATTTTATACGTAAGTAGTAAAACCTTAAAGTCACATCTTAAGTGCACAGGAAGCCAGTGCAGGTGAGCCCGTATAGACGTAATATGATCAAACTTTCTTGTTCTTGTCAAAAGTCTAGCAGCCGCATTTTGTACCAACTGTAATCTTTTAATACTAGACATGGGGAGACCCGAAAATAACACGTTACATATATATATATATATATATATATATATATATACACATATATATATATATATATATATATATATACACATGTATATATATATATATATATATATATATACACATATATAAACACATATATATGTATATATACACACATATATATATATATATATATATATACATATATACATATGTATATATATATATATATATCCATACATACATGTATATATATACATGTATATATATATATATATATATATATATACATATATATATATCTATATATATATATATATATACATATATATATACACATATGTATATATATATACATATATATACACATATATATATACACATATATATATATATATATATATATACATATATACACATATATATATACATATATACACATATATATATACATATATATACATATATATATATATATATATATATATATATATATATATATATATATATATATATATATATATATATACATATACATATATACATATATATATATATATATATATATATAGACATATATATATATATATATATATATATATATATATATATATATATATATATATATATATATATATATAATACATATTCTGCCATGACGCAGAATCGAACCCGCATTTTCTTAGTGACTGGACCTGCGAGCGCCTCCCTTGGCAGCGCTCTAAGAGGCGCCTCTGCTGACAGCACGCCCACGCAGCAACGAGCCTGCACACAATTAAGAATCAACACACCTGGACTTGATGAACGGGAGCGGCATGAAAACCAGCAGACTCGAGGAACCTTTGCCGGAACGTCCCCTAACTCTTCAGCAAGCATTACGTCTGGCATTCCTTTCCCCGGGATTTCCTTGCCTTTGTTTTTGCTCGCTCTCTACGTGTATCCCTGGTTCATGTTCCTTTGTGTTTTCAGAGTGACTCCCATGCCTTCCATGATCGAGCCTTGTCATTCGACTTCCAACTGGATTCCTGACTGCTCTCCTCGATCCACGACTTCCCTGCTCGGACCCAGACCCCTTGCCTGTCCACGAACTACCTCTTTGCCTTGCCCCTCTTGATTCGACGAAAGATTACAACCAACACTCACAGACAACAACCCTTGGTAACATTTACATTGTTAATCCTACACATAGTCACACTCATTCACTTGGAGTAGCATACACACGGCACGTATTCATCAAACGTTTAAAGTAAACCTTGGAAATCGCAGTTCTGCCTTGGTTGTCGCCTCCTTCCCTCCTCTGTACACAACATATTCAATGACCACACACTATCCACCCCTCCTACACGTTTCTATTATATATAAGATGTCCGGGTCCACTGGACCCGGGGCTTATAGAAGTGTGGAAATTGATGTTCTGTGTACCACACACACACACACACACACACACACACACACACACACACAGCAGAGTGTATTTACACCCCCCCTACACATTCAATTACATATAAGATGTCCGGGTCCACTGGACCCGGGGCTTATAGAAGTGTGGAAATTGATGTTCTGTGTACCCCCCCCCCCACACACACACACAGCAGAGTGTATTTACACCCACCCCTACACATTTATATTACATATAAGATGTCCGGGTCCACTGGACCCAGGGCTTATAGAAGTGTGGAAATTGATGTTCTGTGTACCCCCCCCCACACACACACACACACACACACACGCACACACACACACACACACACGCACACACACAGCAGAGTGTATTTACACAGGACTTTAGAGGGTCAAATGTGCGAGAAAATGAGAGCAGACAGTGTTGACAAATAATGTTGCAACCTTGTGTGGGAACGGCAGGTGCAGAAGCACAAAATAAGACTTATGTGGGATGCAGAAACTGGCAGAGAGGTTTTCCGTGCAAAGTTCATATTGTTGTTACCCACTCAGCGTTTGTGGGTCTTTTCATTGGTATAAGGTAAACATCTGTTCAGTATTTTAACATAAAAGTGTTTGATTGTGAGGCATTTAAAAGTCACAAAACGCAGCGGTTCCATCAGACCCACAAACGCTGGCTGAGTAACAACAATATGAACTTTACACAAGGGTTGAACACAAACAGTTACACAAAATGGGAGGAAAAATGCCAGCATTTACAGGCAGCTTCAGAGTTCAGGTCAGGGCTTCGGATTGAAAAAGTTGTGCCGTTGACTTTTCGAAGCACAACTTTCTAACGAGTAAAATTGTAATGAGCCCCTTCACATCCTCAGATGAATATTAAATTCAAGGATGCATGGGGGGGTTACAAAAACACTAAAAGAAGGTATTGCTCTTGACCATAAGTCGGAGGCCTTACGGCACCACTAAAATAACCCGTGCACAGCTTTTTCGGGTTCACTGGTCGTTTCAAAACCAGCTCCTTGAAAAATGTATCATTTATACTCTTTTGACTTGCTCGTGCAACTGCTATGAGCGGAGTCACACAGCTTCGATGAATACATTCAACAACACGGGCAGACAGTGAACTGCAGGACATCGGTTTTAAGTTTGCAGCTTTAACTTAAGATTTTAATAATCGTTCTGCGGCACGGACTAATTCATCAGTAAGGGCGGTCAACAGAACGCTTGACAGACGAGAGAAGGAAATGGGAAAAGCACATACTGTACGTATAAAAAGGTCCACGTTGGTTTTACAATACTGTGTACCTAATGGTGCTATAACAATCTACAAGGTTAATAGAGTTGGCTTCTCTTTCTTCCCTCTGTTTATCTGCTTTATTGTGTATTTTTTCCAATAATATCTACAACTCTTATTTTTTTGTGATAGAGTGATTGGAGCACATACTTGTTGGCCACAAAAAACATGCATGAAGTTTGGTTCTTTTATGAATTTATTATGGGTTCTACTGAAAATGTGAGCAAATCTGCTGGGTCAAAAGTATACATACAGCAATGTTAATATTTGGTTACAAGTCCCTTGGCACGTTTCACTGCAATAAGGCGCTTTTGCTAGCCATCCACAAGCTTCTGGTTGAATTTTTGACCACTCTTCTTGACAAAATTGGTGCCGTTCAGCTAAATTAGTTGGTTTTCTGACATGGACTTGTTTCTTCAGCATTGTCCACACGTTTAAGTCAGGACTGTCAGAGTTAGTTTGTGACGAACTCCAAGATGCAAAGAAGGAGGCAGGCATGGAGTGAGAAAACATGATTTAATAAAAATAGTAAAACAAAAACAAACTAATGGGGTACAACAAAAAGCGTGCACCAGGTGGATAACAAACAAAAAGGCCTAGCCTGGAAGCTAGCAGGTATCGAGCAAGAAACAGAAGTCGTACTTATAATATGAAAACAAACTTGGAAGCAGGGAACAAAAGACAGTCGGCTACAAACTACGGTTTAGCTCGGTTGGTAGAGTGGCCGTGCCAGCAATTTGAGGGTTGCAGGTTCGATTCCCGCTTCCGCCATCCTAGTCACTGCTGTTGTGTCCTTGGGCAAGACACTTCACCCACCTGCTCCCAGTGCCACCCACACTGGTTTGAATGTAACTTAGATATTGGGTTTCACTATGTAAAGCGCTTTGAGTCACTAGAGAAAAAGCGCTATATAAATATAATTCACTTCACTTCACTATCAAATATAGCTTACCGCAACGCTGCATTGACACGATATGACACGACACGACATGACAGATTGCAACGACAAGAGCGACAATAATCCAGCAACTGACGGGAGGAAAAAAACAGGCTCAAATAGAATCGGGCTGATTGACACCAGGTGTGGCCAGGTGCCAATCAGCCGCAGCTGAGGGGACACACAACACTCAGGGAGACAAACAGGAAATTGAACCAAACTAAGATTGCTGACAGGAACTAAAGTCAGGAAATACTAAACAGACAGAGGAAAAACTAAAACACAAACAAACTGACAGGGGCAAGCCTGACTAGGACTTTGGGAAGGCCATTCTAAAACCTTAATTATAGCCGGATTTAGCCATTCCTTTACCACTTTTGACGTGTTTTGGGGGGGTCATTGTCCTGTGTGAACACCCAACTGCGCCCAAGACTACACCTCCTGGCTGTGGATTTTAGGTTGTCCTGAAGAATTTGAACAAAGAACAAAAATTAAGCTTGTTCGGCCACAATACCCAGCAATATGTTTGGAGGAGAAAAAGTGAGGCCTTTAATCCCAGGAACACCAACCTACCGTCAAGCATGGTGGTGGTAGTATTATGTTCTGGGCCTGTTTTGGTGCCAAAGGAACTGGTGCTTTACAGAGAATACATTTTACAATAAAAAAGGAGGATTAACTCCAAATTCTTCAGGACAACCTAAAAATCATCAGCCCTGAGGTTGGGTCTTGGGCGCAGTTGGGTGTGTTCCAACAGGGCAATGATCCCAAACACACATCAAAAGTGGTACAATGCTGAAGAAACAAGTCTTTGTCAGAAAACCAAAAACATTTTTGCGGAACCGCACCAATTTTGTCAAGAGGAGTGGTCAAAAATTCAACCAGAAGCTCGCCAGAAGCTTGTGGATGACTACCAAAAGCACTTAATTGCAGTGAAACTTGCCAAAGTGTTGTGTTTTTAGTGTTTTCCTGCTTTCCCCTTTGTCTGCACCTGTGCTTTTAGTGATTCGTCCTCGGTGAGGGGCGGACCTTGAGGCACACCTGCTCGCAATTAGCACACCTGTATTTAGGCTCGTCACTGTCAGCTTGGCCTCGCCGGTTATTGTCTCCAGAACTCCTGTCGTGCATGCACCTGCTTCACCAGACCCGGTACGTTCTCGCTATTTTGTCCCTAACCTCCTGTGTGTTTATCTCCTAGTCCTCCTGAGGTAAAATGATTACTTTTGTTGGACTCTTGCCCTGCTCAGTGTGCCTTGGCCCTTTATAATAATAATAATAATGGATTAGAGTTATATCGCGCTTTTCTATTGTTAGATACTCAATACGCTCACAGAGAAGTGAGAACCCATCATTCATACACACCTGGTGGTGGTAAGCTACATCAGTAGCCACAGCTGCCCTGGGGTAGACTGACGGAAGCGTGGCTGACAGTTTGCGCCTACGGCCCCTCCGACCACCACCTATCATTCATTCATCATTCATTCACCAGTGTGAGCGGCACCGGGGGGGCAAGGGTGAAGTCTCCTGCCCAAGGACACAACGGCAGCGATTTTGGATGTCAATAGGTGGGAAGCGAACCTGCAACCCTCAGGTTTCTGGCACGGCCGCTCTACCCACTACGCCATGCCGCCCCTCAGAGGAACCTACTTTGTCCAGATTTCATGGTGTGCGTTTCGGCCCCATCGCCCTTAGTCATCCCTTTTTGTCTAATTATTTTTTTTTCATTTTTGTAATTCCACCTGGTCTCCCTTCTCTGCATCCTGGCGTCACCCCCACTTGATCAAGACCCTAACACAAGGGACATATAACCAAATATTAACATCTCTGTATGTATAATTTTGACCCAGCAGAATGTTTGTTGGTTTTTGTGACCAACTAGTATGTGTTCCAATCACTCTATCACAAACAAATAAGAGTTGTAGAAAATTGGAAACTCAAGACAGCCATGACATTATGTTCTTTACAAGTGTATGTCAACTATTAATTATGACTGTAAATATAATCCATTATTATTACTAGTAATTAGATAGTATTTTATTGATTCCTTCAGGAGGGTTTCATCCGGAACTTAGTAGTAGTAGTAGTAGTAGTAAATGAGTGTCTCTATGGCGAAGCCCCTAATTTAAATAGGTCGCTCTGCACCACTCTACAATTGCACCATGTTAGTACACGCTATTTTATGCACCATATTAGCACACGCTATTTTATGGATTGCACACTCTGTTCACCGTGTGGTATTTGGAACTCAGTAAATCAGGCCCATAGTGCATTATAGCACTCGTGGCAACACATCCAGGGTTGACGGGATGCCCATCCATTTTTTAGTGGCCTTACGCTACTGCTGGCCTGGAAGACGAGTTTTGTGTGTCTTCCTAAAATCTGATGTTTGTTGCGGGTGTTTTCATTGGTTATTTCTGTGTTTGCTGCAAGCTAGAATCCGGCCAATGCTAGCAGGACACAGGCTGAGACTCAGAAGGCGCTCCAAAGCACATCAAGAAGGTCATTGAAGTAGACCTGTGGGAGTGTGTGTGTGTGTGTGTGTGTTAGGGGTCTAGGAGAAATGTTCAGGGCAAAGGCTGCTTATTATCAAAACTGCCATAGAGTCAATGTGTTCTCTGACATATAGGTACCATTCCAACAACAAGGGGTAATAGGACCTTTAAAGCAAGACGTTTATTCGAATGGTACACCGGTTAGTAATAAAAGAGAATTACTTCTTTGCCTTTCCCATGGCGGCACTGGATCACTTATTTTAGTGCTTTACTATCAACGTGTATTATTGGACCAGCACTTATGTTGTGTTTCTTTGCATTTGCTTTTTTTTTCTGCAGACACACAGGGTCTGATCCATAGGCGCCGAGCTACATTTCTGCCAATGGGTGCTTGCTGTTTTTTGGTAACGGTACCAAAAGTATTTCGGTACTTTTCTAAATAAAGGGGACCACAAAAAATGTCATTGTTGGCTATGTTTTAACAACAAAAATCTTATGTTATTTTAAACGTGTTTTTCATTGCAATTTTGGCCATAAATAAAATAGTGAACATACTGGACATATTGTCTTTTAAACAAACAAAGGCTCCTAATTAGTCTGCTGACATATGCAGTAACTTATTGTGTCATTTATCATCCAACTATTTTGTGAAAATTATTAAGGACAAGCGGTAGAAAATGAATTATTAATCTAAATGTTAATTTACAGTTAATATCTGCTTACTTTCTTTAAATAAGTTCTATCTATACTTCTGTTAAAATGTAATAATCACTAATTCTTCACTCGTTTGATACTTTACACAAGTTTTGGATGATACCACAAATGTAGGTATCAATCCGATACCAAGTCGTTACAATATCATACATTGGTCCTATTCAAAGTCCTCATTTGTCCAGGGACGTATTTCCTGAGTTTACAAACATAATATAATTAAAGATTTTGATGTAATCATAGTAGTATCAACTAAATACGCTAATGCAGGGTTCACCAACACGGTACCCGCGGGCACCAGGTAGCCCGTAAGGACCAGATGAGTCGCCCGCTGGCCTGTTCTAAAAATAGCTGAAATAGCAGCACTTACCAGTGAGCTGCCTCTATTTTTTAAATTGTATTTATTTACTAGCAAGCTGGTCTCGCTTTGCTCGACATTTTTAATTCTGAGACAAAACTCAAATAGAATTTGAAAATCCAAGAAAATATTTAAAAGACTTGGTCTTCACTTGTTTGAATAAATGCATTTATGTTTTTACTTTGCTTCTTATAACTTTCAGAAAGACAATTTTAGAGAAAAAATACAACCTTAAAAATTATTTTAGGATTTTTAAAACACATATACCTTTTTACCTTTTAAATTCCTTCCTCTTCTTTCCTGACAATTTAAATCAATGTTCAAGTATTTTATTATTATATTTTTTTTTTTTGTAAAGAATAATAAATACATTTTAATTTAATTCTTCATTTTAGCTTCTGTTTTTTGGACAAAAAATATTTTTTAAATATTTATTCAAACTTATTATGAATACAATTCAAAAAATATATTCTGACAAATCGAGAAAATCCTTAGAATCAAATTTAAATCTTATTTCAAAGTTTTTTGAATTTCTTTTAAAACTTTTGTCCTGGACAATCTAGAAGAAATAATGATTTGTCTTTGTTAGAAATATAGCTTGGTCCAATTTGTTATATATTCTAACAATGTGCAGATTGGATTTTAACCTATTTAAAAACATGTCATCAAAATTCTAAAATTAATCTTAATCCGGAAAAATTACTAATGAAGTTCCATGAATTATTTTAAAAATGTTTTCTAAAAGATTCAAATTAGCTAGTTTTTCTCTTCTTTTTTCCGGGTGAATTTTAAAGAGTCGAAATTGAAGATGAACTATGTTTCAAAATTTAATTTTCATTTTTTTTCCTGTTTTCGCCTCTTTTAAACTTTTCAATTAAGTGTTTTTTTCATCATTTATTCTCTACAAAAAACATTCCGTAAAAGGAAAATAAAATCTACGACGGAATGACAGACGGAAATACCCATTTTTACATATATTTATTTATTAAAGGCAAATTAAGCAAATTGGCTATTTCTGGCAATTTAAGTGTGTATCAAACTGGTAGCCCTTTGCATTAATCAGTACCCAAGAAGTAGCTCTTGGTTTCAAAAAGGTTGGTGACCCCTGACATACAACCTTATCTATCCATCCATCCATCATCTTCCGCTTATCCGAGGTCGGGTCGCGGGGGCAACAGCCTAAGCAGGGAAACCCAGACTTCCCTCTCCCCAGGCACTTCGTCTAGCTCTTCCCGGGGGATCCCGAGGCGTTCCCAGGCCAGCCGGGAGACATAGTCTTCCCAACGTGTCCTGGGTCTTCCCCGTGGCCTCCTACCGGTTGGACGTGCCCTAAACACCTCCCTAGGGAGGCGTTCGGGTGGCATCCTGACCAGATGCCCGAACCACCTCATCTGACTCCTCTCGATGTGGAGGAGCAGCGGCTTTACTTTGATTTCCTCCCGGATGGCAGAGCTTCTCACCCTATCTCTAAGGGAGAGCCCCGCCACACGGCGGAGGAAACTCATCTCGGCCGCTTGTACCCGTGATCTTATCCTTTCGGTCATGACCCAAAGCTCATGACCATAGGTGAGGATGGGAACGTAGATCGACCGGTAAATTGAGAGCTTTGCCTTCCGGCTCAGCTCCTTCTTTACCACAACGGATCGGTACAGCGTCCGCATTACTGAAGACGCCGCACCGATCCGCCTGTCGATCTCACGATCCACTCTTCCCTTACTCTTGAACAAGACTCCTAGGTACTTGAACTCCTCCACTTGGGGCAGGGTCTCCTCCCCAACCCAGAGATGGCATTCCACCCTTTTCCGGGCGAGAACCATGGACTCGGACTTGGAGGTGCTGATTCTCATTCCGGTCGCTTCACACTCGGCTGCGAACCGATCCAGCGAGAGCTGAAGATCCCGGTCAGATGAAGCCATCAGGACCACATCATCTGCAAAAAGCAGAGACCTAATCCTGCGGTTACCAAACCGGAACCCCTCAACGCCTGGACTGTGCCTAGAAATTCTGTCCATAAAAGTTATGAACAGAATCGGTGACAAAGGACAGCCTTGGCGGAGTCCAACCCTCACTGGAAATGTGTCCGACTTACTGCCGGCAATGTGGACCAAGCTCTGGCACTGATCACACAGGGAACGGACCGCCACAATAAGACAGTCCGATACCCCATACTCTCTGAGCACTCCCCACAGGACTTCCCGAGGGACACGGTCGAATGCCTTCTCCAAGTCCACAAAGCACATGTAGACTGGTTGGGCAAACTCCCATGCACCCTCAACAACCCTGCCGAGAGTATAGAGCTGGTCCACAGTTCCACGACCAGGACGAAAACCACACTGTTCCTCCTGAATCCGAGGTTCGACTATCCGACTTAGCCTCCTCTCCAGTACACCTGAATAAACCTTACCGGGAAGGCTGAGGAGTGTGATCCAACGATAGTTGGAACACACTCTCTGGTCCCCCTTCTCAAAGAGAGGAACCACCACCCCGACAACCTTATCTATCTAATTAGATACAACCTTATCTATCTAATCAAAAGTAGTTTTTAGGAAAATCATTCTTTATTTGGGGGACGGCGTGGTGCAGTTGGGAGAGTGGCTGTGCCAGCAACCTGAGGGTTCCTGGTTCAATCCCCACCTTCTACCATCCTAGGCACGTCCGCTGTGTCCTTGAGCAAGACACTTCACCCTTGCTCCTGATGGGTGCTAGTTGGCACCTTGCATGGCAGCTCCCGCCATCAGTGTGTGAATGTGTGTGTGAATGGGTGAATGTGGAAATACTGTCAAAACGCTTGGGTCCTTTAAAAAAAAAGGCAGAAAAGCGCTATATAAATATAACCCATTTATCATATTTCTCCAGCGGACAGTGACGCTATTGTCTTATAGTAGAAGGCTAAGCTACCTACACACCAACTTGAGTTAATACTTCTAACATACCATTCACACTTTTCTTACCTACTGTTATTACTTTCCATTTCACGATCTCCTCCATTGCCATAAATAGTAGTCATCGAGCCCGCCATTATAAGGAATATTCATCTTTTTGTGAAGGTTTGTGTGTGGAGCATGACTATTCTTGGCACACACTCAAAGCAACTTTTTCACAGTTACAGGCACGGAACAAAAAAAAGGTAGCTCGGCACTTCTTACTTCTTCCGTTGGAGATTTGAATAGTTTCCCGAGTGGGGTAATACAACCAATAACAGCAATTTTGTTCTTTGAGTTACTTAGTACACTTGGGCTTAATTTCTAGGTGCAGTCAAGGCTGCAGGATTAGGTCTCTGCTTTTTGCAGATGATGTGATCCTGATGGCTTCATCTGGCCAGGATCTTCAGCTCTCACTGGATCAGTTCGCAGCCGGGTGTGAAGGGACTAGGATTAGAATCAGCACCTCCAAGTCCGAGTCCATGGTTCATGCCCGGAAAAGGGTGGAGTGCCATCTCCGGGTTGGGGAAGAGACCCTGCCCCAAGTGGAGGAGTTCAAGTACCCCGTAGTCTTGTTCACGAGTGGGGGAAAGAGTGGATTGTGAGATCGGCAGGCGGATCGGTGCGGCGTCTTCAGTAATGCGGACGCTGTATCGATCCGTTGTGGTGAAGAAGGAGCTGAGCCGGAAGGCAAAGCTCTCAATTTACTGGTCGATCTACATTCCCATCCTCACCTATGGTCATGAGCTTTGGGTCATGACCGAAAGGACAAGATCACGGGTACAAGCGGCCGAAATGAGTTTCCTCCGCTTGGGGTGAGCTCAAAGTAAAGCCACTGCTCCTCAATATCGAGAGGAGCCAGATGAAGTGGTTCGGGCATCTGGTCAGGATGCCACCCGAACGCCTCCCTAGGGAGGTTTTTCGGGCATGTCCGACCGGTAGGAAGCCACCGGGATGACACGTTGGGAAGACTTAGTCTCCTAGCTGGCCTGAGAAGGCCTCGGGATCCCCCGGGAGGAGCTGGATGAAGCAGCTGGGGAGAGGGAAGTCTGGGCTTCCCTACTTAGGCTGCTGCCCCCGCGACCCTACCTCGGATAAGTGAAAGAAATTGGATGGATGGATAATCAACCACAATACTAAAACCTCGACAAAGCTCAAACGAAATCTCGTTGACATGTATGACTTAAGTGTTATTTATGACAATGACAATAAAAGGAATCGAATTGAAGAATTGAACCTCTAAAACTCATTTTTTACCGGGATAATATTGCTAATATTTTACAAAGCGACTATAAATGTTTTGTACCTTGTACAATTTGTTTTTGAGCACACCTAGGCGAAAAAAAACAGGCTATTTCTTTTTCATAATAACAATTATGCAAATAAAAGGATGTATTTGTATTAATCCAGTCAAAAAATTCAAGGTTGCTACGATTAAAATTGTAGTTGTGAGAAAACGGCGGAGTAGGAGCTGTGCACTAATATCCACATTCCCAGTCCTCATTAAAAAATAAGAAACCTGCACAAAAAGGACATGACCCAGCTTGTATTGAGCCCTATATTCAACATAAAAGGCGAGAAGCTTTCTGAGATCTTTTGTTCTCTATTTTAAGTGAAAAAGTCGGCTTCTTGCAAGGGTAACATGTGACCAGCTGGAGTTGACGTGCAGAGGGAAAGACAGGTGCTTAGTGTACGCTCACAGCGCAAAACAAATAAAACAGCACGCTCACCTCCTCTCAGTAAATATCATGTGCGAGCCCTAAATGGAAAGTGTCCCCGATGAACCTGCAGCCTGCCACCAGGAAACCCCACAGAGGAGCGGCCTTTGAATTATTAAAAACCCGCCGCGCTTAAAAACTATTTAGAAGATTATAATATGCGGCGGAGCAGAAATAAGAAGCAGTGACAGTTAGACAGGGGGTACAGCATGAAAAGTAAATTATTTCACATGCCCCCTGGCTTGTACATACTGTCACTTTCACAGATTTTCACCCGGTCCAGGCAGCCACAGGTCTATATGGCCTCCGGGCACAGCTAATCTGAAAAAAATCCCCACCAAAAGTTAAAAGATAAATTCAAAACGCACATTGAAGGAGCTGCTAGTCCTCTCAGTTCCAAAAGATTATTCAACAATCGTAAAAGTAGGTCTGTTACCAAATGTGCCATATTTACCATATATTCATACTTGCCAACCTTGAGATCTCCAATTTCGGGAGATGGGGGGTGGTGGGTGGGAGAGGGCGTGGTTAAGAGGGAGGAGTATACGTACATCTACAATTCACCAACTCGAGTATTTCATATATATATATATATCAATCAATCAATCAATGTTTACTTATATAGCCCTAAATCACTAGTGTCTCAAAGGGCTGCACAAACCACCACGACATCCTCGGTAGGCCCACATAAGGGCAAGGAAAACTCACACCCAGTGGGACATCGGTGACAATAATGACCCAGTGGGATGTCGGTGACAATGATGACTATGAGAACCTTGGAGAGGAGGAAAGCAATGGATGTCGAGCGGGTCTAACATGATACTGTGAAAGTTCAATCCACAATGGATCCAACACAGTCGCGAGAGTCCAGTCCAAAGCGGATCCAACACAGCAGCGAGAGTCCCGTTCACAGCGGAGCCAGCAGGAAACCATCCCAAGCGGAGGCGGATCAGCAGCGCAGAGATGTCCCCAGCCGATACACAGGCAAGCAGTACATGGCCACCGGATCGGATCGGACCGGACCCCCTCCACCGGGGAGAGTGGGACATAGAAGAAAAATAAAAGAAACAGCAGATCAACTGGTCTAAAAAGGGAGCCTATTTAAAGGCTAGAGTATACAAATGAGTTTTAAGGTGAGACTTAAATGCTTCTACTGAGGTGGCATCTCGAACTGTTACCGGGAGGGCATTCCAGAGTACTGGAGCCCGAACGGAAAACGCTCTATAGCCCGCAGACTTTTTTTGGGCTTCGGGAATCACTAACAAGCCGGAGTCCTTTGAACGCAGATTTCTTGCCATATATATATATACAGTATATATATATATATATATATATATATATATATGAAATACTTGACTTTCAGTGAATTCTAGCTATATATATTTATTTTATTATATACATAAATAAAAGAAATAATTGAATTTCAGACGGCACCTATCAAATACACAGTAATAAAAACACAGTTCTACTAACTGTACTGTCCTTGCTGGTTACTTAAAAAAAAACAAAAAAAAAACAACCACAACACTTAACACGTAAAAGCAACCCCATAATGCTATAGCCCAATGGTCCCCAACCTTTTTGTATCCGCGGACCGGTCAACGCTTAATAATTTGTCCCGCGGCCCGGGGGGGGGGGGGCTTTTTTTTTATTTTTTTTTTATTTATTTTTTTTCTTTGGCATGAAAAAGGGAGGTTTTTGTCATGAAAAAGGGAGGTTTTTGTGGTTGGTGCACTAATTGTAAGTGTATATTGTGTTTTTTATGTTGATTAAATAAAAAAATAATAAAATAAAAATATTTTTAAAACATTTTTTTCATTTTTTTTTTTTATGAAAAAAAAAAAAAAACTTCTTTTGCGGCCCGGTGGTTGGGGACCACTGCTATAGCCAACATTCACCAGGAGATGGTAACGGACAACATGGAAACACTGACGGCGTCGCCATGGCTGTAACTTCCTCGTTCTTCTGCTTCGTCTCCTTGTGTGTGCAGTTTTTTATTCAAATCCGTAGATGTTGTAACGTGATTGGGCAGGGAAGCTGTTTATATAGTGGGAAAGCGGACGTGAAAACAGGCTGTCCCCACTAAGGGGCGGTATAGCTCGGTTGGTAGAGTGGTCGTGCAAGCAACTTGAGGGTTCCAGGTTCGATCCCCGCTTCCGCCATCCTAGTCAATGCCGTTGTGTCCTTGGGCAAGACACTTTACCCACCTGCTCCCAGTGCCACCCACACTGGTATTAAATGTAACTTAGATATTAGGTTTTACTATGTTAAAGTGCTTTGAGTCACTAGAGAAAAACGCTATATAAATATAATTCACTTCACAGGTCCGCATGGACCTGCTCCGGCTGAATTTCGGGAGCTTTTCAGGAGAAAATTTCTTCCGGGAAGTTTTCGGGAGAGGCGCCTAATTTCTGGAGTCTCCCGGAAAATCCGGGAGGGTTGGCAAGTATGCATGTATTTGATACCAAATTGAAGAGGAAAGTTCAACAAACATGATAAACCAATATTTATAGTATAAAAATACACTATATTGCCAAAAGTACTTGGCCGACCTGCCTTGACTCACATATGGACTTGAAGTGCCATCCCATTCCTAACTCATAGGGTTGAATATGATGTCAATCCACCTTTTGCAGCTATTGCAGCTTCAACACTTCTGTGTAAGGCTGTCCACAAGGTTTCAGAATATGCTTATTTATTTTCCACAATTCTTTCAAAAGCGCATTGGTGAGGTCACACACTGATGTTGGGTCGAGAAGGCCTGGTTCTCGGTCTGCGTTCTAATTCATCCCAAAGGTGTTCTATCGGGTTCAGGTTAGGACTCTGTGCAGGCCAGTCAAGTTCATCCACACCGGACTCTGTCATCCATGTCTTTATGGACCTTATTTGGTGCACTGGTGCTTATTTATTTCCCACAATTCTTTCAAAAGCGCATTGGTGAGGTCACACACTGATGTTGGGTCGAGAAGGCCTGGTTCTCGGTCTGCGTTCTAATTCATCCCAAAGGTGTTCTATCGGGTTCAGGTCAGGACTCTGTGCAGGCCAGTCAAGTTCATCCACACCGGACTCTGTCATCCATGTCTTTATGGACCTTATTTGGTGCACTGGTGCTTATTTATTTCCCACAATTCTTTCAAAAGCGCATTGGTGAGGTCACACACTGATGTTGGGTCGAGAAGGCCTGGTTCTCAGTCTGCGTTCTAATTCATCCCAAAGGTGTTCTATCGGGTTCAGGTAAGGATTCTGTGCAGGCCAGTCAAGTTCATCCACACTGGACTCTGTCATCCATGTCTTTATGGACCTTGTTTGGTGTACAGTCATGTTGGAAGAGGAAGGGGCCCGCTTTGAACTGTTCCTACAAGGGTGGGAGCATGGAACTGCCCAAAATATTTTAGTATCCTGGAGCATTCAAAGTTAGTTTCACTAGAACTAATGGGCTAAGCCCAACTTGTGAAAATAACCCCACCCCATAACTCCTTCTCCACCAAATTTCACACTCAGCACAATGCAGTCCGAAATGTACCGTTCTCCTGGCAACTTCCAAACCCAGACTCGTACATCGGATTGCCAGATGGAAAAGCTTGATTCATCACTCCACAGAAGGCGTCTCCACTGCTCTAGAGTCCAGTGGCGACGTGCTTTACACCACTGCACTGACTTGGTGACGTATGGCTTAGATGCAGCTGCCCGGCCATGGAAACCCATTCCGTGAAGCTCTCTGCGTACTGTACGTGGGTTAATTGGAAGGTCACATGAAGTTTGGAGCTCTGTAGCAACTGACTACGCAGAAAGTCGGCGACCCCTGGAAGTTTACGTGGCCTAAATCTTCGCCGTGTGCAATGTTCTATATTTTCAATGGAACATATTAGGGCTGCGAATCTTTGGGTGTCCCACGATTAGATTCAATATCGATTCTTGGGGTGGCGATTTGATTGTATAATGATTATTTTGATTCAACGCGATTTTAGATTCAAAAACGATATTTTCCCGATTCAATACGATTCTGTATTCATTCAATACATAGATTTCAGCAGGATCTACCCCAGTCTGCTAGCAGAGTAGTAAATTTAAAAAAAAAAAGCTTTTATAATTGTAAAGGACAATGTTTTATCAACTGATTGCAATAATGTACATTTGTTTTAACTATGAAAGAACCAAAAATACGACTTATTTTATCTTTGTGGAAACATTGGACAAAGTGTGTTGTCAAGCTTATGAGATGCGATGCAAGTGTAAGCCACTGTGACGCTATTCTTTTTTTTTTAATTTTTATAAATGTATAATGATAATGTCAATGAGGGATTTTTAATCACTGCTATGCTGAAATTATAACTAATATTGATACTGATGTTGATAATATTCATTTTTGTTTCACTACTTTTGGTTTGTTCTGTGTCGTGTTTGTGTCTTCTTTCAAATTGCTCTGTTTATTGCAGTTCTGAGTGTTGCTGGGTCAGGTTTGGTTTCGGAATTGGATTGCATTGTTATGGTATTGCTGGGTATTGTTTAAAATAAAATAAATAAAAAATATATATATATTTTTTTTAAATGAGAATCGATTCTTAATTACACAACGTCAGAATCACGATTCGTATTCGAATCGATTTTTACCCCACACCCCTAGAACATATACAATTTTGGTGTTGTTTACTTGAGTCATATTGCAGTCTACATGTATCTCTTTTGGGTGACTGCCATCATATTGCAGTCCAAACATATCTCTTAAGTTTGACTGCCATCTACTGGTCACACTTATCATTTTACCATGTACCAAATAAAATAGTTTTGAGGTTGATAAGCACAACCGGGTTATAAGGCGCACTGTCGAGTTTTGAGAAAATGAAATAATTTTAATGGGGAACATTATCACCAAACCTATGCAAGCGTCAATATATACCTTGATGTTGCAGAAAAAAGACCATGTATTTTTTTTAACCGATTTCCGAACTCTAAATGGGTGAATTTTGGCAAATTAAACGCCTTTCTGTTTATCGGTCTTGTAGCGATGATGTCAGAACGTGACGTCACCGAGGTAACACACCCGCCATTTTCATTTTCACATTACAAACACCGGGTCTCAGCTCTGTTATTTTCCGTTTTTTCGACTATTTTTTGGAACCTTGGAGACATCATGCCTCGTCGGTGTGTTGTCGGAGGGTGTAACAACACT